>NC_091123.1:154068743-154668743 GCF_040183065.1 Periplaneta americana
GGTCGAGCATAATAAGTCGTATGAAACTCGCATATAATGGTAATTCAGAAGCTCGCTTGCGCTCGTTTCATAAACATCCATAGTCACTTCTTAATTACTGTCATTATAGGCTCGTTGCGTAATGTACTATTATATGGCTGTAAGTTTTACGGGCTTAAAATAACTCTCGAATTATATTAGGACAGCTGGTTATTTAACCGATCTTTCATTCTGTACTATATTATAGGTGTATCAAGAAGAGTTGTGTTTGTTCCATTAGGGAGGTAATGGTCATACGTTGATTTAGAAGAAATACTTGTATATATTTGAATTCAAGTGCCTAGATGTGAACACGTGATTGAGTATAGCCCAAAAATATCGTAACTGTATAAATATATTCGGAAGGCTTTTTTATTTTTACCAAGTTCTTGTCACCATTGCGGCATTTTTTGATTTGGAAATATTTATCGTCTTGGTATTGGACGACCGTCGAGTCACCAGTGCGCCCGCCTGGGGTATAGCAGAACGAGTGATGTATTTGTAAGCAAAATGTGCCCTGGTTCTGAAATTTCGGTAGTATCGGTAGTTGTTGTGTATGTCGTCACCACCACCACCAATTTTTTTTAATTTCTTTAGAGCAGGTTTACTTTACATTTTTATTATTATAGACAAAATTGAAAGTTTTGTTATGGTATTTATTGTTATTTTTGCGATATTTACGAGAATATTTATTATTTTATTTGATATTGATTTTCTTAATATTTATTAATTTCAGACTACCATTTACGCAGGAATACTTACGTAATGTGAGACGAAAAAACATGGAATCAAATCCAGGTTGTTGGGTCTGCGGAGTACATTTCACTGTGAAAATGTTTAAATGTGAATAAAATACAACTTTTGGCAAAAGAAAAAAAAAATAGAAAGAAAAAAAATGTCCTGCTGCCAACTCTCCTCGAAAAATATACCTTGACGCTGCCTGGGCCAGCCAGGTCTGAAATACATCCCTAAGTACAACTAATGATGTCCTATCAGTGTGTTAATGTCAAGAAATGCTTACTTACTTACTTACTTATTTACTTACTTACTGGCTTTTAAGGAACCCGGAGGTTCATTGCCGCCCTCACATAAGCCCGCCATTTGTCCCTATCCTGAGCAAGATTAATCCAGTCTCTACCATCATATTCCACCTTCCTCAAATCCACTTTAATATTATCTTCCCATCTACGTCTCGGCCTCCCCAAAGGTCTTTTTCGCGCTGGCCTCCCTACTAACCCTCTATATGCATTTCTGGATTCGTCCATACGTGCTACATGCCCTGCCCATCTCAAGCGTCTGGATTTGTTCCTAATTATGTCAGGTGAAGAATACAATGCGTGCAGCTCTGCGTTGTGTAACTTTCTCCATTCTCCTGTAACTTCATCCCTCTCAGCCCCAAAGATTTTCCTAAGAACTTTATTCTCAAACACCCTTAATCTCTTTTCCACTCTCAAAATGAGAGTCCAAGCTCACAACCATATAGAACAACCGGTAATATAACTGTTTTATAAATTCTAACTTTAAGATTTTTTGACAGCAGAGTAGATGACAAAAGCTTCTCAACGGAATAATAACAGGCATTTCCCATATTTAATCTGTGTTTAATTTCCTCCTGAGTGTCATTTATATTTGTTACTGTTGCTCCAATATATTTGAATTTTTCCACCTCTTGGAAGGGTAAATCTCTAATTTTTATATTTCCATTTCGTACAATATTCTGGTCACGAGACATAATCATATACTTAGTCTTTTCGGGATTTACTTCCTACCCTATCGCTTTACTTGCTTCAAGTAGAATTTCCGTGTTTTCCCCAATCGTTTGTGGATTTTCTCCTAACATATTCACGTCATTCGCATAGACGAGAAGCTGATGTAAACCGTTCAATTCCAAACCCTCTGTGTTATTCTTAACTTTCCTAATGGCATATTCTAGAGCAAACTTAAAAAGGAGAGGTGACAATGCATCTCCCTGCTTCAGCCCGCAGTGAATTGGAAAAGCTACCCTGTAAAATTTAAGATTAGTGAATTGGCATGTTTTTTGCTTGGATCCTTCAAATATAAAAGTAACGGATAGAGACTGGACAGTCATAGCCTTGCGAAAGCAGTACTGGAAGTATCAGCCTAAAATTAGTTTAGGAAGGTGAAGAATGTTGGACCGGAGTAGGCCGCGTGGTCTAAGTCAAGATGGCGGTGGTGTTATACCGATACCCGATCGTAACTAGAATTTAATAATGTGAGGAACTCTAATGTTGCCCCATGGAGAGAGTTGAGTGGGATGACGGGTAACTCACCTTCTATAATACGAATTTAGCGATCTTGCTTGATTGTCTTCCAAAAACCTCACACCTCAGCTTACGGTTGTCTTGAAGTTTCCATAGAAACAGCCGGCATTGTGAGGTATTTATTATTACGATTGATTGATATGGAAACATTTGTCATTCTTTACACACACGACACACACAAATCCGTGTAGTTTGACTTACTTTTAGTTAGTTACATTTCGAAGTGACAGTTGTGATAAAGTGAAAAATATCTAGTTCTTATATCAGCATTGCTTTGTTAGAAACTTAGCACTGTTTTGTCTTTGTAAATTGACTTTAAATGTCATCACATTTAACAAATTATAGACCTTAATTTCGGAGGATTTCCTCCGTGAATTTGTTGTGTCGTGCAGAATAAACTGACAAATATGACTGATAGCTTAATTATGGAATATTCATTCCTGACAAACAATTGATTTGTATAAATTCATGAATCAGTTTAATTCACAATTTTATTATTGCTTATGTTGTGCCAAGTAATAAAATAAAAAATAATTAATTTTATTTTTTTCTTTCTTTTTATACCATTAAGTACGAGAAAAATTCGTACCGGCACCGGGAATCGAACCCAGGACCTCTCAGCTGTGCGCGCTGAGTGCTCTCTAACGAACTGAGCTATTCCGGGACCCGATTCACGACGCCGGCCGAACTCCTCTCGTAGTATCGTGTTACGGCCTTACTACCTGCACTTGAGACGATACACGTCATATATGTACAGGAGCGCATATTACATGACTTTATGGCCATATCCAACAACAGTTTCTTTAAACTGCTAACATCATATATGTATCAAATATGAATGAGGTCTCGCCCACCTCATTATATTTTGCTCGACTAGTATGACTAGTCAGTTTGTTTTTTTATACTATGGAGTAGGAGAAAATTCGTACCGGCACCGGGAATCGAACCCAGGACCTCTCAGCTGTGCGCGCTGAGTGCTCTCTAACCAACTGAGCTATGCCGGGACCCGATTTACGACGCCGGCCGAACTCCTCTCGTAGTATCGTGTTATGGCCCGGTGCCGGTACGAATTTTTCTCGTACTTAATGGTATAAAAAAAACAAACTGACTAGTCATACTAGTCGAGCAAAATATAATGAGGTGGGCGAGACCTCATTCATATTTGATACATAATTGATACACAATTAATTTTATGTTAAATAAAGGAGTAATATGTGATAGAATATTGTCAAATGTTTAATTTTATTGGATGAAAAGTGAAGTATGAACCTGACTATGAAATATATTTTTCATGTAACAATATCGCCATATAGGCCTATTTATTTAAAATTTAGAAGTACAAGACAATTTTATTAGAATGTACTGTAGGCTACAAGTACAGTATTTGTTACCGAAAATTATGCGGAAATAGCGTCAAAACATATATAGAACCTGAAGATTAACTTTATCTTAACTGAATACGTTGAGATAACTGTTGTGTGTGAAATTTTATGATTTCGATGGTTACTGTAAACCAGTGGTCAGCGAAGATTACGTCATATAAAGTACAGCCCACATAAACAGCAAAGGGGAAGATTGGCGGGAGAGTATATCCAAACTGCGTAACATTCAATGGACAAGTGATTAGTAATGGGACGGAGATCATGTCTTACCCCTCCGCCCTTCTGGCGTAATGTGGGATTGAAACGCGAGTCAAGTAATGCCGACCACTGTTGTAGAGCTATATTTAAATGTGAGCACTTTACGAATTGTAACTCATTTGTCTATCTCTTTAAACCTAATGATAAAGAAAAATAATTCGTTCATTCAAAGTGTTCTGCACATAGGCAGGTCTGTCTTTCACTGCAAACCCAGCATTCTCCAGTCTTTCCTATTTTCTACCATCCTCTTTGTCTCCTCATTTGATCTATACGGTATATCTTAATGTCATTTACCAAAAGTATTTTCTTCAGCCCCGAACTCTTCTCCCGTTCACCATTCCTTCCAGTGCATCCTTCAGAAGGCAGTTTCTTCTCAACCAATTCCTTTTCCTCTTTCTGCTCAGTTTCAGCATCATTCGTTCTTCATCCACTCTTTCCAGCACAGCTTGGTTTCTTATTGTGACTGTACATTTGACATGCTCCATCCTTCTCCAAACTCACATTTCAATTGCTTCTAGTCGCTTCTCTTCACTTCGTCGTAATGTCCAAGTTTTTGTTCTATACAATGCTACAATCCACACAAAGCACTCCTCATTCTTATTTCTTTCTCCAGAGATCCGCAGAAGATCTCGTTTTTCTACGATAAAGTTCCTTTGCCATTGCTGTACTCCTTTTAGTTCTTGGCAGCACGTAATGTACTGCTTATACTGCACCCCAAGTATTTGAAGCTGTCAACTTGTTCTACTGCCTCATTTAGAATTCGCAAGTTTACCTTCTTTACTTTTCCTCCTATGGCCATGGTCTTCGTCTTGTTGGCATTTATCTTTATTCCATACCGCCGTCGACCTCGGTAGCGCAGTTGGTATAGCGCTGGCCTTCTGTGCTCGAGGTTGCGGGATCGATCCCGGCCCAATCTGTGCTTAAATGCGACAGGATCATGTCAGTAGATTTACAGGCATATAAGAGAATCCCTGCGAGACAAAATTCCGGCACACCGACGAGCTGATGTAACCTCGGCAGTTGCGAGCGTCCTTAAATAAACCGTAACATAAAATTTTCCATACTGCCGACAGCCATCATTTAGCTCTAGTAGCATATCCCTTAGTACCATCTTCTCTTCTGCTAACAACGCCATATCATCAGCAGATCTTATACACATCATTCTTCTTCCTCCCACTATCACTCCTCCCATGTTCTGAAAACAATTCTTCACTAAACCCTCCAAGTAGATGTAGAACAGTGTACGTGATAAAGGGCATCCTTTCGTACTGCAGTCCCTGTTTCACCTCTTCTGTTGTCTCTTCTCCTACCCTGTGAATTGCTGTGTATAGGTTTCATTAAAGTAATTGTCTTTTCAGTTTTCTTAGTTTCGAAAGACTGAGGTTGTAACACGTTACGTTTTACATCACATATTCATTTTGTATGAGGTCTCGCCCACCTCATTGAATACTACACGCTTACTACGAAGTAGCCAATATGTATTATTACTATTTAATACGAGAAATATTCGTACCGGCACCGGGAATCGAACCCAGGACCTCTGAGCTCTGCGCGCTGAGCGCTCTTTCCAACTGAGCAGTCATTTAAATATGCGCTCCTGCATATATGATTTGTATCGTCTCAAATGCAGGTAGTAAGGCCGTAAAAGCATTACGAGAGGGGTTCGGCCGGCGCCGTGGATCGTGTCCCGGCATAGCTCAGTTGGAAAGAGCGCTCAGCGCGCAGAGGTGAAAGGTCCTGGGTTCGACTTCCGGTGCCGGTACGAATTTTTCTCATATTAAATAGTAATAGTACATATTGGCTACTTCATAGTAGCCGTGTAGTATTCAATGAGGTGGGCGAGACCTCATACAAAATGAATATGTGATGTATTAACTGTTAGCAGTTGTCACAAACTGATGTTGAATATGGCCACCTAGTCATTTATATATTCGCTCCTGCATATACTGCGTGTTCAATTCAAAGTATGTCATGGCTCGCTGTATGCCGTCATGTGGCTAGTCGATGAGCCTAGAAAATTCAATCTTCCTACGCTTACGCAGAGGCGTATTACCTATTTGCCAGAGAAGTTGCCTAGCAAGTATGGCGTTCATTCTGAAGAGTACTTACCGATATGTACGGTAACGCCTGTAGTGGCAGGAATGTGAACGGTTTGGAAACACGTACTGAGGTGAGTTTTTTACTTACTTTCGGGATATGGGCAGACTATAACTTACGTAGCCTATTTGTTGACGTTAACTTCGACGGTCAACATGGACACGAAGCATTTGATTTGTATTGTGGAAAGTTGCTGTACGCAACCGATGATAAATACCCTGCGTACGACTAGCCCGCGCAAAACACAGTTCGAAAGAGGTTATGGTAGCACACAGACCGTAGAGACCGCAATCTCTTGCTACGACGTTCAAGTTATACTGTACTCGTTGTAAAGTTCAGATTGAACGCCTTGATTAATAGGCAACTTCTCTGACAAAATCTGAAAATCGCTTCAAAATGCTGACTCACAACAGTGAGGTTATGACACACTTTGAAATGAACACCCAGTATGAATAGTATCGTCTAAAATACAGGTAGTAAGGCTGTAAAAGCATTACGAGAGGGGTTCGGCCGGCGCCGTGGATCGTGTCCCGGCATAGCTCAGTCGGAAAGAGTTCTCAGCGCGCAGAGCTCAGAGGCCCTGGGTTCGATTCCCGGTGCCGGTACTAACTTTTTTCCTTTTAAATAGTAATAACGATAGGTTTTGTATACTCTATAACAGATTAGAGTGAGCACATTGTTCGGCAAATAAAATAGTATTAGAACTAAAGAAAATGTAACAAATATAATTTAAATAAATATATGATATTTTATATGTAATGCATACTTACATACAAGTGGCTTTTATGGAACCCGGTGGTTCATTGCCGCCCTCACATAAGCCCGCCGTCGGTGCCTATCCTGTGCAAGATTAATCCAGTCTCTGTCATCAAATCCTACCTCCCTCAAATCCATTTTATTATTATCCTTTCATCTACGTCTCGGCCTCCACAAAGGTCTTCTTCTCTCCGGTCTCCCAACTGACTCTCTATATGCATTTCTGGATTCTCCCATACATGCTACATGCCCTGCTCATCTCAAACGTCTGGATTTAATGTTCCTAATTATGTCAAGCGAAGAAAACAATGCGTGCAGTTCTGCAATGTGTAACTTTCTCCATTCTCCTGTTACTTCATCCCTCTTAGCACCAAATATTTTCCTAAGAACCTTATTCTCAAACACCCTTAATCTCTGTTCCTCTCTCAATGTTTCACAACCAAACAGAACAAACAGTAATATAAGTGTTTTATAAATTCTAACTTTCTAATTTTTTGACAGCAGACTGGATGACAAAAGATTCTCAACCGAATAATAACAGGCATTTCCTATATTTATTCTGCGATTAATTTCCTCCCGAGTGTCATTATATTTGTTTTGTATGTAATGCAACAAAGAAAAAATATCTTATTATTCGGTTGTAAAGAATTATTTGAAATAATACTGTTAAATTTTAATGGAAAACAAACTCTAAAAAGGAATAGGCCTATGAATAATTCGCTACATAAGAAAATGGATTGTTGGGAAATGTGTAAAACATTTCAGCTTCGTGAAAAAAGAAATAGAGTGACCAAAACGTACTTGTACACCCATTCGAAAAAATTAGATCTTTGGTTACTATGTAACATAAAATATTTTCAACAAATATTTGCTATCAATTGCAACCCATTGCATACTACACATTTCTATCGTTATGTCCCGTTGCTGCAGACACTTGAATACTTTCGGTGCCAATATTGACAATCCTCAGTACTGTAGGCAGAGTTAAACTATTCTCAGGGTATCCAAGGAGTGTCTGGTGTCCGTTACGTTTGAAATTAGTAGCAGGAAGTACAAATAATACTCAAAATGGGGAAACTCGTTGAGTTCTACAGGCTGGGTTCGTTCATAAGAGATATTCATGAGTTTGGTCTCTTAGGTTTAACCCAAATCATACACAGAAAAACAGCTTTTGAATATATATGTTCTTCCAATTTGATTTCCCTAATCAAAATGTCTTTCTCTATAAACCTTTGTCGCTGCAAGTCCGCAAGGATTATGTAATATCAGAAACCCGATATTGAGAATGAATAATACTACTTTAACAGACAGTAAACATTGATGTTTCAGCGCAATTTTAATTAAAATCACGCAGCTCACAAGACATTTGCGGAAATTGCAGGGACTCATCCTGATATTGGCTGTGGACTAATTAATGTTTACAGAACTTAAGGCACGCATATAAAGCACTCATGATCTGAGATTGAAACTGTTTTATAATATTGATAATTCGTGTAATTTTATTCTAATTTTGAAGGATGTGTCAAGTGTCCAAGACGAAGCCCGCCATCTGTGTAATTCTAAGTGGACCTCGAATTGAGGAATAAGAAGTTTTCAACAGAATAATTGTTTAATAAACATGCACCTTAATTACATAAGTATTGTAATACAGTCACTGCAAAATTTAATTTAACAATCAATATTTATTAATTCATAGCGAACTTTAAGTTTTGAGAGTTACTCGTTTATTGAATCTGTTACTCCGCCGCATGTCTCAACTGTTACTCCGCCGCTTCTCACAGGTTTTACTCCGCCGCATGTCTCAACTTTTACTCCGCCGCTTCTCACAGGTTTTACTCCGCCGCATATCTCAACTGTTACTCCGCCGCTTCTCACAGGTTTTACTCCGCCGCATGTCTCAACTGTTACTGCGCCGCTTATCACAGGTTTTACTCCGCCGCATTTCTCAACTTTTACTCCGCCGCTTCTCACAGGTTTTACTCCGCCACATGTCTCAACTGTTACTGCGCCGCTTATCACAGGTTTTACTCCGCCGCATATCTCAACTGTTACTCCGCCGCTTCTCACAGGATTTACTCCGCCGCATGTCTCAACTGTTACTCTGCCGCTTCTCACAGCCTTTACAACGCCCTATGTATCAACTATTACTTCGCCGCTTCTCACAGCTTTTACTCCGCTGCATGTCTCAACTGTTACTCTGCCGCTTCTCACAGCATTTATACCGCCCTATGTATCAACTGTTAATCCGCCGCTTCTCACAGATTTTACTCCGCCGCATGTCTCAACTGTTACTCCGCCGCTTCTCACAAGTTTTACTCCGCCGCATGTCTCAACTGTTACTCCGGCGCTTCTCACAGGTTTTACTCCGCCGCGTTACTCAACTGTTACTCCGCCGCTTCTCACAGGTTTTACTCCGCCGCGTGTCTCAACTGTTACTCCGCCGCTTCTCACAGGTTTTACTCAGCCGCATGTCTCAACTGTTACTCCGCCGCTTCTCACAGGATTTACTCCGCCGCATGTCTCAACTGTTACTCTGCCGCTTCTCACAGCCTTTACAACGCCCTATGTATCAACTATTACTTCGCCGCTTCTCACAGCTTTTACTCCGCTGCATGTCTCAACTGTTACTCTGCCGCTTCTCACAGCATTTATACCGCCCTATGTATCAACTGTTAATCCGCCGCTTCTCACAGATTTTACTCCGCCGCATGTCTCAACTGTTACTCCGCCGCTTCTCACAAGTTTTACTCCGCCGCATGTCTCAACTGTTACTCCGGCGCTTCTCACAGGTTTTACTCCGCCGCGTTACTCAACTGTTACTCCGCCGCTTCTCACAGGTTTTACTCCGCCGCATGTCTCAACTGTTACTCCGCCGCTTCTCACATATTTTAGACCGCCGCATGTATCAACTGTTACTCCGCCGCTTATCACAGGTTTTATTCCGCCGCATGTCTCAACTGTTACTCCGCCGTTTCTCACAGGTTTTACTCCGCCGCATGTCTCAACTGTTACTCTGCCGCTTCTCACAGCATTTACACCGCCCTATGTATCAACTGTTAATCCGCCGCATTTCACAGCTTTTACACCGCCCTATGTATCAACTGTTACTTCGCCGCTTCTCACAGGTTTTACTCCGCCGCATGTCTCAACTGTTACTCCGCCGTTTCTCACAGGTTTTACTCCGCCGCATGTCTCAACTGTTACTCTGCCGCTTCTCACAGCATTTACACCGCCCTATGTATCAACTGTTAATCCGCAGCTTTTCACAGCTTTTACACCGCCCTATGTATCAACTGTTACTTCGCCGCTTCTCACACGTTTTACCCTGCCGCATGTCTCAACTGTTACTCTGCCGCTTCTCACAGCTTTTACAACGCCCTATGTATCAACTGTTACTTCGCCGCTTCTCACAGCTTTTACTCCGCCGCATGTCTCAACTGTTACTCTGCCGCTTCTCACAGCAGTTATACCGCCCTATGTATCAACTGTTAATCCGCCGCTTCTCACAGATTTTACTCCGCCGCATGTCTCAACTGTTACTCCGCCGCTTCTCACAGGTTTTACTCCGCCGCATGTCTCAACTGGTACTCTGCCGCTTTTCACAGCTCTTACACCGCCCTATGTATCAACTGTTATTTCGCCGCTTCTCACAGGTTTTACTCCGCCGCATATCTCCATTGTTACTCTGCCGCTTCTCACAGCTTTTACACCGCCGCATGTCTCAACTTTTATTCCGCCGCTTCTCACAGATTTTACTCCGCCACATGTCTCAAATGTTACTCCGCCGCTTCTCACAGCTTTTACACCGCCCTATTATCAACTGTTACTTCGCCGCTTCTCACAGGTTTCACTCCGCCGCATGTCCTAACTGTTACTCTGCCGCTTCTCACAGCATTTACACCGCCCTATGTACAACTGTTAATCCGCCGCTTTTCGCAGCTTTTACACCGCCCTATGTATCAACTGTTACTTCGCCGCTTCTCACACGTTTTACTCTGCCGCATGTCTTAACTGTTACTCTGCCGCTTCTCACAGCTTTTACAATTCCCTATGTATCAACTGTTACTTCGCCGCTTCTCACAGGTTTTACTCCGCCGCATGTCTCCGCTGTTACTCTGCCGCTTCTCACAGCTTTTACACCGCCGCATGTCTCAACTGCTACTCTGCCCTTTTTCACAGCTTTTACACCGCGCTATTTAACAACTGTTACTTCGCCGCTTCTCACAGATTTTACTCCGCCGCATGTCTCAACTGTTACTCCGCCGCTTCTCACAGGTTTTACTCCGCCGCATGTCTCAACTATTACTCTGACCTTTTTCACAGCTTTTCACCGCCCTATGTATCAACTGTTACTTCGCCGCTTCTCACACTTTTTACTCCGCCGCATGACTCAACTGTTACTCTGCCGCTTCTCACTGCTGTTACACAGCCTTATATATCATATTTTCCTCTGCCGCTTCTCACAGGTTTTACTCCGCCGCATGTATCAACTGTTACTCTGCCGCTTCTCACTGCTTCTACTCCGCCGCATGTCTCAACTGTTACTCTGCCGCTTCTCACAGCTTTTACTCCGCCACATGTCTCAACATTTACTCTGCCGCTTCTCACAGCTTTTACTCCGCCGCATTTCTCAACTGTTACTCTGCCGCTTTGCACAGCTTTTACACCGCGCTATGTCTCAACTGTTACTCAGCCGCTTCTCACAGGTTTTACTCCGCCGCATGTCTCAACTGTTACTCCGCCGCTTCTCACAGCTTTTAATTCGCCGCATGTCTCAAATGTTACTCCGCCGCTTCTCACAGCTTTTACACCGCCACTTGTCTCAACTGTTACCCGCTGCTTCTCACAGCTTTAACACCGTCGCATCTCTGAACTGTTACTCCGCCCATTCTCTCGAGATTTACTCCTCTGCATCTCTGAACTGTTACTGAGTCTCTTCTCTCAATTGCTACTTCGGCGCATCTCTCAACCTTTACATTGCTTCTTCAGGCAACCGCTGCACCGGAGCATCTGGTAACGCCGATTCCGTTGCCTCTGGCAACTCAGAAGCCGCTGCCTCTGGTAATACCGAAAAAGCTGCAGCTAGCACTGTCGAAACAGCTGCAGCTAGCAATACCGAAATAGCTGCCCCTAGCAATAGCTGCATGTACCAATACGAAAACAGCTGCATGTACCAATGCGAAAACAGCTGTATGTACCAATACGAAAACAGCTGCATGTACCAATACGAAAACAGCTGCATGTACCAATACGAAAACACCTGCATGTACCAATACGAAAACAGCTGCATGTACCAATACGAAAACAGCTGCATGTACCAATACGAAAACAGCTGCATGTACCAATACGAAAACAGCTGCATGTACCAATGCGAAAACAGCTGCATGTACCAATACGAAAACAGCTGCATGTACCAATGCGAAAACAGCTGCATGTACCAATACGAAAACAGCTGCATGTACCAATACGAAAACAGCTGCATGTACCAATACGAAAACAGCTGCATGTACCAATACGAAAACAGCTGCATGTACCAATGCGAAAACAGCTGCATGTACCAATGCGAAAACAGCTGCATGTACCAATGCGAAAACAGCTGCATGTACCAATGCGAAAACAGCTGCATGTACCAATACGAAAACAGCTGCATGTACCAATGCGAAAACAGCTGCATGTACCAATACGAAAACAGCTGCATGTACCAATGCGAAAACAGCTGCATGTACCAATACGAAAACAGCTGCATGTACCAATGCGAAAATAGCTGCATGTACCAATACGAAAACAGCTGCATGTACCAATGCGAAAACAGCTGCATGTACCAATACGAAAACAGCTGCATGTACCAATGCGAAAACAGCTGCCTCTGACGACACCGATGACACTGCCTGTGGGAACACCGACACTGCAGCCTCTGCAAACTCTGACACCGCTATCTCTGGCAATTGGTGAACCGCTGTTTGGCGCAAAGTTTTCGCCTCCTGACTGGAATTGAATATTGAAACATGTGTCGTCACTATCTTGAATTGAAACGTGACATTGTACATTTGAACTTAATTGAAAATTGAAACAACTTTGTCTTTGGTAATGTGAATTGAAATATCTATCTTTAATAATAATAATAATAATAATAATAATAATAATAATAATAATAATAATGGCTTTATTTAACCTGGCAGAGTTAAGGCCGTAAGGCCTTCTCTTACTCTCAACCAGGACAAAACTTGCTTACATAGTTGAAAATAAAACTGGATCAGAATTAAGTAATTACATACCGTACTGATACAATTTAGGTACATAATGAGATCAAAAGAGGCAGTTACATAAAAATTTACCTTATAAAATAAAAATAAACATAGTGTGAAATACATATTAAGGTTGTTGGAATCAAATACGAATCACATAAAGACAGAAGCCGATAATTCAATGAAAAAAAAATGTACGCAGTAAAAATAAAAATAAACACATTAGTATACATATTAGTATTAGATTACAGTTAAGTAGGATTCACATAATTAAACCATAAACCGACAATTGAATAAAATGTACACAAAATGAGATTAATAATAAAGAAATAACACATTGAGATACATATTGGCGTTAATTGTGATAAATAAACACGATTTACGTGGTTACACAATAAAAATAAGAAACAAAAAGAAAATAAAAAAAAAATAAAAATAAATACATTTGAACACATTCTATTAAATATTTGCAACGCGTTAGGTCTGGCAACTCATCATAAGATATTTTTTTAATTTACATTTAAAGGAAATTAAAGTTCGGCAGCCCTTGAATTCAGGCGGCAGAGAATTCCAGTGACGAGAAGTAGCAACAGTGAAAGATGAAGAATAAAGTGATGATGTGTGGAATAGTATTTCTAGCGTGTTATCATATTGTGACCGAGTATTTAAGTTATGAAATCGAGAAAGACTGTGGAATCGGACAGATAAGTAACAGGGAGTAGAGGTGTGCCAAATTCGGTATAACAGAGAAAGGGAATGTAACTTCCTCCTCTCATTTAACCTGAGCCACAATAATTTATCGAAAGAAGGCGAAATGTGATCGTAGTAGCGGACATTACAAATGAAACGAACACACGCATTATGAACACGTTGCAGTTTCTCGGATAAATCCACCCCGAGATCACTGAATAAAGCGTCACAATAATCGAAATGAGGCATTATAAGAGTCTGTACAAGCGTCTGCTTTAATTTAGCAGGATAGTGGTACAATCTTTTTAAAAGGTGAAGAGTGGAAAATACTTTCTTCTACGTGTGTTTGATATGCGTGTCCCAGGTAAGGTTAGATTCAAAATGAACTCCCAGGTTTTTTACAGTTGAACTGAATGGAATGATCGCTTTATTCAGAGTCACAGGAGGAAGATTCAGCTTATTAATATCGGGGATTAATCTTTTATTAGAAAATAAGATAGCCTGTGATTTATCTGTATTTAAGTTAAGTCCGAATTGTTGAGACCAGATGAAACGGATTCGAGATCTTTATTGAGTCTGTTAATACAGTCACTTAGTCTATCAGGACTGGCGGAAATGTATAATTGAACGTCATCTGCATAAATATGATATCTACAATATTTAAATGACTTTGCGATATCTTTAATATAGAGACAGAAAAGCAATGGACCCAATACCGAACCCTGGGGAATACCTGACTCAACTCCCTACCAGGAGGAGAACCGATTATTAAAGACAACACGCTGCTGGCGGCCAGTGAAGTAGGAGTGCATCCATGTGATAACGCTGTCAGAAAAATTTAACACTCGTAGCTTAGTTAATAGTAGATCCATGTCAATAGACTCAAATGCTTTACTTTATGCTCGACCATGCCGAAATGTAGTAATTATGCACCTTGTAGCAGTCCTTTAATGCATGTCATTAAAGTACACCTACTCATTAAAGTACAGGTGTTCAGCGAATGACAACTCAGCTTACAGGTTTTCAGCCAATGACAAGTTAGCTTTTTACCGTTATAAAACCGCAAGTATCGATTATTCTCGGATATGAAATCCAAAGACAATTAGCGAAAAGTCACGGAGGCTGGAAATCCAATACTGTCGCAGAATGTTATGTTCTGTTACTATAATAATTAGCGTTAATTGTAAATAATATTCAAATAAATTAAATTAGTCATCTCGTTTTTCAATGTCGAATTCAATAATCAAGGTTATATCAAGTTTAACGGGATTACATCAAGGTCAATGACATTATTGTTCCTCGGAAAAAATCAATACTTTCGCGTCTGCGCACATCTCATAATTCACGACCTAGAACAAGGTCACTTCCGATCTTGTCAGATGCAAATAAAATGTATACATCTGAACAATTTCAAGTTAGAAATATGGTCGAGCATAAAAAGTCGTATGAAACTCGCCTATGATGGTAATTCAGAAGCTCGCTTGCGCTCGTTTCATAAACATCCATAGTCGCTTCTTAATTACTGTCATTATAGGCTCGTTGCATAATGTACTATTATATGGCTGTAAGTTTTACGGGCTTAAAATAACTCTCGAATTATATTAGGACAGCTGGTTATTTAACCGATCTTTCATTCTGTACTGTGTTATAGGTGTATCAAGAAGAGTTGTGTTTGTTCCATTAGGGAGGTAATGGTCATACGTTGATTTAGAAGAAATACTTGTATAGATTTGAATTCAAGTGCCTAGATGTGAACACGTGATTGAGTATAGCTCAAAAATATCGTAACTGTATAAATATATTCGGAAGGCTTTTTTATTTTTACCAAGTTCTTGTCACCATTGCGGCATTTTTTGATTTGGAAATATTTATCGTCTTGGTATTGGACGACCGTCGAGTCACCAGTGCGCCCGCCTGGGGTATAGCAGAACGAGTGATGTATTTGTAAGCAAAATGTGCCCTGGTTCTGGAATTTCGGTAGTATCGGTAGTTGTTGTTTATGTCGTCACCACCACCACCAATTTTTTTAATTTTTTTGGAGCAGGTTTACTTTACATTTTTATTATTATAGAGAAAATAGAATGTATTGTTATGGTATTTATTGTTATTTTTGCGATATTTACGAGAATATTTATTATTTTATTTGATATTGATTTTCTTAATATTTATTAATTTCAGACTACCATTTACGCAGGAATACTTACGTAATGTGAGACGAAAATACATGGAATCAAATCCAGGTAGTTGGGTCTGCGGAGTACATTTCACTGTGAAAATGTTTAAATGTGAATAAAATACAACTTTTGGCAAAAGAAAAAGAAATAGAAACAAAAAAATGTGTCCTGGTGCCAACTCTCCTCGAAAAATATACCTTGACGATACCTGGGCCAGCCACGTCTGAAATACATCCCTAAGTACAACTAATGATGTCCTATCAGTGTGTTAATGTTAAGAAATGCTTACTTACTTACTTACTTACTGTACTGGCTTTTAAGGAACCCGGAGGTTCATTGCCGCCCTCACATAAGCCCGCCATTTGTCCCTATCCTGAGCAAGATTAATCCAGTCTCTACCATCATATTCCACCTTCCTCAAATCCACTTTAATATTATCTTCCCATCTACGTCTCGGCCTCCCCAAAGGTCTTTTTCGCGCTGGCCTCCCTACTAACCCTCTATATGCATTTCTGGATTCGTCCATACGTGCTACATGCCCTGCCCATCTCAAGCGTCTGGATTTGTTCCTAATTATGTCAGGTGAAGAATACAATGCGTGCAGCTCTGCGTTGTGTAACTTTCTCCATTCTCCTGTAACTTCATCCCTCTCAGCCCCAAAGATTTTCCTAAGAACTTTATTCTCAAACACCCTTAATCTCTTTTCCACTCTCAAAATGAGAGTCCAAGCTCACAACCATATAGAACAACCGGTAATATAACTGTTTTATAAATTCTAACTTTAAGATTTTTTGACAGCAGAGTAGATGACAAAAGCTTCTCAACGGAATAATAACAGGCATTTCCCATATTTAATCTGTGTTTAATTTCCTCCTGAGTATCATTTATATTTGTTACTGTTGCTCCAATATATTTGAATTTTTCCACCTCTTCGAAGGGTAAATCTCCAATTTTTATATTTCCATTTCGTACAATATTCTGGTCACGAGACATAATCATATACTTAGTCTTTTCGGGATTTACTTCCTACCCTATCGCTTTACTTGCTTCAAGTAGAATTTCCGTGTTTTCCCCAATCGTTTGTGGATTTTCTCCTAACATATTCACGTCATTCGCATAGACGAGAAGCTGATGTAACCCGTTCAATTCCAAACCCTCTGTGTTATCCTTAACTTTCCTAATGGCATATTCTAGAGTAAAATTAAAAAGGAGAGGTGACAATGCATCTCCCTGCTTCAGCCTGCAGTGAATTGGAAAAGCTACCCTGTAAAATTTAAGATTAGTGAATTGGCATGTTTTTTTGCGTGGATCCTTCAAATATAAAAGTAACGGATAGAGACTGGACAGTCATAGCCTTGCGAAAGCAGTACTGGAAGTATCAGCCTAAAATTAGTTTAGGAAGGTGAAGAATGTTGGACCGGAGTAGGCCGCGTGGTCTAAGTCAAGATGGCGGCGGTGTTATACCGATACCCGATCGTAACTAGAATTTAATAATGTGAGGAACTCTAATGTAGCCCCATGGAGAGAGTTGAGTGGGATGACGGGTAACTCACCTTCTATAATACGAAATTAGCGATCTTGCTTGATTGCCTTCCAAAAACCTCACGCCTCAGCTTACGGTTGTCTTGAAGTTTCCATAGAAACAGCCGGCATTGTGAGATATTTATTATTACGATTGATTGATATGGAAATATTTGTCATTCTTTACACACACGACACACACAAATCCCGGTAGTTTGACTTACTTTTAGTTAGTTACATTTCGAAGTGACAGTTGTGATAAAGTGAAAAATATCTAGTTCTTATATCAGCATTGCCTTGTTAGAAACTTAGCACTGTTTTGTCTTTGAAAATTGACTTTAAATGTCATCACATTTAACAAATTATAGACCTTAATTTCGGAGGATTTCCTCCGTGAATTTGTTGTGTCGTGCAGAATAAACTGACAAATATGACTGATAGCTTAATTATGGAATATTCATTCGTGAGAAACAATTGATTTGTATAAATTCATGAATCAGTTTAATTCACAATTTTATTATTGCTTATGTTGTGCCAAGTAATAAAATAAAAAATAATTTATTTTATTTTTTTATTTCTTTTTATACCATTAAGTACGAGAAAAATTCGTACCGGCACCGGGAATCGAACCCAGGACCTCTCAGCTGTGCGCGCTGAGTGCTCTCTAACCAACTGAGCTATGCCGGGACCCGATTTACGACGCCGGCCGAACTCCTCTCGTAGTATCGTGTTACGGCCCGGTGCCGGTACGAATTTTTCTCGTACTTAATGGTATAAAAAAATAAACTGACTAGTCATACTAGTCGAGCAAAATATAATGAGGTGGGCGAGACCTCATTCATATTTGATACATATTTGATACACAATTAATTTTATGTTAAATAAAGGAATAATATGTGATAGAATATTGTGAAATGTTTAATTTTATTGGATGAAAAGTGAAGTATGAACCTGACTATGAAATATATTTTTCATGTAACAATATCCGCATATATGCCTATTTATTTAAAATTTAGAAGTACAAGACAATTTTATTAGAATGTACTGTAGGCTACAAGTACAGTATTTGTTACCGAAAATTAGGCGGAAATAGCGTCAAAACATGTATAGAACCTGAAGATTAAATTTATCTTAACTGAATACGTTGAGATAACTGTTGTGTGTGAAATTTTATGATTTCGATGGTTACTGTAAACCAGTGGTCAGCGAAGATTACGTCATATAAAGTACAGCCCACATAAACAGCAAAGGGGAAGATTGGCGGGAGAGTATATCCAAACTGCGTAACATTGAATGAACAAGTGATTAGTAATGGGACGGAGATCATGTCTTACCCCTCCGCCCTTCTGGCCTAATGGTGGATTGAAACGCGAGTCAAGTAATGCCGACCACTGTTGTAGAGCTATATTTAAATGTGAGCACTTTACGAATTGTAACTCATTTGTCTATCTCTATAAACCTAATGATAAAGAAAAATAATTCGTTCATCCAAAGTGTTCTGCACATGGGCAGGTCTGTCTTTCACTGCAAACCCAGCATTCTCCAGTCTTTCCTATTTTCTACCATCCTCTTTGTCTCCTCATTTGATCTATACGGTATATCTTAATGTCGTCTACCAAAAGTATTTTCTTCAGCCCCGAACTCTTCTCCCGTTCACCATTCCTTCCAGTGCATCCTTCAGAAGGCAGTTTCTTCTCAACCAATTCCTTTTCCTCTTTTTGCTCAGTTTCAGCATCATTCGTTCTTCATCCACTCTTTCCAGCACAGCTTGGTTTCTTATTGTGACTGTACATATGAAATGCTCCATCCTTCTCCAAACTCACATTTCAATTGCTTCTAGTCGCTTCTCTTCACTTCGTCGTAATGTCCAAGTTTTTGTTCTATACAATGCTACAATCCACACAAAGCACTCCTCATTCTTATTTCTTTCTCCAGAGATCCGCAGAAGATCTCGTTTTTCTAGGATAAAGTTCCTTTGCCATTGCTGTACTCCTTTTAGTTCTTGGCAGCACGTAATGTACTGCTTATACTGCACCCCAAGTATTTGAAGCTGTCAACTTGTTCTACTGCCTCATTTAGAATTCGCAAGTTTACCTTCTTTACTTTTCCTCCTATGGCCATGGTCTTCGTCTTGTTGGCATTTATCTTTATTCCATACCGCCGTCGACCTCGGTAGCGCAGTTGGTATAGCGCTGGCCTTCTGTGCTCGAGGTTGCGGGATCGATCCCGGCCCAATCTGTGCTTAAATGCGACAGGATCATGTCAGTAGATTTACAGGCATATAAGAGAATCCCTGCGAGACAAAATTCCGGCACACCGACGAGCTGATGTAACCTCGGCAGTTGCGAGCGTCCTTAAATAAACCGTAACATAAAATTTTCCATACTGCCGACAGCCATCATTTAGCTCTAGTAGCATATCCCTTAGTACCATCTTCTCTTCTGCTAACAACGCCATATCATCAGCAAATCTTATACACATCATTCTTCTTCCTCCCACTATCACTCCTCCCATGTTCTGAAAACAATTCTTCACTAAACCCTCCAAGTAGATGTAGAACAGTGTACGTGATAAAGGGCATCCTTTCGTACTGCTGTCCCTGTTTCACCTCTTCTGTTGTCTCTTCTCCTACCCTGTGAATTGCTGTGTATAGGTTTGATTAAAGTAACTGTCTTTTCAGTTTTCTTAGTTTCGAAAGACTGAGGCTGTAACACGTTACGTTTTACATCACATATTCATTTTGTATGAGGTCTCGCCCACCTCATTGAATACTACACGGTTACTATGAAGTAGCCAATATGTATTATTACTATTTAATACGAGAAAAATTCGTACCGGCACCGGGAATCGAACCCAGGACCTCTCAGCTCTGCGCGCTGAGCGCTCTTTCCAACTGAGCAGTCATTTAAATATGCGCTCCTGCATATATGATTTGTATCGTCTCAAATGCAGGTAGTAAGGCCGTAAAAGCATTACGAGAGGGGTTCGGCCGGCGCCGTGGATCGTGTCCCGGCATAGCTCAGTTGGAAAGAGCGCTCAGCGCGCAGAGGTGAGAGGTCCTGGGTTCGACTTCCGGTGCCGGTACGAATTTTTCTCATATTAAATAGTAATAGTACATATTGGCTACTTCATAGTAGCCGTGTAGTATCCAATGAGGTGGGCGAGACCTCATACAAAATGAATATGTGATGTATTAACTGTTAGCAGTTGTCACAAACTGATGTTGAATATGGCTACCTAGTCATTTATATATTCGCTCCTGTATATACTGCGTGTTCAATTCAAAGTATGTCATGGCTCGCTGTATGCCGTCATGTGGCTAGTCGATGAGCCTAGAAAATTCAATCTTCCTACGCTTACGCAGAGGCGTATTACCTATGTGCCAGAGAAGTTGCCTAGCAAGTACGGCGTTCATTCTGAAGAGTACTTACCGATACGTACGGTAACGCCTGTAGTGGCAGGAATGTGAACGGTTTGGAAACACGTACTGAGGTGAATTTTTTACTTACTTTCGGGATATGGGCAGACTATTACTTACGTAGCCTATTTGTTGACGTTAACTTCGACGGTCAACATGGACACGAAGCATTTGATTTGTATTGTGGAAACTTGCTGTACGCAACCGATGATAAATACCCTGCGTACGACTTGCCCGCGCAAAACACAGTTCGAAAGAGGTTATGGTAGCACACAGACCGTACAGACCGCAATCTCTTGCTACGACGTTCAAGTTATACTGTACTCGTTCTAAAGTTCAGATTGAACGCTTGATTAATAGGCAACTTCTCTGACAAAATCTGAAACTCGCTTCAAATTGCTGACTCACAACAGTGAGGTTATGACACACTTTGAAATAAACACCCATTATGAATAGTATCGTCTCAAATACAGCTAGTAAGGCTGTAAAAGCATTACGAGAGGGGTTCGGCCGGCGCCGTGAATCGTGTCCCGGCATAGCTCAGTCGGAAAGAGCTCTCAGCGCGCAGAGCTGAGAGGCCCTGGGTTCGATTCCCGGTGCCGGTACGAACTTTTTTCCTATTAAATAGTAATAACGGTAGGTTTTGTATACTCTATAACAGATTAGAGTGAGCACATTGTTCGGCAAATAAAATAGTATTAGAACTAAAGAAAATGTAACAAATATAATTTAAATAAATATATGATATTTTATATGTAATGCATACTTACATACAAGTGGCTTTTATGGAACCCGGTGGTTCATTGCCGCCCTCACATAAGCCCGCCGTCGGTGCCTATCCTGTGCAAGATTAATCCAGTCTCTGTCATCAAATCCTACCTCCCTCAAATCCATTTTAATATTATCCTTTCATCTACGTCTCGGCCTCCACAAAGGTCTTCTTCTCTCCGGTCTCCCAACTGACTCTCTATATGCATTTCTGGATTCTCCCATACATGCTACATGCCCTGCTCATCTCAAACGTCTGGATTTAATGTTCCTAATTATGTCAAGCGAAGAAAACAATGCGTGCAGTTCTGCAATGTGTAACTTTCTCCATTCTCCTGTTACTTCATCCCTCTTAGCACCAAATATTTTCCTAAGAACCTTATTCTCAAACACCCTTAATCTCTGTTCCTCTCTCAATGTTTCACAACCAAACAGAACAAACAGTAATATAAGTGTTTTATAAATTCTAACTTTCTAATTTTTTGACAGCAGACTGGATGACAAAAGATTCTCAACCGAATAATAACAGGCATTTCCTATATTTATTCTGCGATTAATTTCCTCCCGAGTGTCAATATATTTGTTTTGTATGTAATGCAACAAAGAAAAATATCTTATTATTCGGTTGTAAAGAATTATTTGAAATAACACTGTTAAATTTTAATGGAAAACAAACTCTAAAAAGGAATAGGCCTATGAATAATTCGCTACATAAGAAAATGGATTGTTGGGAAATGTGTAAAACATTTCAGCTTCGTGAAAAAAGAAATAGAGTGACCAAAACGTACTTGTACACCCATTCGAAAAAATTAGATCTTTGGTTACTATGTAACATAAAATATTTTCAACAAATATTTGCTATCAATTGCAACCCATTGCATACTGCACTTTTCTATCGTTATGTCCCGTTGCTGCAGACACTTGAATACTTTCGGTGCCAATATTGACA
Source organism: Periplaneta americana (assembly GCF_040183065.1). Classification (NCBI taxonomy): domain Eukaryota; kingdom Metazoa; phylum Arthropoda; class Insecta; order Blattodea; family Blattidae; genus Periplaneta; species Periplaneta americana. The sequence goes on from NC_091123.1 coordinate 154,091,302, forward strand.
ATCCTCAGTACTGTAGGCAGAGTTAAACTATTCTCAGGGTATCCAAGGAGTGTCTGGTGTCCGTTACGTTTGAAATTAGTAGCAGGAAGTACAAATAATACTCAAAATGGGGAAACTCGTTGAGTTCTACAGGCTGGGTTCGTTCATAAGAGATATTCATGAGTTTGGTCTCTTAGGTTTAACCCAAATCATACACAGAAAAACAGCTTTTGAATATATATGTTCTTCCAATTTGATTTCCCTAATCAAAATGTCTTTCTCTATAAACCTTTGTCGCTGCAAGTCCGCAAGGATTATGTAATATCAGAAACCCGATATTGAGAATGAATAATACTACTTTAACAGACAGTAAACATTGATGTTTCAGCGCAATTTTAATTAAAATCACGCAGCTCACAAGACATTTGCGGAAATTGCAGGGACTCATCCTGATATTGGCTGTGGACTAATTAATGTTTACAGAACTTAAGGCACGCATATAAAGCACTCATGATCTGAGATTGAAACTGTTTTATAATATTGATAATTCGTGTAATTTTATTCTAATTTTGAAGGATGTGTCAAGTGTCCAAGACGAAGCCCGCCATCTGTGTAATTCTAAGTGGACCTCGAATTGAGGAATAAGAAGTTTTCAACAGAATAATTGTTTAATAAACATGCACCTTAATTACATAAGTATTGTAATACAGTCACTGCAAAATTTAATTTAACAATCAATATTTATTAATTCATAGCGAACTTTAAGTTTTGAGAGTTACTCGTTTATTGAATCTGTTACTCCGCCGCATGTCTCAACTGTTACTCCGCCGCTTCTCACAGGTTTTACTCCGCCGCATGTCTCAACTTTTACTCCGCCGCTTCTCACAGGTTTTACTCCGCCGCATATCTCAACTGTTACTCCGCCGCTTCTCACAGGTTTTACTCCGCCGCATGTCTCAACTGTTACTGCGCCGCTTATCACAGGTTTTACTCCGCCGCATGTCTCAACTGTTACTCTGCCTCTTCTCACAGGTTTTACTCCGCCGCATGTCTCAACTGTTACTGCGCCGCTTATCACAGGTTTTACTCCGCCGCTTGTCTCAACTTTTACTCCGCCGCTTCTCACAGGTTTTACTCCGCCACATGTCTCAACTGTTACTGCGCCGCTTATCACAGGTTTTACTCCGCCGCATATCTCAACTGTTACTCCGCCGCTTCTCACAGGTTTTACTCCGCCGCATGTCTCAACTGTTACTCTGCCGCTTCTCACAGCCTTTACAACGCCCTATGTATCAACTATTACTTCGCCGCTTCTCACAGCTTTTACTCCGCTGCATGTCTCAACTGTTACTCTGCCGCTTCTCACAGCATTTATACCGCCCTATGTATCAACTGTTAATCCGCCGCTTCTCACAGATTTTACTCCGCCGCATGTCTCAACTGTTACTCCGCCGCTTCTCACAGGTTTTACTCCGCCGCATGTCTCAACTGTTACTCCGGCGCTTCTCACAGGTTTTACTCCGCCGCGTTACTCAACTGTTACTCCGCCGCTTCTCACAGGTTTTACTCCGCCGCGTGTCTCAACTGTTACTCCGCCGCTTCTCACAGGTTTTACTCAGCCGCATGTCTCAACTTTTACTCCGCCGCTTCTCACAGGTTTTACTCCGCCCCATGTCTCAACTGTTACTCCGCCGCTTCTCACATCTTTTAGACCGCCGCATGTATCAACTGTTACTCCGCCGCTTATCACTGGTTTTATTCCGCCGCATGTCTCAACTGTTACTCCGCCGTTTCTCACAGGTTTTACTCCGCCGCATGTCTCAACTGTTACTCTGCCGCTTCTCACAGCATTTACACCGCCCTATGTATCAACTGTTAATCCGCCGCATTTCACAGCTTTTACACCGCCCTATGTATCAACTGTTACTTCGCCGCTTCCCCCAGGTTTTACTCCACCGCATGTCTCAACTGTTACTCCGCCGTTTCTCACAGGTTTTACTCCGCCGCATGTCTCAACTGTTACTCTGCCGCTTCTCACAGCATTTACACCGCCCTATGTATCAACTGTTAATCCGCAGCTTTTCACAGCTTTTACACCGCCCTATGTATCAACTGTTACTTCGCCGCTTCTCACACGTTTTACCCTGCCGCATGTCTCAACTGTTACTCTGCCGCTTCTCACAGCTTTTACAACGCCCTATGTATCAACTGTTACTTCGCCGCTTCTCACAGCTTTTACTCCGCCGCATGTCTCAACTGTTACTCTGCCGCTTCTCACAGCATTTATACCGCCCTATGTATCAACTGTTAATCCGCCGCTTCTCACAGATTTTACTCCGCCGCATGTCTCAACTGTTACTCCGCCGCTTCTCACAGGTTTTACTCCGCCGCATGTCTCAACTGGTACTCTGCCGCTTTTCACAGCTCTTACACCGCCCTATGTATCAACTGTTATTTCGCCGCTTCTCACAGGTTTTACTCCGCCGCATGTCTCCATTGTTACTCTGCCGCTTCTCACAGCTCTTACACCGCCGCATGTCTCAACTTTTATTCCGCCGCTTCTCACAGCTTTTACTCCGCCGCATGTCTCAAATGTTACTCCGCCGCTTCTCACAGCTTTTACACCGCCCTATTATCAACTGTTACTTCGCCGCTTCTCACAGGTTTCACTCCGCCGCATGTCCCAACTGTTACTCTGCCGCTTCTCACAGCATTTACACCGCCCTATGTATCAACTGTTAATCCGCCGCTTTTCGCAGCTTTTACACCGCCCTATGTATCAACTGTTACTTCGCCGCTTCTCACACGTTTTACTCTGCCGCATGTCTTAACTGTTACTCTGCCGCTTCTCACAGTTTTACAATTCCCTATGTATCAACTGTTACTTCGCCGCGTCTCACAGGTTTTACTCCGCCGCATGTCTCCGCTGTTACTCTGCCGCTTCTCACAGCTTTTACACCGCCGCATGTCTCAACTGCTACTCTGCCCTTTTTCACAGCTTTTACACCGCGCTATTTAACAACTGTTACTTCGCCGCTTCTCACAGATTTTACTCCGCCGTATGTCTCAACTGTTACTCCGCCGCTTCTCACAGGTTTTACTCCGCCGCATGTCTCAACTATTACTCTGACCTTTTTCACAGCTTTTACACCGCCCTATGTATCAACTGTTACTTCGCCGCTTCTCACACTTTTTACTCCGCCGCATGACTCAACTGTTACTCTGCCGCTTCTCACTGCTGTTACACAGCCTTATATATCATATTTTCCTCTGCCGCTTCTCACAGTTTTTACTCCGCCGCATGTCTCAACTGTTACTCTGCCGCTTCTTACAGCTTTTACTCCGCCGCATGTCTCAACTGTTACTCTGTCGCTTCTGACAGCTTTTACTTCGCCGCATGTCTCAACTGTTACTCCGCCGCTTCTCACAGCTTTTACACTGCCCTATGTATCAACTGTTACTCTGCCGCTTCTCACTGCTTCTACTCCGCCGCATGTCTCAACTGTTACTCTGCCGCTTCTCACAGCTTTTACTCCGCCACATGTCTCAACATTTACTCTGCCGCTTCTCACAGCTTTTACTCCGCCGCATTTCTCAACTATTACTCTGCCGCTTTGCACAGCTTTTACACCGCGCTATGTCTCAACTGTTACTCAGCCGCTTCTCACAGGTTTTACTCCGCCGCATGTCTCAACTGTTACTGCGCTGCTTCTCACAGCTTTTAATTCGCCGCATGTCTCAAATGTTACTCCGCCGCTTCTCACAGCTTTTACACCGCCACTTGTCTCAACTGTTACCCGCTGCTTCTCACAGCTTTAACACCGTCGCATCTCTGAACTGTTACTCCGCCCATTCTCTCGAGATTTACTCCTCTGCATCTCTGAACTGTTACTGAGTCTCTTCTCTCAATTGCTACTTCGGCGCATCTCTCAACCTTTACATTGCTTCTTCAGGCAACCGCTGCACCGGAGCATCTGGTAACGCCGATTCCGTTGCCTCTGGCAACTCAGAAGCCGCTGCCTCTGGTAATACCGAAAAAGCTGCAGCTAGCACTGTCGAAACAGCTGCAGCTAGCAATACCGAAATAGCTGCCCCTAGCAATAGCTGCATGTACCAATACGAAAACAGCTGCATGTACCAATGCGAAAACAGCTGCATGTACCAATACGAAAACAGCTGCATGTACCAATACGAAAACAGCTGCATGTACCAATACGAAAACACCTGCATGTACCAATACGAAAACAGCTGCATGTACCAATACGAAAACAACTGCATGTACCAATACGAAAACAGCTGCATGTACCAATACGAAAACAGCTGCATGTACCAATACGAAAACAGCTGCATGTACCAATGCGAAAACAGCTGCATGTACCAATACGAAAACAGCTGCATGTACCAATGCGAAAACAGCTGCATGTACCAATACGAAAACAGCTGCATGTACCAATACGAAAACAGCTGCATGTACCAATGCGAAAACAGCTGCAGGTACCAATACGAAAACAGCTGCATGTACCAATGCGAAAACAGCTGCATGTACCAATATGAAAACAGCTGCATGTACCAATGCGAAAACAGCTGCATGTACCAATACGAAAACAGCTGCATGTACCAATGCGAAAACAGCTGCATGTACCAATACGAAAACAGCTGCATGTACCAATACGAAAACAGCTGCATGTACCAATGCGAAAACAGCTGCATGTACCAATACGAAAACAGCTGCATGTACCAATGCGAAAACAGCTGCATGTACCAATACGAAAACAGCTGCATGTACCAATGCGAAAACAGCTGCCTCTGACGACACCGATGACACTGCCTGTGGGAACACCGACACTGCAGCCTCTGCAAACTCTGACACCGCTATCTCTGGCAATTGGTGAACCGCTGTTTGGCGCAAAGTTTTCGCCTCCTGACTGGAATTGAATATTGAAACATGTGTCGTCACTATCTTGAATTGAAATGTGATATTGTACATTTGAACTTAATTGAAAATTGAAACAACTTTGTCTTTGGTAATGTGAATTGAAATATCTATCTTTAATAATAATAATAATAATAATAATAATAATAATAATAATAATAATAATAATAATGGCTTTATTTAACCTGGCAGTGTTAAGGCCGTAAGGCCTTCTCTTACTTTCAACCAGGACAAAACTTGCTTACATAGTTGAAAATAAATCTGGATCAGAATTAAGTAATTACATACCGTACTGATACAATTTAGGTACATAATGAGATCAAAAGAGGCAGTTACATAAAAATTTACCTTATAAAATAAAAATAAACATAGTGTGAAATACATATTAAGGTTGTTGGAATCAAATACGAATCACATAAAGACAGAAGCCGATAATTCAATGAAAAAAAAATGTACGCAGTAAAAATAAAAATAAACACATTAGTATACATATTAGTATTAGATTACAGTTAAGTAGGATTCACATAATTAAACCATAAACCGACAATTGAATAAAATGTACACAAAATGAGATTAATAATAAAGAAATAACACATTGAGATACATATTGGCGTTAATTGTGATAAATAAACACGATTTACGTGGTTACACAATAAAAATAAGAAACAAAAAGAAAATAAAAAAAAAATAAAAATAAATACATTTGAACACATTCTATTAAATATTTGCAACGCGTTAGGTCTGGCAACTCATCATAAGATATTTTTTTAATTTACATTTAAAGGAAATTAAAGTTCGGCAGCCCTTGAATTCAGGCGGCAGAGAATTCCAGTGACGAGAAGTAGCAACAGTGAAAGATGAAGAATAAAGTGATGATGTATGGAATAGTATTTCTAGCGTGTTATCATATTGTGACCGAGTATTTAAGTTATGAAATCGAGAAAGACTGTGGAATCGGACAGATAAGTAAGAGGGAGTAGAGGTGTACCAAATTCGGTATAACAGAGAAAGGTAATGTAACTTCCTCCTCTCATTTAACCTGAGCCACAATAATTTATCGAAAGAAGGCGAAGTGATCGTAGTAGCGGACATTACAAATGAAACGAACACACGCATTATGAACACGTTGCAGTTTCTCGGATAAATCCACCCCGAGATCACTGAATAAAGCGTCACAATAATCGAAATGAGGCATTATAAGAGTCTGTACAAGCGTCTGCTTTAATTTAGCAGGATAGTGGTACAATCTTTTTAAAAGGTGAAGAGTGGAAAATACTTTCTTCTACGTGTGTTTGATATGCGTGTCCCAGGTAAGGTTAGATTCAAAATGAACTCCCAGGATTTTTACAGTTGAACTGAATGGAATGATCGCTTTATTCAGAGTCACAGGAGGAAGATTCAGCTTATTAATATCGGGGATTAATCTTTTATTCGAAAATAAGATAGCCTGTGATTTATCTGTATTTAAGTTAAGTCCGAATTGTTGAGACCAGATGAAACGGATTCGAAATCTTTATTGAGTCTGTTAATACAGTCACTTAGTCTATCAGGACTGGCGGAAATGTATAATTGAACGTCATCTGCATAAATATGATATCTGCAATATTTAAATGACTTGGCGATGTCTTTAATATAGAGACAGAAAAGCAATGGACCCAATACCGAACCCTGGGGAATTCCTGACTTTACTCTCTACCAGGAGGAGAACCGATTATTAAAGACAACACGCTGCTGGCGGCCAGTGAAGTAGGAGTGCATCCATGTGATAGCGCTGTGAGAAAAATTTAACACTCGAAGCTTAATTAATAGTAGAGCCATGTCAATAGACTCAAATGTTTTACTTTATGCTCGACCATGCCGAAATGTAGTAATTATGCACCTTGTAGAAGTCCTTTAATGCATGTCATTAAAGTACACCTACTCATTAAAGTACAGGTGTTCAGCGAATGACAACTCAGCTTACAGGTTTTCAGCCAATGACAAGTTAGCTTTGTACTGTTATAAAACCGCAAGTATCGATTATTCTCGGATATGCAATCCAAAGAGAATTAGCGAAAAGTCACGGAGGCTGGAAATCCAATACTGTCGCAGAATGTTATGTTCTGTTACTATAATAATTAGCGTTAATTGTAAATAATATTCAAATAAATTCAATTTGTCATCTCGTTTTTCAATGTCGACTTCAATAATCAAGGTTATATCAAGTTTAACGGGATTACATCAAGGTCAATGACATTATTGTTCCTCGGAAAAAGTCAATACTTTCGCGTCTGCGCATATCTCACAATTTACGACCTAGAACAAGGTCACTTCCGATCTTGTCAGATGCAAATAAAATGTATATATCTGAATAATTTCAAGTTAGAAATATGGTTGAGCATAAAAAGTCCTATGAAACTCGCAATAATGGTAATTCAGAAGCTCGCTTGCGCTCATTTCATAAACATCCATAGTCGCTTCTTAATTACTGTCATTATAGGCTCGTTGCATAGTGTACTATTATATGGGCTGTAAGTTTTACGGGCTTAAAATAACTCTCGAATTACATTAGGACAGCTGGTTATTTAACCGATCTTTCATTCTTTACTGTATTATAGGTGTATCAAGAAGAGTTGTGTTTGTTCCATTAGGGAGGTAATGGTCATACGTTGATTTAGAAGAAATACTTGTATAGGTTTGAATTGGAGTGCCGAGATGTGAACACGTGATTGAGTATAGCCCAAAAATATCGTAACTGTATAAATATATTCGGAAGGCTTTCTTATTTTTACCAAGTTCTAGTCACCATTGCGGCATTTTTTGATTTGGAAATATTTATCGTCTTAGCAGAGCGTTTAGAATAGAAAGTGTGGTAACTCGGCAAGGGTCTGATGGGACTTTTAAACCCCCTAGTGTCGCCGCGGCAACTGAGCGAAACATTGGCGTGGCGATCGTTCTAAGATTGCAGTTTTCCTCTTAATACTGTGGACAGAGCATGTAGAACTTGTTCTGCTATGGAATTAAGAAGATATTTCTTGTGGTGTTCGGGTGATTTTTATTGTGCCGTTTATGTGAGCGAGTAGTAATAAGCCTAATTGTTTTGTTCTTGATGTAAATCCAATTGTAGATAAGTAAGACACTTTCTTTCATCCATCCATAGACTAGACTATTTTTCAGAAGTGGTGTAGAGGAATTCCACGAACACAGAAAACTCTATGCTCGTTCTTATATCTGTGATATCCATTTTTCTGTGGTTTTGATTGTGATTTTTTAAAATTATGATTTATTTAACGACGCTCGCAACTGCAGAGATTATATCAGCTTCGCCAGTGTGTCGGAATTTTGTCCCACAGGAGTTTTTTTTACATGCCATTAAATCTACTGACATGAGCCTGTCGCATTTAAACACACTTAAATGCCATCGATCTCGGCCGGGATCGAACTCGCAACCTCGAGCATTGAAAGCCAGCGCTATATCAACTGCGCTATCGAGGGCGACTTTTGATTGTAAGAGCCGATAAATTTATTATTGCCAGTAAAGAGGTAGGACTTCCACGCAAGAACTGGCGACCAAAACAGTATGCTATAACACATATTTTCCCAAACTTGCCTCGATATCTTAAAAAAAGAAAAGAAGAGAAAATATCCAACGAAGAGGACATCAATCCGTTCTCATAACAATGTATCCTTACCAAGTACCATCTGGCTATGACCAATTCCACTGACGCTAAATAATCCAGCAGTTGACACAACATCGTTAAATATCCGAGTAAAAAATAATTGGATGTGACACCCGAAAATCAGAAGAACACCTTAGTTGATCATGCGCTTGTATGCATTTATGTACCAACTCCACTACCAAAATTATGTCTAGTTACATTGACCGTATTTCCTTCCAGTGAATGAACTCCAGACCAGCATTTCAGCTGTTTAGTGTGAGTTTTTCAAAATCGATACATTTTTTAGAGTCATAAACTGTGATGGGTTCGAGGAAAGTGAAAATACAAAAGAATTCAAAGGTGAATGAACGACCATGCAGATACGTTAAACTCAAAGACTCCCTCGTCTGCCCTGTACGAAGGATTCTAGCATTACACGATTTTAGAAAATATATGAAACGTAATTGACAATATAAAGAACACGTTTGCCTAAGAAAGAACCCTTGAAGTATTTAGAGTGACAATTCAGAGCACTAGCGAAATATATTAATTCTTGTGGGATAGCAGATTTAAATATATTCAGACAGAAAAAAATTAACTAGGATCCTCTAGAGCGATATTTTGGAATTAGAAAATGATTATCTTGTGATGATTACCATAGACTTTCTACATGTGAAGATTTTTCAATCTATGTGCCGGTTAAAAAATGTGCTGTATTAAAGTGCTAATTGTAAACTCCTAATTGAATCCAAGCACCTAGCTTCTACTTCATTAAATGTGCATGTTTAATTATTAATTATTTTATTTTTAATAATAGCACTTTAGTCGTAATTAACGTAAAAGTTTTTTCGGTAACAAAAGTACAATATAATTCTACTTTGCATCTAGGCTAGAACTTAATCTGGTTTACAATTTTATTACAGTTGTTTATTACGTTTCCACATCATAAGAGATTTCTAATCGAGCATATGAGAAAGTAATAGACCTCATGGAAAAGTCGTTAATTTAATATTCTCCAATAAGTAGCATACAACTACTTAATACAGTGCTACCAAATTGTTTTAATTTTACAAAACACAAAATAACCTAGGTATTTCAAAAGATCAAAACTTACATTAGCATAGATATAATATCGAAGCTTAATTTATGAGTCTAAGTTGCACGTAATATTTTTTGTTCCCCTGAATTACGTATAAACCAGATACAACTGCAACTAATGACTAAATAGTAGATAAAAACTATTGGTGAAGATAAAGTGTCTCCTTTATTATATTACAATATTTCTTGTGTATAAAAACTATAATTTCATGTCAATGCGTACTTTATAATGCCATAAAAATTTACAGTTTTGCGATGCTGTACTTTTTTTTGCGTATTTCTGGCTGAAGCCGGCACAATGTTCCATTTTTCGGTTAATTATTATATTTACTATTCAGGGTTGTGTTATATAACTCACAATTTGTTAATATAGTAATATTACATTTTTAAAGAAGTAAAATATTGTAACTAAGTACTTTACAATACATTCTTATCTAATGGGTTATTTTTAAAAACCTTTTTCATTCACTTGAATAGCGATCTTGAAACTGGGCACTGAAAATAGGGCTAGCGCCACTCGGCTACGATCCACTGAACTAGAGGAAGTAACGTCTTCTACCCGCTCTGGCAGTAGTAAAAAAGTATTGGTGAAAATATAATGTCCCATTTGATATATTATATTATACTTTCTTGTACATCGAAAACTATAATTTTGTGTCAAAATGTACTTACAACAACACAAAAATGTTCAGTTTTGCGAAGCTGTACTTTTTTTGCGTTCTTCTCTCTGAAGCTGACAGAATGTTCCAGTTTACTGTTGATTATTATACTCGTATTTACGATTCAGGAGTGAATGATATAACTCAAGAGTAGTTAATGTAGTAATATTACAGTTTTTAAATAAGTAAAATGTTGTGATAAACTATAATATACTTTTATCTAGTGAGTATTTTAAAAACATCTGCATTGACTAGAATAGCGCTCCTGAAACTGAGAGCAGAAAGCAGAGCGAGCGCCGCTCTGCGACGAACCGCTGGACTAATGGAAGTATCGTCACTTTCTCTTCTACCCGCTCTGGTCTTAGTATTGGACGACCGTTGAGTCACCACTGCGCCCGCCTGGAGTATAGCTGAACGAGTGATGTATTTGTAAGCAAAATGTGCCCTGGTTCTGAAATTTCGGTAGTATCGGTAGTTGTTGTTTATGTCGTCACCACCACCACCAATTTTTTTTAATTTTTTAGAGCAGGTTTACTTTACATTTTTATTATTATAGAGAAAATTGAATGTATTGTTATGGTATTTATTGTTATTTTTGCGATATTTACGAGAATATTTATTATTTTATTTGATATTGATTTTCTTAATATTTATTAATTTCAGACTACCATTTACGCAGGAATACTTACGTAATGTGAGACGAAAATACATGGAATCAAATCCAGGTTGTTGGGTCTGCGGAGTACATTTCACTGTGAAAATGTTTAAATGTGAATAAAATACAACTTTAGGCAAAAGAAAAAAAAATAGAAAGAAAAAAATGTGTCCTGGTGCCAACTCTCCTCGAAAAATATACCTTGACGCTGCCTGGGCCAGCCAGGTCTGAAATACATCCGTAAGTACAACTAATGATGTCCTATCAGTGTGTTAATGTTAAGAAATGCTTACTTACTTACTGGCTTTTAAGAAACCCGGAGGTTCATTGCCGCCCTCACATAAGCCCGCCATTGGTCCCTATCCTGAGCAAGATTAATCCAGTCTCTACCATCATATTCCACCTTCCTCAAATCCACTTTAATATTATCTTCCCATCTACGTCTCGGCCTCCCCAAAGGCCTTTTTCGCGCTGGCCTCCCAACTAACCCTCTATATGCATTTCTGGATTCGCCCATACGTGCTACATGCTCTGCCCATCTCAAGCGTCTGGATTTAATGTTCCTAATTATGTCAGGTGAAGAATACAATGCGTGCAGCTCTGCGTTGTGTAACTTTCTCCATTCTCCTGTAACTTCATCCCTCTCAGACCCAAATATTTTCCTAAGAACTTTATTCTCAAACACCCTTAATCTCTGTTCCTCTCTCAAAATGAGAGTCCAAGCTTCACAACCATATAGAACAACCGGTAATATAACTGTTTTATAAATTCTAACTTGCAGATTTTTTGACAGCAGAGTAGATGACAAAAGCTTCTCAACGGAATAATAACAGGCATTTCCCATATTTATTCTGCTTTTAATATCCTCCTGAGTTTCATTTATATTTGTTACTGTTGCTCCAATATATTTGAATTTTTCCACCTCTTCGAAGGGTAAATCTCCAAATTTTATATTTCCATTTCGTACAATATTCTAGTCACGAGACATAATCATATACTTAGTCTTTTCGGGATTTACTTCCTACCCTATCGCTTTACTTGCTTCAAGTAGAATTTCCGTGTTTTCCCCAATCGTTTCTGGATTTTCTCCTAACATATTCACGTCATTCGCATAGACAAGAAGCTGATGTAACCCGTTCAATTCCAAACCCTCTGTGTTATCCTTAACTTTCCTAATGGCATATTCTAGAGCAAAATTAAAAAGGAGAGGTGACAATGCATCTCCCTGCTTCAGCCCGCAGTGAATTGGAAAAGCTACCTTGTAAAATGTAATATTAGTGAATTGGCATGTTTTTTGCGTGGATCCTTCAAATATAAAAGTAACGGATAGAGACTGGACAGTCATGGCCTTCCGAGAGCAGTACTGGAAGTATCAGCCTAAAATTAGTTTAGAAAGGTGAAGAATGTTGGACCGGAGTAGGCCGCGTGGTCTAAGTCAAGATGGCGGCGGTGTTATACCGATACCCGATCGTAACTAGAATTTAATAATGTGAGAACTCTAATGTAGCCCCATGGAGAGAGTTGAGTGGGATGACGGGTAACTCACCTTCTATAATACGAAATTAGCGATCTTGCTTGATTGTCTTCCAAGAACAACACGCCTCAGCTTACGTTTGTCTTGAAGTTTCCATAGAAACAGCCGGCATTGTGAGATATTTATTATTATGAATGATTGATATGGAAACATTTGTCATTCTTTACACACACGACAAACACAAATCCCTATAGTTTGACTTACTTTTAGTTAGTTACAGTTCGAAGCGACAGTTGTGATAAAGTGAAAAATATCTAGTTCTTATATCAGCATTGCTTTGTTAGAAACTTAGCACTGTTTTGTCTTTGTAAATTGACTTTAAATGTCATCACAACTAATAAATTATAGACCTTAATTTCGGAGGATTTCCTCCGTGAATTTGTTGTGTCGTACAGAATAAACTGACAAATGTGACTGATAGCTTAATTATGGAATATTCATTCGTGACAAACAATTGATTTGTATAAATTCATGAATCCGTTTAATTCACAATTTTATTACTAATTCGCAGAAAATTGCTTATGTTGTGCCAAGTAATAAAATAAAAAATAATTAATTTTATGTTAAATAAAGGAGTACTATATGATAGAATATTGTGAAATGTTTAATTTTATTGGATGAAAAGTGAAGTATGGACCTGACTATGAAATATGTTTTTCATGTAACAATATCCCCATATAGGCCTATTTATTTAAAATTTAGAAATACAAGACAATTTTATTAGAATGTACTGTAACTGTAATATATAATTTTTTACATTTCTTAGAGCCCGGATGTTTAGGCATTTGTAACAGTTAAAATAGGAAGACAAAAGAGCAATAAAAACTAAAAAAAAAAAAAAGGCACAATAATCTTTGAAATATTCATTACAAATTTTAAAAAGGCATAATATATTTTAGCAATAAATTTAAATTACATCAACATAACTCACATCCATACTATAGCTCGGGTTAAGTTTATGGCTCGACCGTTCGGTTAGAAGTATCGTTCACAGAACAGGAGTGGTAAGCACAATAGGCCTTAAGGTACGGTCACACGTCGCTACTTTTGCAAAGCTGCAGTACAAAAATCTGCGCAACTCTGGAACTGCGTTGTGTGAACAACGGTGTAACCCGAAAAGTAGCGGCTGCCGAACCTGCTGCCCGCTACTTTTCCATGCTGCGCGCAGCTTAAAAGTAGCGACGTGTGAACAGGGTTCTCAGGGTTGCAGCCGCAGCATTTTTGATATCGGTTTTGTTGAAACTTAGTTGCAACCAGTTTTACCACCCAAAAGTGCCAATGATACTTTTATTGTTTGGATATATTTTAATGTTAAATGTGATGAAAATAAATTATTTGAAACAGTTATTAAATACACAACACAGTCTGAGCATAATTGCTGACGATTTAATTCATTTTTTTAATTTTCCGTAGCGTAGTTCCAAACAGGAGGGTTGCCAATATTGATTACGTGAATATCCTGTTGGTTATCATTTAAGTATATAGGCGTTTTTAAATGCTTTATAGTAAAAATAATGTCAATTTCTGAATACTAGATACGACAGAAAAGCAAATAATAGATAAGGAAGCTTTCGCATGAGTTTCTTAATAATGCGAACATAACCACAAAATGTATATTGAGAAGTCAACACGGAGATGGAAACCTGCAGCATGACTGCGGCTGCAAAAGTAGCGCCTTGTGTGTGAACAGACTCGCAACCTCCAGTTGCAACTTTTGCAGCACTCGGGTTGCGCAGCACGAAATGTAGCGTGCAGCGCGCTACTTTTGGCTTACGTGTGAACACGACACGCAACTTTTGCAGCTGCAGTACAAAAGTTGCGCTGCAAAAGTAGCGATGTGTGACCGTACCTTTAGGCTGCATTTTAAGAAGAAAAATCAGAGTTTGCACACAAAGTTTCATAAAGAGAAACCTGTCAAATAGAAAAGAAGTTATTAATTTTATGAACTCAGATTTGCATTCTGATCCACTGTGCGACGCTAATATCTTATCGATTGGCCAGTTTCCGGGAAATCTGTTTTGTGGTGGCTAAAGGGCTGTGAGGAAAGCTTCTTCAGAATAACTCTCTTTTGCTGCCGTTCTCAGTCCTCATTTTCGTTACGCGACCATCCCATCAGTTTTGTAATTTAAATCTGTCCAATAAAGAACTTCTCGCTTTTCCACTTCCCCTCCCTTTTAGCAAGCCCAATTGAATTCCGCCCGCTGTTCCAATTGGACTCTTGAGATCTTTGTTGCTGATGGAAGTAAATAAAATAATAATTAAAGCGCGTGAAAGGACGGGACGGGACGGGACGGGACGGGACGGGACATTCCTCTTAAACCTGACCTGAAATATGCTGAAGCTTAGATCAAGGCCAACCTTTTCAGACTGCTATTGCGCTTATTTTTCGAAAGTGACAATTAGGCCTACTAGAGCCGACTCTCTGGTAATGGACGCGGCAAGCAATGTTTTTGTTGGACAAAAATTTTACTTTGTAGTATTTAGAAAATTTGAATTGCTAGTAGTAAAGAGAAAGGATAAAACTGAGTAGTTCTCGGAGCTGAAAATAATTGAGGTTTACAAGCAAAACACATGAAGTTATACACCACCACAATTGTCCCTATAGCAATATGTATGTATGTATTTATTAACACTACAATTGGGTATACACCCGGTGGCAGTGATATATAATATATAATAATTACAATTAAATGAAATAAAATAAATAAACGTAAATGAAATAAAATAAAATAAACGCAAATCTTTAAATAGTAAATGCAATAAACCTAGGACTATAAATAAAAACCATTCTATAATAACGCCTACGGTAAGCAAAAGTAAATCTAACTTATAAGTACTTCTATTTCACCCAACTATTACCAATTTAAATAATTACATATCGCCTTAATTAATTACACACCAACTTAATTACATATCACCTTAATTTATTTACATATCAACTAAATTACTTACTTAATTATTGGCTTTTAAGGAACCCGGAGGTTCATTGCCGCCCTCACATAAGTCCGCCATTGGTCCCTATCCTGAGCAAAATTAATCCATTCTCTATCATCATATCCCACCTCCCTCAAATCCATTTTAATATTATCTTCCCATCTACATCTCGGCCTCCCTAAAGGTCTCTTTCCCTCCGGCCTCCCAAGTAACACTCTATATGCATTTCTGCTTTCGCCCATATGTGCTACATGCCCTGCCCATCTCAAACGTCTGGATTTAATGTTCCTATTTATGTCAGGTGAGGAATACAATGCGTGCAGTTCTGTGTTGTGTAACTTTCTGCATTCTCCTGTAACTTCATCCTTCTTAGCCCCAAATATTTTCCTAAGAATCTTATTCTCAAACACCCGTAGTCTCTGTTCCTCTCTCAAAGTGAGAGTCCAAGTTTCACAACCCTACAGAACAACCGGTAATATAACTGTTTTATAAATTCTAACTTTCAGATTTTTCGATAGCAGACTGGATGATAAAAGTTTCTCAACCGAATAATAACAGGCATTTCCCATAATCTAAATTACATATCTTAATTAATTACAATATTACTTCTGAGAAAAAGGCGTATAAGGCAAACTTGGGTAATTTCGCAGTATCTCATATATTAATTAGTTGCGGAGTTGTCTGTGTTCGTTTGAGCTTACAAAAATTACAGACAAATGTTAGAACTTGTCGGGGATGTTTCATGCAGGAAGATCCCATTGCAACGCATTTTGGCGAAAATTACAGAACTATCTGCTTTAGTAGGTGTGTGTTTGCTGAGATATATCGTGAGTGAATTTACAGTGTTGTGTTTCTGGACATTATATCGTCGAAATATTCAGGACTGTATATATCACACTGTGATTAATGAATTCTCCACATTTTTATGATTAATTTGAACCCTTGCTTTTTGTTTTATCTAATATAGTTTGTTTCAAGGAGGAAAACAAAACGTGAGGCAGATACAAACAGTGGCGGCTCCTGCGTATTTCTTAAGAGGAGGAAAGAAGGTAACAGGATGAAATGACACCTTCTTGAATGAAACATGCTACAAATTATACATACAAATTACGCATACATGTAAGACCAGGTAGTGTTGGGGCTGGTCTTCCCTTCTGTATAGCAATAATCCAAATTTTCCAAAATAAATAATGTTTTCACTTCCATTCATTGTTGAATAATTGCACAAATTAACAATTGCAAGGAAATTCACCTCGCAGCATTTTTCGAACACACTACAGCATCACACGTGTTGTAAGAGACTATAGCTATTAACACGTAACCGAAACCGCGGAAATGGGAATGGGAAGTAATCTGAGGAAAGCGAGAACACTGCACCCACCGACGTGGTCTGTGTTGGCACATGTACATTTTAAAAGTTCAGTATCACATGCTTTTGAAGGATATCACAGTTCTTGTAAAGTCATACTACTATTATTGTTCAAAGCTGCCGGTGGCCAATTAATTTTTTATGTTAAAAGTAATGTAGTTTGGAGTACTACTTTCAATTGCAAATATATTTGTACAAAACTGACAACTTGGCTATTGCCCTGTCTAGTACACAATGAATAGAAGTGAATTTCAGGGGCCAAAAAGGTCTGCGATACTAACGTAGACCTACTTCCTCTTTGTTTTGTATAAACCCGACTTTAACTTTGAAATATCCTTGAAAGTTTCAAACCATGAATAGTTGCTTATATAAAGTGCGATGAATAATATTTTTGATTTATAATTAAAAAAAAAAAGTTTATATGGTGTCTTTCATAGCGTTGCATTAAATTTGTTTTTATTGTGCCTCATCCTAGATGTGTTATAGTCTGGTTCAATGCAGCATCTCAGATGGCAGCGGTAGCGAGCTTGCTGCAAGACCAGTCAGTTTCTATTTCCCGCCCGGGCGCTGATTCAGAGGATGATCTCCTCCCTCTCCGTTCATTTACACGCTTTAAAACTCTGCTTCTTTCTCTGGCCGCTAGTGCGCTGTTGTCTATGTGTGTTAACTGCAGTAAAGGAGGAATGGATTGGCTTTCCTCCACACAAACAATCTCGCATCTTTCTTACAGTTTTCTAGCAGCACATGAGCATGCATCGTTTAAAACTCGATCAACCGAGGTTTTTTTATAGCTGTGAACTTAAAGATGATCGAATCTTCCTTGAATTTCAAGGCACTTATTATATTTGGTATTTACTTTCAAAAGAAGAAAAATGTGAGGAGGACGTTCCTCCCTTCCCTCCCCCGAGGAACCGCCACTGGATACAAAATACTGCGGACGAAGGATTAGGGAAACAGCTGGAAGTGTCTGAGGTCAGGAGCATAGACAAGACTAATGGAGGAAATGCAAGAGAAGACATGTGAAGAACGAGTGAAGGAATGAAGCGACTACCAGATATTATTCTAGTGATTGTGAGGACAGAATAGATAGGGCTTTGGAGAGATTATTAGCGAAGAAGAAGAGTGCTGAAAAGTGAGTGCAGGAAAGTTAGGGGTAGCAAAAGTGTAAGAAAAGGAACAAAGAAGAAAGTGTTAAGTGTAAGAAAATAGGGTAAGAGTGGAATAAGATAGATTATCAAACAATGAATACAAGAGAATTAAAGTGAAAAAAAAAAAAAAACATCTGAACAAATTTGAAGTGGAATGAGAGAGAAATTGCAAGTGTAATTAAGTGAATTAGATATTTGATGTTTTTCAATGTTATGGGTTGAGAGTAGTATGAGGGGAACTATAACTGTAGGAGTATTATAGAAATAAGTATATGGAAAGAGGAATAAAATAGGAAATTTAGGAGTGAAGCGAAGAGAAAGGGATCGATACGTAAATAAACAGAGGGTAGGAAAAAAAAAGTGATGTAAGTGTTGTAAAATAGAGTAAACGAAAAAGTCAGCAAGTAATGTAGGAGAAAATAGCTGGAAAACAATGATTAAGAGTAGGTAGGATTTGAGGGTAGAGAAGAAAATAAATAAATAACGCAAATTATTAAGGAAGGAATATGCAATATTTAATAGGTGAGCGAGAAATGGAAGGCAGACAGTCTAGGTAGGAGGGAGAGAATAGAAGAGGATATAGAGGGAAGGACATATAGCAATTCAGTCATAACAGAACATTAGAAAGTAATCAAGAAATTCTCGGCAAAGAATACATTAATATAAAAGAGTTGTACGTATTAAAGGGATGGTGGATCGAAAAACAGAAATGTGAAGGTCCACCATAACTGTGAATTGTAAAGTTGACTGACAAATAAATATCATATCATAAGTATCATATCAATATAGTTTGTTCGTAATAATGCTTTTGCCGGTACTCAATTTCTGAACTAGTTTCCACTAATTGCCGGCAGAGCAGTTCGAGTAGCAGCAGATTCTAACTTCCTTTAAGAAGCGTTACGGGCTAAGTATGCGCCAGCCAGAAAATCTGTCCTACCATAGAGCAGCAGCCTCAACTCGCTCGAATTTGAACGATTTTTTTGTGATGTGCTAGGAAGTGTGTATGAGAAAGCAGAACAGAGTACCAAGCCTAATCTCGTTTGAAATTTAGATGAAACAGAGTTTTCATTGGTTACGAAACTTAACAAAATTGTGTCCCCAAAAGAAGCAAAGTCTGTCCACCTTCAAACAATGGCAGAGAAAGGCGGAACAATAATTGCCTTGGTAGCGGAAGCGGATTTGGATTATTCCTAAATAGTTCTCATGATGTATTTTAATGCAGATATGTGTTAGATAAATTTATCAATTTACAATTAATATGCAAGCCTTTTCCTGTTACTAGTGTTAATAATTGAAGCTCAGTTCTACATTTATTGCCTAGTTTGTTAATGTGTGTAAACATGTACTGATGTTTAGATTACATTAAAACATGTTTTGAACTAAAAAGAGTAGCCTATTCTTAAGAATTGCACAAGTGTTACTGCGAAATTGCCCGAGCAGTACTCCGAAGTTACACGAGTTCCTGAAAAACACGTTTTAGATGGAGATATTTCCCTGTTGAGATACACTTAGAAATAAAATTTTTAAACCAACCAATGAAATGATGTCTAGTGATTAATTGCCGCATGAAGGAAGTTTTTTAAGCATTTTTGGATATAACTATAGACAGAAAACCTTAATACTGCGAATTTAGCCGAGTTTGCCTTTTAATGTACATGATGTTTGTGAATAAACTTAGAATTGGAAAATGAAATAAGTTACACATAAAGAGAAACAATTAAAAAAAAATAATATTTTGAGGATTCAGTTTTGTCAGGAACTTCCAAACGAATTTTGCTGAGAAGTAATATGTTTTACTTAATATGTTATGCTTATAAACCGACAAAATATTGTGATGAGTAGAGAAAGCCAAAGTATGAAAATTTATATTCTCAATCATTCGTTTAACGGCATGAAAACAAGGATTTTCACGATTCACAACGTGTGGAATGCAATTAACGTCAAAAAATGTTCATATTTCATCATTGTATAGTAAAATTTTCACCGTTCATAAATATCTTCATTTTTTTTTTTCATTTTTACACTCTTTTTCTTTCCATTAATTACATTTTTAATAGTACTAGACTACTAGTCTTTATTAAACATAATGTGAACAACTGTTTGGCCATTTTTTATTTGTTCTGGAAGCCTGGCTAGGGATATCGCAGAATGAGGGTGATTGTTCTAGTATGGTTGAAAGATATTGATTAAGGACGACGGGAAACGGGAGAACCCCATGAAAAACCTCTCGCGTCCGCCACATATTCTTTCGTGACTCAAACGGGATCCTACCCGGTCCGCCACCGTGGAAAGCAGAGAGGCTAACCACTCCGCCAGTAAAGACTATAGCCACCGGCGTAGCTCAGTCGATTTAGGCGCTTGCCTGCCGATCCGGAGTTGTGTTCGGGCGTGGATTCGATCCCCGTTTGGGCTGATTACTTGGCTGGGTTTTTCCGAGGTTTTCCTCAACCATAACGCGAATGTCAGGTAATCTATGGCGAATCTTCGGCCCCATCTCGCCAAATACCATCTCGCTATCAGCAATCCCATCAACACTAAATGACCAGTAGTTGACACAACGTCGTTAAATAACCAACTAAAAAATAAAAAAGTAAAGACTATCTATACTAATAATAAAGCTGTAGCCGAAATTTTTCTGGTAATTTTCGATTTTCCAAAAATAATTGATCCTAACATATATAATTAACCACCCTGAAACCGAAAATCGCGTTTTTGAAATTTTTGTTTGTATGTCTGTCTGTCTGTCTGTATGTTTGTTACCTTTTCACGCGATAATGGCTGAACGGATTTCGATGAAAATTGGAATATAAATTATATGGCATTCAAAATACATTATTTAAAAGGGGGGGGGGGGTTATAAGGGGACCTGAGTTAAATAAATCGAAATATCTCGCTTATTATTGATTTTTCTGAAAAATGTTACATGACAAAAGTTTCTTTAAAAATCATTTGCGATAAGTTTTATTCTTTGAAAAATTTTGATATGACTGATATTTAATGAGATAAATGAGTTTTAAAATTAAAATAACTGCCATCTAAGGCCGTGTAACGAAATAAACAAATGACTTGGTCTATAAGGGGCCTTGGACAACAATCGAAAGCTATTAAACATACTGTAGCCTACAGAGAATGTGTCTGTGTTTGTATGAAGTAATATCGGAAGCTAAATTAACCGATTTGTATAATTAATTATTATTTCACCATTGGAAAGTGTAGTTTCTCTAGATGGACATAATACTATAATGTTATTACAGTAACTTCTGATATAATAATGTAATGTAATATAATATAACATAGTATAATATAATATAATATAATATAATATAATATAATATAATATAATATAATATAATATAATATAATATAATTTAAGTTATTTGAAGGGTTCAGAACCATAGTGGGCCAAGCGCCATTTACTGAATACGTAGAAAACAACAAGGGTTAAAATTAAGTTATTTATTACCATAATTCAATGGAAACATATAGCAAGTAAAATAAAGTATACACATTAAATCTAAATGATGTCAATGTTCATTAAACTATGGTTGCATGTAATAACAATTAAGAAACATGTTAAAGGAATTGTCATTGCACCAAATGAGTGCTTTCTGGACCAAAATGATCGCATTTTAATTATTTAAATACAATTTAAATTAAGTAACATATTAAACGATTTATCCTTCTATCAAACACGAATGTTCCCTGGATCAAACGTCCTATTTTAATTATGTAATTACTTTATATTTATTTCTAACAGGTGCAGCGGAGCGCACGGGTACGGCTAGTTTAATAATATTTTTTTTTAAACTAGCACAGGACCAGGCTTTTCAGACATAGGGAACAATGAGATGTTTTTCAGAAAACAATTGAAAAATTCAAGCCAACCGTTCCACCAATATTCCTGAATTCCCAAGGGGAAGTGAATTCTTCAAATTAACCTTTAGAGTAATTGAATTCATGGCGTCAACGAATTCTAGAAGCGAATCAAAATAAATGGTTCCTATTCCTCCTTTGCTCATTCTTTTGAAACCAATGAATGTATTTTCAGTGTTGTCGTATCTACTTATATATATATATATATATATATATATATATATATATATATATATATGTTTTAAACAGGTTTGAATCGTCAGTTTTACTGTCTACTTAATTTCTCCTCTTTTGCAATTTCATGGGTTTTTCGCCTTACGAAACAATATAATGTAATGTCCATGTTTCTCCCCTTACAAAGCCAAACTCCACACAAAGCACTTCACTAGTCTCTTCCTTTGTCCTCTTTCCAGAGGTCCGCAGAAGATGCTCTTTTTTTCTATTAAAAGCTTCCTTTGCCATTGCTATCCTGTTTTAGACTTCCTGGTAGCAGTTCATTTTACTATTTAGAGTACACCCCAAGTATTTGAAGCTGTCCACTTGCTCTACTGCCTCATTCCGAATTCTCACATTTAATTTCTTATCCTTCATGGCCTTGGACCTGTTTGCATTTATCTTCATCCCATACTGTTCACAGCTGTCATTTAGCTCCAGTAACATATCGCGTAGTATCATCACCTCTTTTGTTAACAACGCCATATCATCAGCAAATCTTACGCACTTTATTTTTCTTTCTCATATTATTAACCCTTCCATGTTCTGAAAACTTTTCTTCACTAAATCCTCCAAGTAGATGTTGAACAGGGTAAGTGATAAAGGGCATCCTTGTCGTATTCCTCTCTCTATTCCACTTTCCTCTGACATTTCTTCTCCTGTCCTGATTTTGACTCGTTTCATATATAAATATTACTGAATAGCCTCCTCTCTACTAAGAGATATGTTACTGGAGCTAAATGACAACTGTGAGGAGTATGGGATGAAGATAAATGTAAACGAGACGAAGACCATGGTCATAAAAGGTAAAAGGTAAAGGTATCCCCGTAACATGCCATGAAGGCACTTGGGGGGCATGGAGGTAGAGCCCCATGCTTTCCATGACCTCGGCACTAGAATGAGGTGGTGTGGTCGGCACCACGCTCTGACCGCCTTTTACCCCCGGGAAAGACCCGGTACTCAATTTTATAGGAGGCCGAGTGAACCTCAGGCCCGTTCTGAAAGTTTGGCAACGAGAAAAAATCCTGTCACCACCTGGGATCGAACCCCGGACCTTCCAGTCCGTAGCCAGCTGCTCTACCAACTGAACTACCAGGAAGGAAAATTAAGAAAGTATGCTTATGAATTCTAAATGAGGCAGTACAGCAAGTGGACAGCTTCAAATACTTGGGGTGTACTGTAAGCAGTAAAATGAGCTGCTTCCAGGAAGTCAAAAGGAGGATAGCAGTGACAAAGGAAATTTGTAATAGAAAAAGGAGCATCTTCTGCGGACCTCTGGAAAAAGAACTAAGGAAGAGTCCAGTGAAGTACTTTGTGTGGAGTAGGGCATAAAACATAGACATTACGACGAAATGAAGAGAAGCGAATAGAACCATTTGAAATGTGGATATGGAGAAGAATGGAACTTGTGAAGTGGACGGGCAGAATAAGAAACGAAGCTATGTTGGAAAGAGTAGGTGAAGAAAGAATGATGCTGAAACTTATCGGGAAGAGGAAAAGGAATTATTTGGGTCACTGGCTGAGGAGAAACTGCCTACTGAAGGATGCACTGAAAGGAATGGTGAACGTGAGATGAATTAGGGGCAGAAGAAGATATCAGATAATAGACGACATTAAGATATATGGATCATATGAGGAGACAAAGAGAAAGGCATAAAATAGAAAATATTGGAGAAAGCTGGGTTTGCAGTGAAAAAATTGCCCTTGGGCAGAACATTGAATGATTGAATGAATGAATGAATGAATGAATGAATGAATGAATTTAGCTTTAAGATGTGGAACAAGTCAAAATTTTACAATATTCCAATTACAATTTTTACAAATTTTTGCAATATTTTACACTGTTACAGTTTTACAATTTAGTAATTTTCTACTATTACCATTATTATATTACCGGTTGTTCTGTATGGTTGTGAAACTTGGACTCTCACTTTGAGAGAGGAACAGAGATTAAGGGTGTTTGAGAATAAGGTTCTTAGGAAAATATTTGGGGCTAAGAGGGATGAAGTTACAGGAGAATGGAGAAAGTTACACAACACAGAGCTGCACGCATTGTATTCTTCACCTGACATAATTAGGACCATAAAATCCAGACGTTTGAGATGGGCAGGACATGTAGCACATATGAGCGAATCCAGAAATGCATATAGAGTGTTAGTTGGGAGGCCGGAGGGCAAAATACCTTTGGGAGAGCCGAGACGTGGATGGGAAGATAATATTAAAATGGATTTGAGGGAGGTAGGATATGATGGTAGAGACTGGATTAATCTTGCTCAGGATAGGGACCAATGGCGGGCTTATGTGAGGGCGGCAATGAACCTCCGGGTTCCTTAAAAGCCAGTAAGTAAGTAAGTAATTTTCTACAATGATGAGGTGAGGTCCGAGGATTCGCCAAAAGATTACCCGGCATTTGCCTTTTGGTAGGGGAAAACCTCGGAAAAATCCAACCAGGTAATGAAATCAAAGGGGTGAAATGAAGTGATGCCGAGGAATGAATGAACGAATGAATGAATGAATGAATGAATGAATGAATGAATGAATGAATGAGACTCCTCTTCTTCCAATCCATGCTAATTTTCTTCAGGATAGCCATAAGTTTATTCTGTGGAAAGCCTTTTCCAGGCTCACAAATATTACATAATAGTTCTTTATTTTTCTGTAGGTATCGTTCTTACAGTATGTGTTTATTTTAGTTACTGAGCAAAACGTACTTATAATGAAATGTATATGCGATTTGGCTGATGCCGACATTTTGTTGGTAGAATGCTTCATTTCATCATTCGATGTTAAGAATTTATGTAAACAGACTAAGAAAGTAGTTGTCCTGATTGTATAAGTTTTCCAGATTTGGAAATCGTTTGACAAGTTTGCGGTAGCGACGCGATGGCCACACAACTCGGTCGGTCCGAGCGGTGACGTCATCGGCGGTCGTCCATATTTCAAGATGTCTCCAGCATAGGCGGGACTCGCTCGACAGACGGACTGCCCGTTCATTCTATTAACTATTGATAAATTAGCTGGTTAATTAAATGGTTAATGAAACGAATGTCAACAAGAAAGTAACGACTGAAATATTATTATATTTAAAGCAGTTGTGATCAGTTTTGTCTCGGCTCTTCACAGCCATAAACATGCTGCGGTCGAAGCCAGTTTGTCCACCTTCTGCTGACGGTCATTAGCAAAGACAATCATCCCAAACCTTTCAGACGTGCACGGAATATGGAAATCATGGGTCAAACCCAACGGCCAAAGGAGAATGGTGTAGAGTGCATGTTACTCCTGGGAATTATTTTGATAGAGTTTTGTATAGGGTTCCCAGAAACACTAGAAAAAAAATACTGGTCACTCAGCAACAGGGGCATACGCAAGGGGGGGGGGGGGGTTACCGAGTTTGTACGCCCTTGAACATTAAAAAAAATTACATATTTAGATTTGAATATGTTTTATCCACAATCGTTTTCCTTTCTCTAATTTTTCACTGTCAGAGTAACAAAATCTACATCGACATAAGGCATAGTCCTCCTAGCCTTCCTTCAATATAACCCATGGGCTCACTACTGCGGCACTTTTGAATTATAACAAAACTCTCTTTATTATGGAGAGACCTACCGCATAATACTGACCTTGTAATAAAATGAAGCCGACACAATATGGAACTGAACTTGTTGTGAAACATATTGAAAACAGTGTTGCCAACAGTTCATATAATCCCACTAGATGGCTTTCGAAAACCCGCGATTTTCTAACAAAAATCTCTAGATTTAATACGTATTTATTATTCAATTTTGTAATAATAATAATAATAATAATAATAATAATAGTAATAATAATAATAATAATAATAATAAAATAAGTGGTATAGCGCACAAGTTTAACTTTTGCAAATGTTGGTGAATGAAGCTTTCGTTTCGGCACAATGTAAGGCATTCAATTTTATTCGCATGCAATTAGTATTGATAAGAAACATGTAATTTAAAAATCACTCACTCAAATTAGCAGCTCGTCTGGATCATCTCCATCTGAACCTTCTAACGCAGGAATATAATACTGTGACTGTGAGGTCCACTTTCATTTTTGTACATAGTCAAGGTACCTATTTTCTCCAAAACCTCTGGTGGTACCTGATAATTCTTGCAACACTAGTTCACATGATCCAGACCTGCCCGTATTGTCAGAATTGCATCCATTAATTCTGTCCCCATCCGTTTTTGTAGACTTCACGACATTCATCATACCAAAAAAAAAAAAAATAAAATATTCTCTTCACTTTTGAGCATTAGACCAAGAAAACAATAAGATCAAGCAAATCTTGAAAAAGATATAAATTAGATGCGTCCCTGTAAATGGCTACTTCGCTCCTGGATTCAATTGTGTTTGTCTTTATGTTACACTTCACGTAGCCACTCTTTACGAAACCGTTGCTGATATCGAGGCCCCACATCTCAATTATTTACGGATAAATAGCACAGAGAAAGGTTTAACGATATTGTACCGGTATATTTATAAAACGAGTAATAGTTAACACTGTCATGGTCCACGTCTTACACAAATAATATTCTTTAAGCAATTGAATTTAGGTATGTAATTTCTAATATATTATATTATTAAAGTCTTTGTTGATTATGTGAAGTACTAGTGCACGGCGACAGCAGATGCTCGATGTTTAACGTTTAATTAGAATGCCACCACACTTACATTTTTTTACTGTCCGATTGTTAGGATCGACCGGTATTAAACTTGCAAAAACAACAATAACGCTAATATGAATATTTTCTTTTCAGAAACTTCAAAGATTAAAAACCGCTAGTATTCCCGCTAAGCGGGATGATATAATTATATATATAATATAATATAATATAATATAATAATAATAATAATAATAATAATAATAATAATAATAAGATAATAACAGGAAGATAATTTTATCCCCCAGACGGTTATCCAAAAAAACTAGATTTAGCGGGAAAACCGCTGAATTGGCAACACTGATTGAAAAGGTTATTTTGACATTTCTGCAATGCAGATGTTAAATATTGCTCATTGTTGATTTTAAACTCATTTTAAGAATGATATTCATCCGTCCTTTAAGAGTTCTGACTTTATTGTAGAACGTTCGTTTAACGTTTTGTGCATTTGACAGTTCAAATAATAATAATAATAATAATAATAATAATAATAATAATAATAATAATAATAATCATTTCTTATTTCAATGCCGCTCCTATTTACTACTAGTCCATACTTATCAAATACAAAGTTGAGTAAGAAGCAATTAAGGCAATTATTATTTTAAAGAGTAAAATAAAGAAACAGGGCGCTACCAGGTTGAAGAAAAAAGTACCGGAGCGGCGCCCTGATACGACTACATCCCTGATCAGCGCCGGATTTAGGCCTAGGTAATCTAGGCAGTTGCCTAGGGCGGGAATTTCGAGGGGGGGCATTTTCTCTTTTTTCTATTCCTTTTTTTTTTCTTCTTTCATTTTCATTTTACAGTGAAATTTATTTTTAACACATTTTTGGTAAATCTTTCCAGAAGTTTGTTCTTGAACACCTTGTGGAAGTCGGATAACGTTTTGTTATCACATTGTCGTGATCATGGCGAGCGTAAAAGGAAAGTGTGCTGTGTGCTGGTATCACGTTATTATACTATGAAACTGCTTAAATTTAACTGGTTTTTTAAACAAGAATGTATTGCTGAAAATCATATTGGATGTGTGTTTATTATATCGCTGTGAATAGTAACCAGAGCTCTCAGTTACATTTCCAATATAATATATATTGTCAACAATACTGGTCCTATTTTCCAGCATGTGCACTATATAATTCGATTCATTCATTCATAGTGTTCTGCCCAAAGGGCAGGTCTTTCACTGCAAACCCAGCATTCTCCAGCATTTCTTATTTTCTGCCTTCCTCTTTGTCTCCGCATATGATCCATATATCTTAATGTCGTCTATCATCTGATATCTTCTTCTGCCCCGAACTCTTCTCCCGTTCACCATTCCTTCCAGTGCATCCTTCAGAAGGCAGTTTCTTCTCAACCAGTGACTAGTGCTGCTTATGATTAGGTTTTCTCCGGAGCAGTTGTTTGCGCGCTTTCAATCGGAGACCTCCGGTTACCTCCGATTGATGCCGGGCAGGTTGTATATGTGCTGTGGCGCAGACATACACTTTCCGCTGAGCATTCCTTTAATCGGATCAGGTAGTGATTCGAGTCCGCTGACGTCCGCGTATCTTTTAAAATAAGTTCTAATTTGTTGTTGTTTATCTCTCTTTTATGTTAATCTCTCTCTCTCTCTTTCTTCGGCTCTTTTTTTTTTCTTGATTTGCTTGAAGTGGTACTTAGCTGACAGATTTTTTTCTAGTTTTAAAAGTCATAGTATATGTGGAAAGGCGTATTAGTTTTATGTCATTGATCAAATTAATAACATTCAATCTAACTGCAAAACTAACAAAGAAGTAAAGCTTTTCAGTAGCTAATGTAAACATGTATACTGTAGTTACCCTAGAAACTCTCGTTTAATCGCGAACAGTGTTTGTCAATTATTATTCTAATCGGTTTAGTTTAACGTAAAATATATTGAGGGAGCTTCAGAATGGAACAAAAGAAACGTGAGCTATCAATGGGTTAAAATTTACTGTCCAACATGATTTATTCGGATTCTTCACCGGACAGGACTGTGATCATTGTGTTAAAGAGTGTCAGTATTTGAACTGCCTCTTCTAAAACCCGCCACTGTTCCTCTGTAATAAAAATATAAGCGGATATCAACTTAAGAATAATTGTAATTATATTATTACCACATGTTTCTTTAGTTTCATTCAGAAACTCACTATTTTAATCCAAACAGTAAAATATAACTCAAGTTGTCTATACAACAAAATATAACTCAAGTCGTCTTTTAAATATTTCGTATGTTTTTTATTGCCTCGAAAGTTACGTTTTAGAGAAATTTCAAGACTTTTTCCTATACTGTGGGCCTTTGGGAACAATAGCACTTAAACAATTTAAAAATAAATCGTATCAAATGTTTTGCGTAATTGTTTTCGTCAAGTTCGCGTTTGTGCGATCGCTTCAAATGGTCTAACACATTCGAAGTTCCACCACCCTTAGAGTAAATTTGCCCACAACGTTTACAGTGTGCGACTTTATTATTACCTTCAACTAAATTAAAGAATTTCCATGCGACGGATATCCGATTTGGTGCCATTTTATTCCACTCACAACTACCGTCAGTCCGTACGCGCCGGTCGTCCTTGAGCTAACTGTCGCTTCGCTCCGAACCCCCGCATCCCTCCGTATGCCCCCTGTTCCACCTACGGTAGTACCGGAGATCACCGGTGGAGAGCTTTATTCATAATCTGCGATTCCTCCGCGGTAGTAGTCACTCCGATGAGCAGCACTGCCAGTGAACCAGCCAATACTTTTTCCTTTTTCTGATCAGTTTCAGCATCATTCTTTCGATGTGAAAGGTTTATTCCGCAAAGAGTTGGAGTTTATTTTTCAATTTACTTCATATTTTCTGTCGAAGTAAGAAATACTCGTAATACCACCAACAAAACCAACGCTTAAAAATAAACCACAGCCTGCCTTTCACAAATCAATTTTGTTTCAATAATGAATAAGTGTAAATACATTGCTTTGCGTCTAATCTCATGTGCTTCGTGAGATCGACTTTGATGACATCATCAATACTTTCTCTGTGAAGAAAGTGCGAAGGAAATCTTTATAATTCACAATTAAGATGTATGTATTTTGATTCCAGTAATTGTTGTTTTCTGAATTTTAACATTTCATTTAAAATAATTTAAACTAAACATGACCTGTATAATAGCTGCTCATAAACTCTTTGTGAGAGTTGGCAAATTTTAGTACCGCCTAGGGGCGGCACTATACCTAAATTCGGCCCTGCCCCTGATTACAAGTTATTTTGAAAAAATGTCGAAGGATTTAGAGCCGAGCAAATCTTGATAAAGGCCAAGTACAGGATTAAATCAGTCCCTTTTTATTAAGTATAAGAAGCATTAATATGGTGACTATAGTATTGGGTCGCTAACATCAGTGATGAAGAGAAATCCTGCCCACACACACATACATTGCTCCAATCAGAACTGCTCTTTGCTTCTGAGAAGGGACGGGGATTAAAACAGCCAATTACATGTAAGACTAGACTTGCCTCTGAGCTGTCTGTTTACTCTGTGTCAGCCATGGCGAAAATATCATCGTGCGCCGAGCCACTGTGTAACCTGCAACGTGCGGGAGGGAGGCGGACACCCGAAGGGGAACTGAAGCAACTGTGACTTACTAACGTATTTGTATTTTCCTTACGTCAAACACTTAAATATAATTTTATAGAGTATAAGGTTACAAACTAATGTTTAGTACGTGTAACGAAGAAAGAAATGAACAAGAAAACATAGGACATATTATCACAACCTAAAATTAACTGTCTTCAGAATACGATGAAAGAGTAATGGAACGGAGAAAAATTCTCTCCGGCACCGGGATTTGAACCCGGGTATTCAGCTCTACGTGCTGATGCTTTATCCACTAAGCCACACCGGATACCCATCCCGGTGTCGGACAGAATCGTCTCAGTTTAAGTTCCAACTCTTGGGTTCCCTCTAGGCGGCGCTTATTCCGTCGGATCCCGGCCAACTAGTCACTCATAACGAGTGCACCTCAGCACATGTATGGACTTCAGTCCTACGTTCATAGACACCTATGACGTAGTGCAGAGGGCGGCCACTAGAGGGAACCCAAGAGTTGGAACTTAAACTGAGACGATTCTGTCCGACACCGGGATGGGTATCCGGTGTGGCTTAGTGGATAAAGCATCAGCACGTGGAGCTGAATACCCGGGTTCAAATCCCGGTGCCGGAGAGAATTTTTCTCCGTTCCATTACTCTTTCATCGTAAGATGACGCAGAATATCTGCATGGAAATATCATATATACTTCGGTACATTAAAATAATATATATGTCTTCTGAATGTCTCTGAGACAGAGTTTCAAAATCAGGAATTATGTCGCTTACTGCCAGTCGTAGTTGATCACGAAGGTATTTGTCTGTCAGTCGTAATCTAAATTAGGTGTTTACTACTTTCATTGTTGAAAATAATTTTTCACAAACGTAAGTTGTAGCGAACATGACTTCAACAGAGCAAGCGAAAGAACGAAGCTTCGGATATTTATTTTTTGACAAAGATTTGAAAAGTTCAGCATTTGTCAAGTCCTTACATCTAGCTTTCATTGTAACATTACATTGTAAATCTGTGAGTTTAAATTGAAGACCTACCGCATTATTCGAACATCTCCTGAAAAAGGCTGCTCTATGTAGATGGACACAAAATGCACCAAGTGAATAGGTCTGATAAAGTGTTAATTCTATTCTAAGCCACCTTAGAAAAGCGTAATAACGCTCTCTTTATTTTAGTGGAATTTATGAAAATATAAACGGCGTGAAAATACAAATAACCGGTAAGTGAACTAAGAAACAAGCAAAACATTGTCATTAACATTCAGATCGATTTTGTATAACCTTGGTCTGTCACATTAAGTCGTTCATATTGCGCTGTAGAATAAATCAATGTCCTTTATAGTTAATTGTTTGTATGATGCAGTACACGAACATCCAGGCATTGGCGACACCTCTAGGGACTGCATTTGTTTCTTCTTATGTAGAAAGTTGATTACGTGGATCATATGAATCTTATCTCCTGGGGAAGACGATGCGATGTAGTGGTTTCCAATTTTTACTGCACTAATAGTAAGGCTGTTATTATTCGGTTGAGAAGCTTTTATCATCCGGTCTGCTGTAAAAAAATCTGAAAGTTAGAATTTATAAAACAGTTATATTACCGGTTGTTCTTTATGGTTGTGAAACTTGAACTCTCACTCTGAGAGAGGAACATAAGTTAAGGGTGTTTGAAAATAAGGTGCTTAGGAAAATGTTTTGATGCTAAGAGGGATGAAGTTACAGGAGAATGGAGAAAGTTACACAACACAGAACGGCACGCATTGTATTCTTCACCTGACTTAATTAGGAACATTAAATCCAGACGTTTGAGATGGGCAGGGCATGTAGCACGTATGGGCGAATCCAGAAATGCATATAGAGTGTTAGTTGGGAGGCCGGAGGGAAAAAAACCTTTAGGGAGGCCGAGACGTAGATGGGAAGATAATATTAAAATGGATTTAAGGGAGGTGGGATATGATGATAGAGAATGGATTAATTTTGCTCAGGATAGGGACCAATGGCGGGCTTATGTGAGGGCAGCAATGAACCTCCGGGTTCCTTAAAAGCCAGTAAGTAAATAATAGTAAGGCTAGGTTTCCCAAACGTCTTGTAAAATACGGGAACGTCTCTTTTTCACTAATGTGTCCTGTTGTCCCGAAAGAGCTCTTCAGTATATGTTTTGGTCCTTATTTAAAAGTCAGTGATTGAAAGAACAAAACTGGGAATATCAACTGCTATTTTATTGTAAATATCAGTCTCCATCACTATTGGTGACACTGGAATTCGCTACTTTGGCACATTGGAGATGACAATGAAAAATAAATAAATAAAATATATATAATCTATTTCCAAAAAATCGTCTGCCCAGGCAGCGTGGATTGCCAGAAACACAGAATAATATTATGTTTACAAGAATAATAACTAATTATAGTAAAGAGATGAATCAAATTTACGTGAACATAGAACATTAATTTTAGAATACAATGTTCTTAAAATAGT
This sequence comes from Periplaneta americana, assembly GCF_040183065.1. Lineage (NCBI taxonomy): Eukaryota > Metazoa > Arthropoda > Insecta > Blattodea > Blattidae > Periplaneta > Periplaneta americana. Next base: position 154,124,073 of record NC_091123.1, read on the forward strand.
TTATACTATAAAGCAAACTGCTACCATATCAAACAACGTTTAATGTCACTTGTTTGATGAAATCACAATTGCATCAGTTTTTTTAGAAACTCCGTAAGTCAAATTTTAACAAAACTGAGTTTATTGCTAATTCCTGCTCTATAGGGATATATATATATATATATATATATATATATATATATATATATATAATATTGTAACTTTTATTACAAAACAAGATTGTAATTTTATTATTTCAACAATTACTCTTCACTTTCTACAATTTAATTCTGCTCCCGTCAACAATGGGATTTCCACTCCACACAGTAACACAGTATTCGTTATCGCACTCCACAGACGACAGTGACAATTTACTTCGATTATTGAGAACAACAATGAACTGTTAATTTTACTAATGTTCACAAAGCACTATTTACAAATCAGAACTGTCAGTTCTCAGTTCACAGTTCTTCTAGCTCAGTCACTCGAGTTCACAGTATCTCGAACCACAGACCTCCAGAGACACTCCGCTGAACTTCGAACTCAGGTCCCCCAACTGCGGTCCACTGCACTCAAACTCAGAACTTCCGGCTCCACAGTTACGGACACAACTCAAGTCGAACTTCGGTCTCAAAGCTGGCTTCACTGCTACACAAGACTGGCTGGCTTGCTGTCCACTGACTATAACAACACTGCTCAAGTTCACTCGCGTGTCGTAATTTATAACCACACCATAGTTACGAGAAAGTACGATTGCTCGAAATTTCCAGGAGATGGCGCCTGTCTAGGCTTCTCTGGATTTCTCTCCTCAGTCACCAGTTGCTTTACTCCCCCCTCTCTGCCGCGGAATAGAGTGCCATCGCTCATCTTACGTCGCACCCCTCCAGACCCTAGCGGCTCCAGCCCTCTTCGACGCGTTTTCTCGTGCGCCCCGCCCTCTGAGGGACGCGTGATCGAGCCTCGACTTGGCTGCCACAATATATATATATATATATATATATATATATATATATATATATACACCATTTGTAGAAAAATACCACAAGTCAAACGGTATTTCTGTTGTAACATGTGCGCTTGAAAATAATTAGGTTTCGTGGAGAAGGCTCATAAGTCAGTGAGAAGACTGACACAGAATGAACAAAACTATAGCCTAAGCTGTTGAGTTTGGTAAATTAATTATTTTGTGTCTGAATTTTGGCTTTGTTATAATAATATTGTTGTCTTTTGTGTAATATATTATTGTATTAGATTATTTCCTGCAGAACTTTATTATTTATGTCCTTTGCGACATTTCATACAGGTTAGAGTAAAGTTTGTTCACATTAAGCAAAAATCATGATTCAGCTTTTAAATACTGGTTTTGAGAATCAAATTCGTATTATTTTTGAACCAAATGTTCAATTATTTCACGAAATAATGAGATTGTTTTGTTAAATCTTTACCAGATTTTGAGAAACCCCATAAGTCAAATGCCTTAACATTAAATCCAGACGTTTGAGATGGGCAGGGCATGTAGCACGTATGGGCGGATCCAGAAATGGAGTGTTAGTTGGGAGGCCAGAGGGAAAAAAGACCTTTGGGGAGGCCGAGTCGCAGGTGGAAAGATAATATTAAAATGGATTTGAGGGAGGTGGGATATGATGATAGAGACTGGATTAATCTTGCACAGGATAGGGACCGATGTCGGGCTTATGTGAGGGCGGCAATGAACCTCCGTGTTCCTTAAAAGCTAGTACATCCTTATATTTGTACGCAAGTTGTTTGATGTAGGCTTGCGCCTTCATTTGTGATTCCTTCCATTTGAATGGAAGTTATTGAAAATAACAGGTTTGAAACTATAAATATAGCCGGCAATGAATTAATGATTTCCGAACTTTCCACATAGAGCGGGCTGCAATCGCAACTACTGCGTCATTATATGATGACGTCGAACACCAAGTTCACTTGCTTTTCACTACATTTGACTTTGTCAAAGGAAGGATAAGTATTGTCTCTGAATATTTTACTTTATATGACAAAACTTCCGACATGAAGTCATGACGAAGTGAAGTTGAAATGACGTTCTTGAATACGGCCTTCAGACTGGCAGCTTGTGTCATTTTCATAATATCTTCTCAAGCCTTGTCATCGTGATCATTAGGGCTCGGAAGTTGATGAAATATCATCTTTTTTCTGAGACATCACAGACAATACAGGATGCAATATAAACTAGTTTCACTTTAACACGAAATAATATAGCCTACGTATATTTTGCATTTTTTGCATTTTCGGCCTTTTTGTCTATTGGTCTCTTTTAAGGAAATGTTCTGCTTTTTGTTGCACTTTTGCCCTTTTCTGCCTATGAACGGACATTTTTACGGTGTATATCCGAGAACCTACTGCAGATTGCTTAAGGATTTCGATTGCGTCTTACAAGAATTTTCCTTACGGTTGCATCAGCCTTGACTCTTGATCACGTGTGTTACGTGCTACCCCTTATTCAATGCTACAGAACAAATAATGCAGCCGCAGTGTCTGCAGTCGGCATATTGTATGTATGTATTTATTTATTAACACCACAATTGAGTATACACCCGGTGGCAGTGATATATAATATACAATAATTCAATTATAATTCTACAATAATTAAAGCAATAAAAGAAAAATTAAAAAAATAAAATAAACTTAAATTTATTTCTAATTATAAATAAATAGATGCAATAAACCTAGGACTATAAATAAAAACTATTCTATAATAACGCCTACAATAAGCAAAAGTAAACCTAACTTATAAGTACTTCTATTTCACCCAACTATTACCAATTTCAGTAATTATATGTCACTTTAATTAATTATAAATCAACTTAATTAAATATCATCTTAATTAATTACATATCACCTTAATTTATTTACATATCAACTGAATTACATATCATCTTAATTAATTACATATCAACTTAATTAATTATATGACACAACTTAGATATTTGCACTGCACCTACTGCATCTCACAAGTGAAGACGTAAAATTGCCGAAAGTAAAACAAAGCAGACTAAGCTTTTTGCGACAGTTAGTGATTGATTTCGGTGACAATATATTTTCCACAGATGTAAGTATACTATTATTTTGTTTGTATTTTTCTATTAAAATCATGCTCATTTCTTTTTTAATTTTAATGTCATATTTTCAGAAATTTAAGGTCATTTTATAGGTCATTTTTGTGTGACTTTTAGGTCATCAAATTCTGAGTCCTAGTAATCATCATTGTCATCATCATAATCCTTGGCAAATGTTAGAGGAGATATTTCTTTTCGACAAAAAAAATTAAATTCATGTGTTAGAGATCTTTCAATCTTCTTTTCCGTCTTGGCCGACAGTTCAAAACTTTTAGAGATATTCTTCCTTTTTTTATTTGGTTATTTATCGACACTGTATCAACTACGAGGTTATTTAGCGTCGATGGAATTGGTTATAGTGAGATGGTATTTGGCGAGATGAGGCCGAGGATTTGCCATAGATTACCTAACATTTTTCTAACGATTGGGGAAAACCTTGAAAAATAAAAAAACAATCAGGGGAAGCGGGAATCAAGCCCACACCCGAGCGCAACTCCGGATAGGCAGGGAAACGTCTCAACCGATCGAATTCTTTGTTTTTATGATACAGTAGAACCTCAATTATCCGTGGTAATGAAGGGGATAGGCTGAACGGTTAATCGAAAAAATCGGATAATCCGTACCATAAGAGATTTTTGTAATTTCGTAATTTCCTCCGTGGTCTTGTACTGGGTAGTGGATCAGAAGTCCAGTAATTGAAGTCTGGTTGTCAACGACGGATTTTTAAAGAAAAGGAAATTCCTTGTAATTGCTATCTGTGGAAAGATAGAAATAGTGGAGGTCTCAAGTTGTAGATTTACATACTTTATACTCCAATCTCGTATTCTGATCCGAAATGAGGCACAGTTTCTCTTTCCCCAAACCACTTAATTATTTAGGCCTACACTTTTTCTTTCGATGCTTAGCATAAGATTTCTTTTGACATCCGTAGAAGACATTTTATATAGAAGTTATATAATACGACAACTCTAACAGTAGACCATGCCACATAACGATAAAGGCTTGTAATGACACACTCTAGGAAAAAATAACGTGCTAATACAATGTACAGTACGTCATATATTTCTGCAGCAAAAAAAAAAAAAGCGAAAGATAGACGGATAATCCAACAATCGGTTAATAGGGTGACGGATAATTGAGGTTCTACAGTATTTTTAAATGTCCATGTAATTATGACGTTATCAACGAATTACATGTAGAATAGAGGACACTTTCGTCTGACATAATGCATTAATCTCTTTTCCCCTGTCTATTTCCTCGTTTTTAGGGGAGCGATAAATAAACAAAGAATCATGAATCACTGATCACGCCACGTGTTTCGGTGTAACCCTACTATAATTTCATGGGGTCCTCGCCCCTGGCATTGCCGATATTTTAAACACGAGCGCTAATTTCAAGTTTATCGCAGATTGTTGCGTGACACGTCATTCACGTTTCATTCCTCGAACCAATATAACGATTTTACCCCTTGTCGTCAAGCATTGCCCCCAACAGGTAGACGGCGTACATGTGGGACGGGGTGCGTTTGCGCCTGCGTCAGCCTCCCTCCAAGCCGCTCGCAACCCGTCCGTCCCCTATCGGACACATACCAGAGCGACAAAAGCTTCGCGTCGCTTGGAAGGTAAGTTACACCCCCTTTTATGTATTCCTTGTGTACGTTGGCTTTTATATAACTGAGGAATAAAATATTGCTTTGTAGCTTTGGGCATGTGTAGAGCACTTCTTCCTTCTATATCTCTCCTCTGATTCAGAATTTTTAATTATTTGGCAAACAACGGAGTTCATTGCTCCCTTATGCACTAAAAGTAAAAGTAATACGTTCCATTTTTATGGTCACTTTATTATATCAACACAAAGTAACATATGATTTAAGGGAACTAGGTAGTGGTGCTTGTGAGATTAAAAAATTTCAATACAAAAGTTTACTTCAGTATTTCTAGGTTTCTAGTGGTCAGAATGGAATAAAAATTTCCAGACTTATACAATCAATCATTTTGAATTCAGTGGTATAAAAGACAACTAATTTGTTTCGTATCCAAGTGCAAAAGAAAGGTCCTAACTGATAACATGTTTTCCCACGTTGCTAATTGTACCTGATTCTTCAGGTGCACATTACTTGCTACAATCTTCTCTCATATGCTTTGTAATTTTTTAAATTATCTAGTAGTGTGTATTGTAAATTCTAAAGCAAAATTTAGTTAAATATTTCACCCCTAGTGAAACAGAAAAAAATACTGAACTTTGCTTAACATTTTTTACAAATTTGTTCAGTCTATATACACTTTTTCTCGTGCTATGTGTGTGATATTCTTAAACCCGTAGGTGTACTATGTAGAACACAGGCTGCAGAAAACACTGTAAAAGTTTCATGTAAATTGATTTAGTAATTTCAGAGAAAAATGCACTTAAGTTTGAAAAATGTCAACTTATGGAAAACTGCATTTTAAAAAAGAAGAATGTATGAATTACATGCACCGCCTAATTTAAAGATATCATTTAAAAGGCTTAAGTTAAATGCAGAAATACCCCCATAATATTTATATTGTTTTAAAGAACAGTTTTTTAATTTTTTTTAAATGCAAAATTAAAAATCGGATTTTTGACCTCTAATCACTACCTGGTTTCCTTAATGCGAATGTATTAAAGGTGAACGTAGGCAAAAATCCAGTCAATTACATTAGTAATATACGTTACAAGAGCGGTATGTTGACGTTTTCATGGTCGAGAAAAAGATTGAAAAAGCGAAACGTAGTTGAGCTTTTTTAATTTCCGAGAACATGAAAACAAACATACCGCTCGTGTATCGTACATTATTTTGTGCGAAGATCGTTTATGACATACCTGAAAGACGAATTTCTAATTAGTTGCAATGAAATCTCCATGTTGGTTTCTGTTTAATGACGCCAACTTCGGAACACCAAAATATCTTTCTTGCTGTAAAATGTTTTCTGTGTTTACTATACTCCAGCAGGCCATGATATACGTCTGTCTTTTTTTCCCCCAGTCTATAAATGCGAACTTAAAACAAACGGTAAGGTTATGTAATGATTTATTTTTCATTTTAATATTTTAACAATATTATTTATATAACATATTGCAGTAATAACATCGGCATCTGGAATCTCGTTGATTTTTTCACGGCTTCCTTAATGTTACTTGTATCAGGAATGCAATAAGTTTCGTGGAGTAGTAGGCTTTACTTAATTTTTGCAAATATTTAAAAACAATAATTAACAGTGTAATTTAGGTGAAATTGCAGTGGTAAGTTTCCAATTTATAATTATTACTATATTGAACGTCTCTAAAAATAATATGTTAAAAGCCTAAAGCTGTAAAATAAATATGTCACTTAAGCGGTAAGAAGAGGGAAATTGTTATGTGTGTTAGGTTGGGAATACTGAATGTGGAATTTTAGACTTCCCGCGGATTGGTTTTGTGCGGAAACCAAGCAAATACGCACGATCTCGCACAAAATATTTTACCACTAGCACAATTTTCCATGGTAGACAGTTTGCAATTTTGAATGTACATTATAATTTGTGTGGCTTATACACTATATAGGCCTATAGCTACTGAATTTTTTTCAGGTCACTTTTCACAACTTATAGAGTACTTTAGAGTTGTCATATTTGAAGAGTACAAGGACAAAAAATCAAAGTCACAATTCTCATAAGGGTGATGTCATCATCTAATTCAGTATATTACTGCAAACTTCAGTGTTTTTCTTATCAAAACTGATAAAGGAGAATTATCACCATGGATACAGTTATCCTTTCCTACTTTTTCATTAGGAAGAGCAATAAATTTTGCAGTAATATACTGAATTACAAGATGACATCACCCTTAAGAAAATTGTGACCGATTGTTTTTCCCTGTACGCTTCATTTGTAATACACTTACGACTATGGATCGGTGAAACAATTAAAAATTGAAAGTTTGTTTTTAATTCTAAAAAATAAAACAATGTTTTCTAAATCTGTGCTTATTTTGGACCTATGACAACTTAAAGGGATCATCGCGTGCGTGGAGCTGCAGCCCTTTCAACTGACACTCAGCTGTCATTCTGTTTTTCAGTCTAACTAATTTACTTTTCATCCAGTTCATATTTCTCGCTGTTACGTAGGAGAAAAATGTGTGTCGTATACCTGTATAGGAAGGATATCGATAGTATATATCGTATACATGCTGTACTTCGATGCTCGATTTCTCGATTTTACAATTTTCAACATTTTTTAACATTCAGAATGCTCTAATGAATGCAGTTTTTCTCCAATCTCAGTGAAATTTTGCACAGAAGTCCATAAAAGCATGTGAAGTAAACTGACATGTGTTTTCTTCACCATGTGTTGAGAATGTGATAAGTTAAAAAAAAAAGAAAAATTAATAACTAAAAGAGTAGGCTAAATATATTTTTTTCTCAAAAATATTAATGAAAAAATATGAAAAGTATGTGTCATATTTTATATACTTCTATCAGGAATAAATTAAATATAAATTTTAAGAAAAATTATGTAAACTTTGAAAATTGGGACAATTATAATTCAGTATTAAAAAAAACAAAAATTAATTATAAGTAAACTAATTGGAATATAACAGTGGAAATTTGTGTATTACATGTCCACATTGTAAGAAATATGTGGCAAAAGTTTCAGATTAATTGATGTAAAAATGTGGAAGTTAGAAATTTCACAGCTCCATAGTCTTAATAACTGAAGTACATTTTTCTATGAAACTATTTAAGATAGAGACCTGAAATTTTTAAAACATTTACGTAAGTAAATGGTTGTAAAATTTTTTATTGTGTGCACATATCTTTAAAATTTATCTTTTTTTGTTTTACTTTTGACAACAAAAATAGCTCAATGCTGATGCCGGATAAAAATACTTCCAAGCAAGATATTGAAATATCCTTAGATAAATAGTCACATTAACTTGTATGTAAAATTCTATGACTGTAGTCCCAGTAGTTTTGGAGGAAAATGTACCCTCACAAGGAAAATTTACGCTTCAATAAAATTACTCTAAAGTCTACTGAATCCTTACTTGTATGTGTTTGTTTCGGTATTTCAATTTTAAAGAGCATTTTTATGTGGATTTAGGACTTAAAACTTTGAAATGCTGTTAAATGTGCTTAAAACTATCTGATAATGTCAAAATTTAAGAAAAAAATCAATTTTTTAGTAAACGTAGTAGTATATTTGGTTCCTCGAAATTCAAGACTGCCTCTTCACAAGCTTAGTAGTCAATTTGATTTACGAAATTATTAAGAAATTAATTTTTTATAGGAAACAATAAAACATGTATTTTATAATAAAAATTTTCGGAAAGTATAAAATAGTCTTTTAGTTAATGAGAGTATAAATGATTTTTTTTATTATTTAGAAAGCATTTAAGGGCTAATAATTATGTAGTATCTTTTATGGTTGTCGTTGGAATGCCTAGTTTCTTGCACACGTCAATAAATAATTTAGTTATTGTTCCTCTAGCACCGGTTAAAAGATCAGTAACTTCAATCTTTTAGAGATGATACCTGCCCTTAAAGAAAGAAATACCTGGTTAAGAAAATTCTGTATGGATTAATGGTTTCAAAACATCCATACTGTTCTTGATATGCACCAAAAATAAATTATAATGCACCAATGTCTCTATGATTAGTTTAAAATCTCCGATGCTGCAAAGACCGAGTTACATAGATAATGAAGTAAAAATCTACCAGTGAGGAATATGGTTCACCGTTTCAACATGAATTAATTCTATTAGTGAAGCCTATTGTGTTCTTGATCATGATCATGCACTAGAAGTAAAATAAAATGTTTCAATATTATATTTCCAATTAATTCATTGTCGCTATGTTGCTACAATGGTTGGATTATCAAGCAATAGATTGTAAGATAATATATTACTTGTTCATGTACATTAAACAAATATGTATATATATATATATATATATATATATATATATATATACTGTTAAAATACTACCACAAAAATAATAACTATTATGATCAGGGTTACAGTACAAGACACATTATATCATGTTCTTTGTTTGAACACAAATGCAATTCTGAAGCAGGACTAAGGCAGCTGTGGAGGTTGCTACAAGTGGAAAGATTAAATTTCTTCCTCGAAAAGCTGAAAATGGGTCGAAATTCAGTGAGTGTGAACGTGAAGTGGCAGATTATTGGGATGTAAAAGAATGACTAGAGATAATATCTAACTCTATTCCAAAACTCATTAATCTAAGTACACCCATTCTGGAGTAATTAATTTTTTTCGTACACATTGAATAAGCAGTCTTGGAGAGCCGATAAGGGGTGGTCCTCCAGCTTGGGAGTTGGGCGAAGGACTAACAACACATCTCCGTAAAAAATAGCTTATTACGTTTCCATACAATGAGCCTCGTTTTGGGACTAATTCTCTGGCACGACCACAGCAAAGGAATAAGGTTATGAGATTTGGTACGTGGAACGTAACTAGTCTTTATAAAACAGGAGGGGTAACATTAGTAGCAAAAGAACTAGCTAGATATAGAATAGACTTCGTGGGAGTACAAGAGGTTAGGTAGATGGGAATGGCATATCACAAACAGGAGATTACTTGTATTTTGGGGAAGGAAACAATAATCACCAATTAGGAAAACAGGATTCTTTGTTCATAAAAGAATAAAATCAGTAGTAAAAGAGGTCGAATTTATCAGTGACAGGTTATCATATTTAGTACTTAAGGACAGATGGTGCGATAACGTAGTTATAAATGCTCATCCCCCTATAGAACAGAAAGACAACCAAAGGACTGCTTCTATGAGGAATTGGAACATACTTTTGATCAATTATCTAGATATCACATGACAATTTTATTGGAAGATTTCAATGCTAAAGTAGGACGGGAGGATATTTTTAAACCAACTATTGAAAAAGAGAGCCTACACGTAACTAGTAATGACAAGGGAGTTAGGTTAGTCAACTTTGGCACATAAAAAAATTTAATTGGTTAGTCAACTTTGGCACATAAAAAATTTAATTGTCAAAAGTACAAGATTCCCCCATAAGGATATACATAAATAATATCACGTATGGGCGAATCTAGAAATGCACATAGAATGTTAGTTGGGAGACCGGAGGGAAAAAGACCTTTGAGGAGGCCGAGACGTACATGGGAGGATAATATTAAATGGATTTGAGGGAGATGGGATATGATGATAGAGACTGGATTAATCTTGCACGGGAAAAATATCAGATGATTTCGCATAAGTATAAGGACAGCAGTGAAACATCTCTTTTGAAGGTATGTCCTTAAACTTTTGGTAGAAGCTGTAGGTTCTTCAGTGTAGAAACTAGACACTTCAACTGTGTGGATAATTGTGGAACTGTAAATTATTAAGGAAATGAAATAGCTCTTCTTCTAGGTTTGATTTATGATGCATGCAGTTCTTGTAAATTAATTGGAATGTCTTATTTTCAGGAGTTATAATACTGTCGACAAACCAGCAAAGCAGTGGCATGCACAACTACGTGGATACAGTCGCTGAATATATGACGTAATTAAAAGGTAAGACTTGTTGTGGTCACATTTACACAACTTCTGATTTCCTGCAAAGGTTACAGAGATGACTTTAGGTTTGAATTATATTATGTTATTTAACTATGTACATCCATGCTTCGACTGTACATACTTGAGTTCGCGTTGATGGTGTAATTTGTGGTGGCTAGAACAGTGTGTGGAAAAGTTCCTCGATGTAACCACGTCACCTTACGTCACCACGTTCGGAATGAAGAGGCTGCTTCCCGTGAACTGGCTTAATGTTAGACGATTCTTTGTATCGCAGTGGGCTATACCCTCTTTTCGGCAAATTTAACCTTTTAAATTCTTTCCGTGGGATAATAATAATAATAATAATAATAATAATAATAATAATAATAATCTTTATTGTCATTGAATGAAAAACTTCACTATAGACATTGTCAAATGTTACAATCTTGCTGCAATACATTTCATAGATATACAAAATAAAAATTTAATTATAAAAACAATGTAGATATTTATCAAAATACATAATATAAAGTTAAAAGTACTATATTTAATAGATAAAATACAGTATCAAGTACTAATTGTCATATGTTTAATAACTAATTAAGAATACTACAAACAGGCTAATAATAAACTTTAAAAATGCAACATAAGGTAGTGCAATTTGCTCTGTTCATTAATACATTAAAATTTAAATGTAAATTGATTTACCAAGTAGGTTTCAATTAAATCTCATTATTAAAAAAAATTAAGAAACAACAACCATAACATTCAAAACTGCATTGTTTAAAAATGTATGTCAATTTCAGAGAACTTATTTATTGAGTAAAGTGGGTTTTTAATTAACCAACTCTACAATTTTGTTTTATAACTTTCAACAGGAAGAAGTTGAATGCTTATAGGGAGCTTATTAAATAATTTGATTCCAATCAATTTATAGTATTTTTTGTCACACTAAGTCTACAAAGTGGATAATCTAATAATTGCGTATTCCTCGTTGCATGATTGTGTACCTCACTTCTCATATTAAAATCTTGCAAATGTTCTTTCATAAACACTAGAACATCATATTTGTACAGATTTATGACGGTCTGAATACCTGTCTGTACGAACAGAGGTCTACAGTGTGTTCTACTTTTTGAAGCTGTCAGTATTCTAATGTACCTCAGAATGAGAAAAGCTAGCTACGGTTTTAGACTAATGGTACTTATAGTTTGTACCATGTTTAAAAAGCCTTTGCCTATAATCCACATCTCAACAACTTTTCAATCAGAGTTTCGGAAAATGTTCAATTATATTCGGAAAAATTGTATATAATTCGGAGAAAGTAATTTCAGTTTTGGAAACAGTATTACAAAGTTCGGAAGATATAGGTAAAGTTAATTCATAAAAGTGAAATTCAATTTCGAAAAAGATAAGTCTAATTTAGGAAAGCTTTAATATTGTTTAAATTATTTTTATTTCATTTTTATTTTGAGTATAATTAGATGTAGTTACACTAAATTAATATAAATTATAAAGACCGCTACAATTATTCTTGTTGCCATGTAAACGAATATTGTTAACACATGTTGTTCAATGGATGTCTGTGTAGCTACAATATTTCTGTTCTCTTGAGATAATATGGAGGATCAATTTTATTTAAACATTATACAATATACAGGGAGACCCATTTATCTTGACAACCTAAAATAACTCTGTAAGCAAGCATCAAATAAAAAATTGTTTCATACAAAAGGTGTACAATTGAAAGGGGGAAATAATACTGATGGGAAGGCAACCTTGTAGCGTTATTTATTAATGAGATACGAGTACTGATATTGTTTTTTTTTAAATGCCATTATGTATTTATTATTCAGTACTTCAATTAAACCCGTTAAGAACTTTTCAAAAATGTATCACAGAAGGTCATTCTAATAAACAGAACGTTAATAAACGGAACGTTATTGGTGCCTTGACGGCATGGTTCCTATGCATAGTACGTAAAAAGGGAGTGGTTTGACTTTAAGTTGGTGTAAACCAACGTTTCTCAAACTATAGTCCGCGGACCACCTGTGGTCCTCGAGTTCTGCCCTTGTGGTCAGGGATCACCCGAATTTATAACAGAAGACCAAAGCAACAGAAGAACCTTTTCATGTATTGGTGACTTTCTTAATAGTTTTACGTCGTGCACCAATAATAGAACGTGCCAAATTGCATCTTTACTTGTTGAAAATAGGGCATGTTTCTGCATTAATTTTTTTTTATTTATTTTTTCAGATGACGATATAAGAAATTTTAGACTCCGTCTATTTTAAACTCCGATAGGTTTATTTTTACACTTGCGTGTTTCGTCTCTAAGTGCCGTTTCAATTTCGCGGGTTTCATACACTCGTTTAAAGCACTTCGTAACAAACAACGCATCGAGGTTTTGGTTCACTCTCATTGCCACACCAAGTAAATCCAAGTTCCAAATAACTCTTGTCATATTTACGAAAGTATTTTTTCTTTGAATAGCTACCACTAGGATTAGATATTTCTTCACACACAGCTTCTGAACTATTAGCACTGCCTAAATGAAACGTATCTTCATGTTTCTTTCTTTTCAAAGATCCGGATCGAAGCCAGTTTTCCATTATTTATAATGGGCAATATTTAACAGAGACGTGGACAGCTACTAGTGTAAGAAGGATTTCAAACAGCTAACTGCTAACAGGCAAGCGATGAATCAACAATGCACAGAATTTGTTATAAGTTACTTGTGATTGGCTACAAAAAAATATAATTAGAAAAGTATTATAATAATTAATTAATTCTATTTTAAAATATAAGTATACTGGTATTAAAATATGCTACAAATATGATAAATTTGCTTTCGAAGGGAACAAGAGTAAGGTGGTCCGCGGAATTAGTCTGACTTAAAAAAGTGGTCCCCACTTCAAAAAAGTTTGAGATACGCTGGTGTAAACAATACGTAGTAGGCCTACATTGCAGATACCCAGGGTTGCTTTCGTTTACAGTAAACACATGAAACGAAATATAGCACAGACCACTCACACAGTCATCAGTGTTACTATATAGCTCAAAAAGTTATAAAAAACCTTCAAATCCTAAATTCACTTCATTATTTTCTAAGTTTGATATCATTTCCGATATTAAATTTACATTTTCCGAAATTGAGGTTAGTTTTTACGAAATTAAGTTTATTTTTGTGAGACCAACTCTACTCCTGAGCTGGGCCGGTGGCTGTTATTGTTAGTCATAACTACGTAGCCTACAGGATGCTGAAAAACTATTATTCAGAAACTTCCAGAGTTCAAAGAGGATATCAAACTAAAAGTACATACAGAGTGCAGGCTCTGAATGAGATTCCTATTCCGAAAGTCGGCACGAGAAGAATTGATCTCGGTAGTACAGTGAGAGTGGTCATAGTGGCGGCCCACAACAGAATGCGCGCGCAGGGGTCAGGGTCAGATGCTTTACCAGAATGAATTCCATTCCTGTTTTCGATTCAGTTGGAATCGGCGTGCACGTGGTGTTGTTCTTTCACTCTTTTTTGTGCAAACCCGCTGTTTATACATTTTAAAATATGGATAAAGATACAAGAATTACGAAATTATTTCTAAGATCTCAAATTTGGGACAAAACATTGAAGTCCTACTCGAACCGCGATGTAGTTTTTAGGAATCCTAGTCATGCCCACTGAATTTGAATTATTGCTCCCAGTCCTATTTTTTAATTAGATATATTCTTCTGATGTGTTTAGAAAAAAATTAGACGTCAAAATGAAAACACATGTAAAGAATTACTGTCATACTTCTGTAGCTGTTTTTAATTTCTTTTTGGCACTCCTACATGGAAACTGCTGTTTTTCATAACACATTATTGGTTTAAAAGTTCTTATTTGCTTTACGCGTACGCCAAAAACATTGTTAGATTCACTTTTCCGTACGAATAACGCAAAGTTGTTATAGTAATATCACAGTCTAATATATACAGTCACGAAGCTCAATACGTAGTAAATATGCATCTATAGATAGTTGCTCACCACTAGGATCGCTAATATCGCCTCATTACAGACAATGCGAAATAGTACCAGCACAGTCTATTGTTCCTAGCACCCTCACAACTCAAGCTTCGTGACTGTATATACTAGACTGTGGTAATATAAACAACTATGACGAAACATTATGAAAACTATCACGTCTCAATATCAACACATCGTCAACTATGAACACAGAAATTGTAGTCAATGCCTCATAGTTTAAGTTACTAAAAATGCTAACAGATAATAAACTTTATTTAGTTTTACCTACAGAAACAGAACTAATACACAAACAACTTCATGACGTTATAACTGGACCTACTATAAGACAATGTAGCCTATAAACATGTCAATAATCTGTGATTTATTAATATGTTAATTAATTCACATAGAATTTCCATCTACAGTCGAGCCGTTCTTATTTCCGGCAGCAAATCACACGACAGCTTCTGGTCAGCTGACACGCTGCTTCACTGGCAGTGGTTGTCGTCAAGGTTATGCAGACGACATACCGCTTCCCGCTCACGGTGGATGTTACTGCGTTGTCAAGTCTACCTTTGTACACTTAACGAAGTTTTAGCACATGTCTAATCTTAAACATCGAACGAAAAATTATTTCCTACGATAAATAATTAGTAATATATGAATACATAATATTATATATTATTGTTATTGTTGATCCTAGCATCCCAGGACACAGACGACTTACCATATTGTGCTATAATTGGTTTTTCCGACCATTTGAAGTAACGATGTTCGTAAATACAGAAACAATATTAGAAATTACTAAAATGGGAGAAAGCTGTAAAATATAATAAATAAACATTTTTTATGTGAATGAGTAACTAAAACCACACAACCTGTAAATTAAGTAAAATATGTTAGTATTAAAAATTTTGTCATGATAAGTGATTGCTACATAAAAAAATTACACGAAGAACCTTGCCTACCGGTATTGTTTAATTTATTATCGCTTAGATCGCTACAGTCATTGTTGGTACCTGCCTCCGCCATAGTTCCCAGTTTTTCTTCTTCTTTGCCGGATTGTCCGTACTTCTCTATCGTTATTTGAGAAACCGTGAACTTGATCACATCACACGCATCAGCTGTTCTTTGCACCACTTGCATTAAAGGCAATAAACTACCCTTATTTCCACGTCCATTTTCGAAATAATCTCTAACGCTGAGAATCATTTCTCTGCTTTGCGAATTGATGGTCTTCCGACCCCGCGGCATTACGATGCTCAAACCTCGGCGATAACACCACACTAACAACAATAACACTGCACTACCGACTGATTGTTCGACAACCAGCTATTAGAACTGCGTTCGTTCACTATTGGCTTGACAGAGATTTAGCAACACCGCTATTGCCTACCTTCTTCGCGCCAAAAGTCGAGAAGGCGTGGCCACGCCGGAAATAAGAACGGCTCGACTGTAGTTGTGCCAAAAAAAATTATACGTAATAATACGCGCCATTTGCTCACTCGTTTCGAAATTCGTCACTCTTACACAAAAGTATCACTTTCTGTTCTAGTTTCATAATAACTATTACTGTATATCTTGGTATCCTTGTAAAACAGTTTCTATGTTAACACTGAAAGTTGTATTTTGTATTGTAAACATCAACATTTATAAAACAGTTATATTACCGGTTGTTCTGTATGGTCACTTGAGAGAGGAACAGAGATTAAGGGTGTTTCAGAATA
Source organism: Periplaneta americana (assembly GCF_040183065.1). Lineage (NCBI taxonomy): Eukaryota > Metazoa > Arthropoda > Insecta > Blattodea > Blattidae > Periplaneta > Periplaneta americana. The sequence goes on from NC_091123.1 coordinate 154,140,410, forward strand.
AGGTTCTTAGGAAAATATTTGGGGCTAAGAGGGATGAAGTTACAGGAGAATGGAAAAAGTTACACAACGCAGAACTGCACACATTGTATTCTTCACCTGACATAATTAGGAACATTAGATCCAGACGTTTGAGATGGGCAGGGCATGTAGCACGTATGGGCGAATCCAGAAATTCATATAGAGACCGGCGGGGAAAAGACCTTTGGGGAAGCCAAGACTAGATGGGAAGATAATATTAAAATGGATCTGAGGGAGGTGGGATATGATGATAGAGACTGGATTAATCTTGCACCTGACAGGGAGCAATGGCGGGCTTATGTTACGGCGGCACTGAACCTGCGGTTTCCTTAAAAGCCATTTGTAAGTAAGTAAATAAACATCAACATTAACCTCAACTGAAATATGTTGAGTTTACTTGACCATTAAGATTGCAAGACATCTTAAAATATTAATGTCTTCTTTAGTAAAAAAAAAAAAAAAAAAAGTATAATTTCTCTCTGAGCAATTTTTTTAAGTTAATGATACGTAAGTAGGGTCTACTACATTTTTGCGGTTATTTCTTTTAAGAATCAATCTTTTTTTATTTTTAGTAGATTATTTTACGACGCTTTATCAACATCTAGGTTATTTAGCGTCTAAATGAGATGAAGGTGATAATGCCGGTCCAGCACCGAAAGTTACCCAGCACCAATCTTATTAAAAAGTAATTAATCTTAACTAATGATTAGGCCTACTATGAGACGTTCTTCTGGAAGAGTCTTGTGCTGATGAATGTTGCACAATTTCTTGAAAATACGTTTCTTACTCATCATCAGGAAAACGTTGCACTCTCTCCGTAAAATAAAAAGAAAAATCGAGAGCGTCGGTCATCTAGTTCTCATAACATAAATAAAAATAGCATATCTAACAAGTAAACATATACAATTATGCAGTGCATGTAAGATGACGATTAAACGGCCGTTATTGCGAATTGGATCACATCACGCCTTCTGGCCACTCATCAGCGAGAGTTCCCGACTCTCGCTCATTGTCGATCTTACATTCTCGATAACGTAATTCTCGGAACTGTGAGTCTCGTAGTCTGCGAGAACGAGCGAGAGCGTAAGGAGATTTGACCGCCACTAGTACGTAGGTAGGTAGGTGGGTGGGTAAGTAGATATGTAGATAGAATACGTGGAATAGGTGGACGGATGCACTTCATCACTTTCACGCTCTTATCTTCACTTTTCCAGGAATAACAAAGAACATTTTTATGTTTCAAAAACGAAATAAATAAATAAACAACAATATGAATCAGTAAGCAATGAAAGATATATTATTTAAGATTCTTAGAAAGGGGCTCGACGAACGGGTAGCTCAGTTGGTAGAGCAACTGTGTCTGGAAGGTCTCAGTTTCAATTCCAGGTGAGTTTGTATTTAGAGCCACAACTTAACTTACATTTTAATCGTAACTTAGCCAGATGCTAGTAAGACTTGAAGATACGTGAATACCAACCTTATACCTCACTGCTATAATTTACCTGAACATCAACTAATGAGGCATTTGTTTACTATCGCGTTAAAGTTAAGTTTAAGGGCTGAAATGGATGTAAAAGATGTAAATTTCCAAGAATTCATAAATTATGCATTCTATGTCGTATTATTTGCTTCCTTATTCTCAAGTTACGCCTATGTAACCATAGCCTCAATCTTATCTTCAGTTTCACTAGTTCATTCCTACGTTATGTAACTATAAAATGTATTTTAAATTTCCCACTATTATTATTATTATTATTATTATTATTATTATTACTATTATTATTACTATTATTATTATTATTATTATTTCCATATGAAAATCAATGAAAGAAGATTTGATTTTTTCAATTGGTTAACCTGTAATAAATAAAATAAAAATAAAGAAATAAAAAATAGGTTGCAGCAGCCAAAATACTCTTCAAGGAACGACCACTCATATAAATTGAGGGAAAGAAGACAGAGGACGAACACTGGAAAGTTTTCTTTTCTCAATCGTACTATCAGGGACTGGAATGCTTTACCTGCAGACTTACTAAAGGCTTTACCAATAACCAAAAATGTATTTAAAATAGACTTAAGGACTTTACTAATAGACAGTAGTATAAAGAGTGTAATTGATATTTTATTTGAAGTGTTGTATCAATGAAGAAGTGTGTTGTGTCAGTGAAGTGTGTTGTGGCAGTGAAGTGTATTTCTGTCAGTGAAGCTTTATAGTTTATAGTGGCAGTGCAAAGTATTTGAACGGTGAATTTTTTTTGAAGTGTTGGTGAAATCAGGATAGAATCAGTGAAATGTGTCGTAGTTCCAGTGCAGTGAGTGAGTTGTCAGCGAAATGAGTGTAATGTTGAAAGGTACTTGTGCAGATATGAACATATCATACTCGTGGGTTTTAGTTCGAACTCAGGGTTAAGATACAAATTAGATTTACTTTAAATGTAATTTTAAGTGATCGTGCTTCATTTAATTTAGGATGCTCCCTGTTGTTATTGTTATTATTATTATTATTATTATTATTATTATTATTAATTATTAATATTATTAGTATTATTATTAATTTATTATCATTTTTATTAATTGTGGTTATTATTAATTGTCATTATTGAGTGTAATTAGTTATCACTGCCACCGGGTATATACCCATTTGCAGTGTGAATACATACATACATACATACATACATACATACATACATACATACATACATACATACATACATACATACTGTGAAGGCCACGTGAGATTCGATCTCACGACCGACGGAGGAAGGGCTAAGTCGGCCGTGTTTTGGGCGTGTTGCGCGCGCATCTGCTTCCTGGGGCATGTGCTATGGCGGAGAGAAGACGGGGAGAGAGCGACCGCGGCAGAAAGGAGAGAAATCCAGATTATTCGAGAGCGGAATCTTTCGGAAATTTCCCGCAACTATGGTTTGGTTATAAAAGAGAAGACGCAAGTGAACGTCAGTCAGTCAGTCAGTCAGTAAGCCACTGTCGTTACAGTCAGTGGACAGCAAGCCAGCCAGTCTTGTGTACCGGAGTTCGACTTGAGTGTGTGTCCGCAATTGTGTGAGCATCCGAAAGCCTCAGTTCGAGTGCAGTGGACCGCAGTTGGAGGGACCTGAGTTCGAGTGCAGTGGACCTCAGTTGGAGGGACCTGAGTTCGAGTGCAGTGGACCGCAGTTGGAGGGACCTGAGTTCGAAGTTCAGTGGACTGTCTCTAAGGTCTGTGGTTCGAGATACTGTGAACTCGAGTGACTGAGCTAGAAGAACTGTGAACTGAGAACTGACAGTTCTGATTTTTAAATAGTGCTTTGTGAACATTAGTAAAATTAACAGTTCATTGTTGTTCTCAATAATCCAAGTAAATTGTCATTGTCGTCTGTGGAGTGCAATAACGAATACTGTGTTACTGTGTGGAGAGCAAATCCCATTGTTGACGGGAGCAGAATTAAATTGTAGAAAGTGAAGAGTAATTGTTTAAATAATAAAATTACAATGTTGAGTGGGAATAAATTTACAATACATACATACATACATACATACATACATACATACATACATACATACATACATACATACATACATACATACATACATACATACATACATACATACGTTTACATAACACAATAGCTTTTGAAAACAATCTATAATGGAATAGGCCTACTATTTTTTTTATCTTAGAATAAAAATGACTTTTAACCTTATATTACTATACTTTATTCAATAAAACGTTAGTCGATCGCTATGGTGTAAGGGTTAGCATGTCTGGCAGTCAATCGAGTGGGTCTAGGTTCAAATCCTGGTTGGGACAAGTTGTCTGGTTGAGGTTTTTTCGGGGTTTTCCCTCAACCCATTAAGAGCAAATGCTGGGTAACTTTCGGCGCTGAACCCCGGACTCATTTCGCTGGCATTATCACCTTCGTTTTTTTTGCCGAAACTTAAACGACGTCCAATTAAATAATGAATTTGAAAATTTAGTTACGAAGAAATGTAAAGACTACATATAAACTGCATAGACCTTACAACTTAGAAATGGTTTTTAGAGACCCGGAGGTTCATTGCCGCCCTCACATAAGCCCGCCATCGGTCCCTAGCCTGAGCAAGATTAATCCAGTCCCTATCATCATATCCCACCTCCCTTAAATCCATTTTAATATTATTCTCCCATCTACGTCTTGGCCTACCCAAAGGTATTTTTCCACCAGGTTTTCCAACTAACACTCTATTATGCATTTCTGGATTCGCTTATACATGCTACATGCCCTCCCCATCTCAAACGTCTGGATTTAATGTTCCTAATTATGTCAGGTGAAGAATACGATACGTGCAGTTCTGCGTTGTGTAACTTTCTCCATTCTCCTGTAACTTCATCCTTATTAGCCCAGAATATTTTTCTAAGCATCTTATTCTCAAAAATCCTTAGCCTCCGTTCCTCCCTCAAAGTGAGAGTCCAAGTTTCACAACCATACAGAACAACCGATAATGTATCTGTTTCATAAATTTTAAATTTCAATTTTTTTAGAGCAGACTGGGTGATAGACTGGAAGATCAGATAACTTAGGAGGGTAAGAACTATACTATTTACCCCTCAGACCATTTTAGGCGGGTAGACGACATTAAGATTTAGGGATCATATGCGGAGACTAAGGCCCAATTGTATAAAACTCCCTGACTAAAGAGCAACTTTGATCGGAGATCGGAAAGTGAACCGAGTTCAAACACTTCTTCTATTGCAGAAAACTTTTCTGCGATCAAATTACCTTGGTTCAAATGCAATTTAAGTTCACGTGAAAAGGATTTGGCAACATCGCATAAACAGGTGAAGTATGTGATGCGCAGGCCATGTTGTACAGGCTTGTTCAGTGTTGCCAATTTAGCGACTTTAACTCTTTTTCCACGACAATTTCTTTTAACTGTTGTATGGCATAAATAGGGATTTAGCGACCTTTTTACCACCCCATAGTGACAAAATTTAATCTTTCTTTGTTGATAATGAGAAATCTAGCGACTTTCCAATTACTTGTTGGCGACTTTCCGTACACTCTGTTGGAGGCACTGGTTTGTTTTGTGCATTGTAAATAATGGCGGACAATAAGAAGAATGTTTATCGTTCTCCAAATTGTTATCATGTTATGGTGTTTGATACTGCTAAACATAATAAAGCTTTATAAAACGACAATTTTCGTTTAGTAATACAGTTAATTGATAATTTATGAATGTACCTATCATATTCATTACTACTTAATGGTTGTTATAAACATAATATAATTATAGGTTATGTTGGTTGATACTGCTGAACACGATAAAGCCTTATAAAATATAAGAATGTTTGTGTATTAAGGCAAGAAATTGAATATATATATATATATATATATATATATATATATATATATATATATATATATAAAAATGTATCTACCATATCTATTAATATTAATAATAATGGTTACTCTTTTTGCACAATCTGCCACTCGTATATTTCAAACAGAAAAGAAATAACTGAACTTGGATCATCTAACTTAATCGGAGAAATTTCTTCAGTCAAAGTTGACTTTAGTTCAAGACAAATTAATTTCAGATTAGACTTTATACAACACAAAATTCCAAGTTCAGCTAGAACGAGGATCAATTTAACCTCTGATCTAAGATTAAATGGTTTATACAATCGGCCCTAAGAGGAAGGAGAAAATAGGAAAGACTGGATAATAATAATAATAATAATAATAATAATAATAATAATAATAATAATGTTCTATTTTCGCTGGCAGAGTTAAGGCCATAAGGCCTTCTCTTCCACTCAACCAGCCTTAATCAATACAGTACATATTTAAATTACAAACTACACTTAAAAGGTTCTCCAGCAATATTCTTCAATTTTAACGACTCATAGACTACATATTTATTTAAATTTAGATAAACCTATAATACTGGGTTTGCAGTGAAAGACCTGCCATTTGGCATAACACTATGTATGTATACCCTCCTGTTGTTGTGCCACAGGTATACGTCTTTGTCTTTCGAGTTGGTTATCGCTCAGATGGATAGTGACGAGTTGTTAAAAGTCTACTTCCAACCAACGAGTATTGACGAAGAAACATGTTTCATCAGTTCATCTTCTGTCACTCGACTAGGTCGCCCGTCATATTTTAGCCTTCCTTGTTGTTCAATATTCAGTATCTTCCTTTCTGCTGTACCACATTTTTGTTGGCATTCATGCTTGTACAATAACTGACGTAACGGTATTACGTCACCAATACGAATTGTAAGTCGAAAATATGTAGCGTTGTCACGATAACAATTACGTCATGGGCAAAGAACGATGACAGAATGCTACTCAGGTTAGCTTGCTTTTGTTCATTTTAGAAGTATGGCACAGGTCAGGAAAGAAAATAATATGCTTTTTCTGCTCAGACTACGCAGTGACGTCATCTATATTATACTTCTGGCTAAAGATAAGTGTGTCGGAATAGGACAACACAGAGCAATATTTTATTGTTGAAGTTAGTTTAATGACTGACAAGCAAACATTCTCATGGGGCAGATAAAAAAATGTATTTTCTTTTCTTCCATCATGTTAATAATGGCAAAGCAATTTGCTTATACAAATTTTGGCCACTCGAGCGCAATTACGAGGGCCGTCAGAAAGTAAGCTTCCCTGGGGCCATTTACCTGTGTACATGTTTTGAATAGTGAACGTAAAGTAGATATCGTCCTGTTTATTGCTGAATGTCCCTGTGAATTTTACACGGGACTTAAGGCCCATTCACAATGAAAATTAAACATAACCGTAACATAAACACAGAAGTTTGCGCCCAGGCTACCAAATGGGATCATTCACAATGATTCACATAAGCATTGACATAAACATTACCGTAAGACGTTAACATGAAAGTTTGCAAACTCCAAACTTTCATGCTTATGCTTACGTGATTTGCAAACAGAACACAATCGTGGAGCGCTGAAGTATACGACAGAATATGAGGAAATGACGTCGTTGTTATGTTTCCATGGTTACCAAGTATGTTTGCTGTTATGTTTATATTCCCATCGTGAATGATGCTATGACTTCTTGATTTTACTGTAACGTTAAGTTGACGCTTACGTTATGTTTAATTTTCATTGTGAATGAGCCTTTAGAAGTTCGTAATATGCTCCAAAATGTTTGAAAAAAAATCCTCAAAATCTAACATATTTCCTTCATAAAAATGGAGATACAAATATTGAATACTATTAATAAGTTACAAGATTAACAAACTTACAAAGTCAAAATGGCCCCTACTAAGAAAAGCACAGAACAAGCATTTAGCATCTTCATTAGAAGAACCATAATACTGAATCCAGATGAATCGTCTCTCATGTCTTTTCTCGAACTTGTTTTATGGCTTCTTGCATTGCTTTTTCATTCCACTGTTATCTAAGTTTGTTGAAAGGTGAGGTTTTCCATCCTCCTACAGGCGCCAACACTAGTAACGAAACAAAAAACCAGGGTATAAAGATGCAATTACTATTAATAGAATGCAATTTAAGTGAGGGGGGCACGGATGGCCCAGCACTGCGACCTGTTGAGATCTATTGCGCTAACTTTCGATATGGAATGAGTTGCGTGCCATAGATCCCCTACGCGCACCGACCTAACCACATGACTCTCTAACGACCGGTCCCTACAGCCGATAGAAATCCATATACCATTCCTGCTATGGCAACTTCCCCCAAGGCCTCCTGTCGGTCCGAGGAGAAACTCCTCCCCCGAGTAGGTCCGCCTCGGGTTGTTGTTGCAGAAGTAGCCAACGTTGTTTAGCTACATTCCACGGAGGCCGGTCGAGAGAGCCAGTAGCTTCGGGAGGCCGCCTGTAGAGCGATCTGAAAAACCAGAAACGGGATGATGAGAAAAGGATGACGGGGGAGGAAAGGAAGTGGCGAAGATGAGTGGGGTTCCAATCGCCTGATAAAGTTACCTGATATTCATCCATAGGAGTGAGGGAAAACCCCCGAAAAAACCTCAGCCAGGCAACTCGTCCTGACCGGGAATCGAATCCGGGACCGCTGTGTTCGGAGTTAGACTCGATAACCCCTCAGCCACAACTGTGGACTAATACTAATAACACTATTGTCCGTCCCAGGAATTTGTAGAGAGACTTGGCGCATATAGGGGCCTAGTCTGTCTCGGAGTGTATTGCGGGCAGCATCAGGTCGAAGCTGCTAAGGGGTAAGATGCTCTTGGAAGAGAGTTCAGATAGAAATGATCCCTTTCCTGCAAGCGATTGGTAGCTTCGTTTAGCCAATGCCCCCCCAGAGCGGTCATTGGTCCTAGCCCTCCCACATACCACTTGCGCGGAGGTCTTATTTCGTCTTTCTACTCTACAGATTCTTGGGACGGAGCATAGTATTTCATATTAATTTGTGACACACTGATGCTAAGTCATAACCTGAAAACATATCATAATTTAAAAACGAAATCAATTAAACATATATTGTTATAAACGTAGATTATTTATCTTTAAGAATATATATAATTAATATTTCTAACATTGGAATAATAATGTGTCTTATTTTACTTTTTAGTAGGTTATTTTACGACGCTTTATCGACATCTTAGGTTATTTGCAATTTTAAAATAAAATGGAAGGATGAAAGAGTAATGGAACGATGAAAGAGTAATGGAACGGAGAAAAATTCTCTCCGGCGCCGGGATTTGAATCCGGGTTTTCAGCTCTACGTGCTGATGCTTTATCCACTAAGCCACACCGGATACCCACCCCGGCGTCGGACAGAATTGTCTCAGTTTAAGTTCCAACTCTTGGGTTCCCTCTAGTGGTCGCCCTCTGCACTACGTTATAGATGTCTATGAACGTAGGACTGAAGTCCATACATGTACTGAGGTGCACTCGTTATGAGTGACTAGTTGGCCAGGATCCGACGGAATAAGCGCCGTCTTAAATCACGTAGTGATTTACGCGTATCATATATATTATTTTAATGTACCGAAGTACATATAATATTTCCATGCAGATTTTCTGCGTCATCATACGATGAAAGAGTAATGGAACGGAGAAAAATTCTCTCCGGCGCCGGGATTTGAACCCAGGTTTTCAGCTCTACGTCCTGATGCTTTATCCACTAAGCCACACCGGATAATATACAGGGACATCATTTTATTTTTACTTCAATTTTTATTGTACCTGAGTTTTTGAATGTACTTCACTCCCACCCCTTCTACTAACGAAGTTCAACCGTCTTCCACACAGATCTAAGGCAGCATATACAGTCATAGTAGCCACAGTACGTTCCAAAAATATGTTCGCGTTTTCCAGTGACGAAAGAGCTTTTAATATTGAATTATTTTCACACAGGTACTGTCATCCATTTGCCTACGTCGTATCTCGGTTAACCCCATCAGCTAGTGGCTGGGCTGTCTTAGCACTTTCCTGAGAACATTAATTTCTGTTAGGAATTGGACGTATACGTAATATTATACAACTATTTAAAATAACTTAAATAAATGGGCTTCGTTAAGTAATTAACTGTCACGTGATTTCCCTCCTTTCTACGACCTTATGACATAACCACTTGGACGGACAGTAGATAGTATGTCTGAATAATTTTATCTTTTCGGATCGGGCAGAAGTGAAGATTGAATTTATAGTACGTAAGGTACTCTTTTATAGAGTAGGTACAGAATTGTTTCAACATGAGTTACTAGTACGAAGAACGAAACTGGTAATTGGGATTAGGTACAATAGTCTATAGTGCGATAATATGCACATTAGAACTGAACCCTGTATCGAAATGAACGGCCACCATATAAAAAAGTGTGTTTAAATATCCATATGATTATTTTTCAATTTAACTTCATTCTCTATATTGTACGCTAATGTGCTGTAGACAGTATAATATACACTGCATAATGATAATGAATACGTCCACATGGACAGCTCAGTTCGTGAGTAAAAACACTCATTGTTAATATTGTACTGTATTTTGATTAAACAAAAACTTAATGAAAATTATTAAACTCAAAAGCGGAATATTTCCTAGTTTACGTAAATGGATGAACTACTTTTCTTCCCTCCTATATCTAGTAGAGTGATTCGTTTGTATATTAGCCTACGCCAGTATCATCGAACTCCAGTTGTGGAAGGGGGTAGCAAACGGTGTTGATCCAGAGGTATAGGCAAGTTAATATTAAAAATGTTAGTAAAAATAAAATGATGTCTCTGTATATGATATGCGTAAATCACTACGTGATTTAAGACGGCGCTTATTCCGTCGGATCCCGGCCAACTAGTCACTCATAACGAGTGCACCTCAGCACAAGTGTGGACTTCAGTCCTACGTTCATAGACATCTATGACGTAGTGCAGTGGGCGGCCACTAGAGGGAACCCAAGAGTTGGAACTTAAACTGAGACAATTCTGTCCGACGCCAGGGTGGGTATCCGGTGTGGCTTAGTGGATAAAGCATCAGCCGGAGAGAATTTTTCTCCGTTCCATTACTCTTTCATCGTATGATGGCGCAGAAAATCTGCCTGGAAATATCATATGTACTTCGGTACATTAAAATAAAAAAAAATAAATAATATATAAAATGGAAGGCTTACAACCGTAGTAATAAAGTCAGTAATGCTCAGAGTGATAAAATAAAGTTGTGCTCAAAAATATGCCCGAGGCTTAAACAAGTAGTGCCAATTCTAACGTATGGAGCATGCATGGAGGCGAAGAATAGACGTCTTTATGTAAGAAGTGTCATTAATGCGCCGAGTTATGCTAGCAGCTGAGTGATTTGTGCCTTCCTACGTGCGGGTCGTAAACCTGAGCAGGAACACTTATGCGGGTAACTTAACATCGCGGTCCTAATTTTATGCCTTTCTGTGCAAACCCCCAGCTTTATAACTGGCAGGCAGCTTGCTCATTTTACGGAGATTTTTAATGCAAATATTCTTTAGAGACTTCCACACAAAATCGTGATTATTATGATTTACAATCAAGTAAAAATAAACTGAAATTTGTGAGCTAAATATAATTCCAAAGTCTCCAAATTCAAGACCAATTTAATGGCATATGATATAGTTATGCGTAAAATTATATTCTAAAAGTTATAATTTATAAAACAGTTACAGTAGCGTGTAAATTACTCCGAACACGACATATTTTTACACTCTCTGTCATTGTTGGCCTCACAGCTGCTCATACCGCTTTAATTGACGTCTGTAGTACGTGTAATTCCGTTGTTGAAGGTCTGTCGTTATTATTTTTTTTATAATATGTGACATTTTGCCTGTCGTTTTGTACTTATAAGCATTTCAGTTGTGTTGAAGATTTAATACTGCAATCCTGTGTACATTCTGTCGACTTCACAAATGGATACAACTCCACGAAAACGGTCTAAAATTATAACATTAGCAGAGCATTCTTCTATGACACAGAGGCAAATTGCTGCAGAATGTCACATAGGTTTGGCTACTGTTAATTCGATCATAAAACGATACAGGGAGACTGGATCCATCACACCCCAGAAAAAAGGAAACTGTGCCCGGAAAAGGAAGACTTCACCTGCAGATGATCGTTTAATTGTCAGGAAAAGTAAATTAAATCCTAGACTAACTGCTGTCGACTTAACCCGCGAGTTAATAGCTACCACTGGAGCGAATATTTACGTCACAACAGTGCGGCGTAGGCTTTTGGAAGCTCGTAAGCCTATTAAGAAGCAACTGCTAACCCCTGTTATGTGCAAAAATCGCTTAATGTGGGCAAAATTACATCGACACTGGACAGTGAATGACTGGAAGAATGTACTTTTTTCCGATGAGTCTCATTTCGAGGTCCACGGCCACCGTGTTTCTTACGTACGGAAAGGATCCGAAAAAGTAACAGCAGCTCATCTCCAACAAGCACCCAAATACCCCCCTAAAGTAATGTTTTGGGGTTGTTTTACACATGAAGGGCCTGGAGCATTAATACCTATCAAGGGAATGATGAATTCTGACAAATATATTCACTTATTGGAAACCAGAATCGTACCCCAGCTGCAAAAATCATTTCCGGATGGCAGGGGTGTGTTCCAACAAGACCTGGCACCATGCCTTACGTCTTGAAAAACTACAGAATTCTTCAACAAGAAGAATATTCAGGTACTTCCCTGGCCAGGCAACTCACCCGACATCAACCCCATTGAGAACTTGTGGTCAATTTGCAAAAGAAGAATGCAAAAAATGGATTGTTCTACAAAGGAGAAGATGATTTCTGCCCTCATTGGTGTATGGTTTCGCGATGAAGAAATGAAGAATATTTGTGGGAAATTAGTGGAATCCATGCCAAATCGTCTCAGAGCTGTTATTAGGAACAAGGGAGGCACATAGATTACTGAGGTAGGGGGAAGTCTTGCAGTACCGACCCCTTAAGGTTTTTGGGTTATAAATAAGAAACCATTCAACTTTTTGACACACTTTTTTGATATAATGTAAGTACATATATTATTGAACTCAATGGTAATTACAAAAAAAATTCAGAAATTAATATTAATACAAAACATAAACAAATTAAATGTCCATAAAATCGATGCAATCAGAAAATTGGCAGGCAGTACCGGTCACATATTACTTTTGACAAGAATCACATTCATACGTGTCAGATGTCTCAGGAATGCTGGCACAGGCTTCATGAGCCCACATTTGGCATGAAGAACATTGGATCCAATCTTCGTCATGAGATTCCCCGCAAAAAATACATGTAGTTTCCTCCTTTTCGTCATTTTTCTTAGTTTCTTTCTTGAGCTTTTTGGGAAGAATTTTCCTGAAAGGGGGCGTTTCCCACGCACTAGGCTCTTGACTTCTCTCTTCAACTTTTCATTATTTTTTTCTTCTAGATATGTCTTTGTACAGTAGTGGCACTAGTTTCGTCACAGTTATAAATTTTATAGGGGTGAATACATGTTTTTCCATTAGATTTGTAAGACTCTTAAAGAATCGATTGACTTGTGGCTTGTTAAACCCAATTGATCTATTAAGGCTTGTCATTCAGGAGTACGGAGAGACAAATTCGGGTGCCATTTCATGAAATCATAATAAAATTGGTTACAAGCAGTCTTTTTTCACGGTTGAATTTATGAGGAATTTTTAAGGCCTCAGCAAGTTGAAAAGCTAGATTCAAAAACTCTTTCCTTGTGAGTGGTAATAATCTATCAGATAGATCTTTCACATGATCCAATAGAACATCTTCGAATTCGGCATTGAACGTGGGTTTAAAACGGCCAAGTGCAAGAGTGAATGAAATTTCCTTACCTCTTTTTACGGCAGAAATATGATCAATCAACGTACTTTGGGGGATATCGTATATTTCAGCAGCTTTGCGGTTAGCAAGTTGGCCTGTTAACACTTTCTCTACAGCCTGTTTCATAGAATCTGGATGCCATTTTCCTTTGGAAGGTCTACTTATCACTGGAGGAATCATAAACGTCCTATAAAAATATTAAACGAACATAACTAACATGGAAGAATATGACCGGTACTGCAAGATCAAGAAGTGACCGGTACTGGCTGACACGCAGCGAAACATATAATATTTTTTTCTATAGCATCATTATGATATGTAACATGGATCATGCACAAAAGTAATTCTGCATCCTAATTTACAATCTTGGAGAGTTTACAACACATTTTAAAAAATGTCGCCGTCCGCTTGAGTACACTTGGCCGCACGCTTGTGAACGGCACTCGTCGCTCTACGTAACTGCACACGGCTATCTTTGATTTCCGTAGCGCTCGTTCTGGCTGCTGACTGCACGCTGACCAAGATCACGCGTTCACAGCAATGCGTTCCATTAACGAAACGTAACTCTGTAAATATTGAGAATAGACTCATGTTTATATGACATTTTTTGCTCAGAATGTCTTCGGAAATAAGCTCCGTAAGGGACGGTAAATCCTCGTGAATCACTCTGTATAATATATATTATAGAACATAATAGCAAACATGATACACATTAACTGTGTATACTCTATAAATACAATATATGCAATTAATTCACTTAACAAAATCAGCTCCGTTAGTATGAACAAAATTATATATTCTGAGATTATGAAATTCATATCTTTTACCATAACTGTCAGTAAAAATTTGTTGAAGCTCAGAAAGTGTTCTTTCTATGTCACAAGACGTTACAGGGACACAATTATAATAACAAAAATGAATATACAAATTAACAAAATTTACATTTTACACAATATATACAGAATACAGATCAAAATGAAATACAATAAAACATAGATTGATGAATGTATTTTTTTTTATTTTATTGGGTTATTTTACGACGCTGTATCAACATCTAGGTTATTTAGCGTCTGAATGATATGAAGGTGATAATGCCGGTGAAATGAGTCCGGGGTCCAGCACCGAAAGTTACCCAGCATTTGCTCGTAATGGGTTGAGGGAAAACCCCGGAAAAAACCTCAATCAGGTAACTTGCCCCGACCGGGATTCGAACCCGGGCCACCTGGTTTCGCAGCCAGACGCGCTGACCGTTACTCCACAGGTGTGGACATCACAATGTAGTCGTAACTTGGGGTGCTATTCATAGACATTTCGCAGCACGCGCTACGAGCGTACTAAGCTAGCCCCGGCTATCCACTGGTTACTTGTACAGAATTCAAATCATATCCTATCGCTAACACTGGTTTATGAATACGAGAAACGCTGATCATCCACCGGAAGCCCGCGCTAAAAATGTCTATGAATACGGCCCTTAGTGTTTTATATTGACGATGGAGCGCCTGTATTGTACTATGATTCAGTTTATTCGTACATGCTTATAATTCTACTCTGTTTATGCGTCCACGTGACGTAATAGATGTACCAGAAGAAACTACTCGATCCGTTGTACGTTTGGGAACACAAATGCGCTGCCTGCTTATATCACATTCCACATAATTAAATTATCATTGCGTTTTGTAAAGTAATTTCAAATACCTTACTATAATAATACCGGATAGCTAGCAGTTCTACGCGCGAACGACGCTGGTGCTGCTACCTAGGCGGCCGGTATGGAGATACTCGCGAAACAAGCTGTAATCCACTGCAATGTATATTGTTGCTGGGCTAGTTAATAGTTTTATTAATTAGTGCTGTATTAAAATGTCAGGGTGTATATGTGCTGTTTATAATTGCTACAATTACAGCATTATAAACTGCTCCAAATCGTACTTTCGATTTCCGAGAGTTCATAAAACTTGAGTCAACAAAATTCTTTATTAGGCCTAATGCCTTTGTCTCTGTGTTGATAGAATAGAAGTTAAAACGTATTGGAAATTTTAAGGTTTTAGCAAATTAAGTTTATTGTTGTCCACATGCCTTTACTAATCATTAAAAAGCATCAGATTACTACCATTTTTATCTTTGCAGTTGTCAGCAATGGGTATACAAAGCGTTATTGTAAATTCATCCTTAATGTAAGAATTAATTTTGTCTCACTAATGCAAAGAAAAAATACGCAACAATTAATTACGGAAAATAATATGAAGCATGCAATATTTCTCATAATATGCAGCTTTGATATAAAATAATGTTACATGAAATACTATTCAACATTTCTAAGTGTCTCGTATGTTATTCCACATTAGTACCACAGTCTACTATGTATATACATTCGCGAAGCTTGAGATGATTTTTTGCAAATCTCGTGATAAAGCGCTCCAAGCAGTTAGCAACTAGAAACAATAGACTGTCCACGGTCGACTTTGGACTCTGTCGTATTTCCACCGAGTGCTAGCTCGTTGCGTATTTCACAGTGATGCTTGTGAAATGTTCGTTATTGGTTGTAATGAAAATGTTAATGGCTAAAATACAATAATTGGAATAATAATATTTTACTAGAGACGTAGAAAAATTAAGTTTGTTTTAATGAAATTTATTGATCACGTTTTATTTTCAATTCTGGTGGGATTATTATTGCTTAGGCCTACTTTTTTTTCCAAAGGATATGTTTTTAATTATAGCTGTTAATTTTGTTGTTATTTTTATTTGTTACTTTACTAGAGACGTAGAAAAAGTATGTTACAATAAAAATTATTGATCACGTTTTATTTTCAATTCTGGTGTGATTATTATTGCTTAACCTCATCCCACTTCGTTAACTACGTAAGCCTACACTACAAGTACCGGTACACGTAAGTTACTCCATTAATTCATATTTCCATTATTATTGTTGTAAAGGGAAATGCAAATTAATATTTATTGGTTTCATAGTTAATTATCGCTATAATCTTGAATGAGTGAAGCGATTGTAGTAAATGTCAGTTCATTTTGCACAAACAAAAATAATATTAACCTATTTCTTGCAGGTATCTTCGAGTTTATAGTGGAATTTAATATACTTCATTAAAATAATAAATTAACTTTATGCATTTAACATTTCAATAATGGAAGGAAGGTGTTAATTTTTCCAAAAGAACACAACGAAAGTGTAACATATTTTGTCGTCTACTAGGAGAGAGATCTGCGATGATGAGGCGATAGTAGCGATCCTAGTGGTGGGCAACTACCCATGTTTGCATTTTTACTACATATTGAGCTTCGCGACTGTATATAGTAGACTGTGTTAGTACCTCACGTTTTAAACAATAGTCCGATTTCCGCTATGTTAATATTTGTATTTGTGGACGTAATTCCGCGCCTCTCCGCTAGATGTCAAGTCCGCGATATTTCGCACTCACGTCAATGCTGCTAGTATACAGCTGTCCGGTTAAGGTATTTGGTAATTTCGTGATATTAAAAAGAAAAGAATTTAGAACCTCATTTCATTACAAAATCTCCGTCATTTCCCAGAGTTTATAATATTCTGCACGTAATAGCAGGACCGATGAGCTGGGATCCGTAACAGATGCCCCGTGATAGTGTTAAGTGCACTGAACCCAGTGGGAATATGGGTCGTCTGGTCGGAATATTCTTCGCCACATTGTCGCATGTTATCGATTTGGCCATTCGATTTTAATGTTGTATCAGTCTTGATACCATCTACGGCGAGCGAATTAAGGGCAGCAGAACTTCCGCAGCGAGTGTTCATCTGTCTTCGGACAGCAGAGACAGGATTTCTGACAAAAAGCGCACAATGCGACGCGACGTAAGTAGTTCATACTCGTCATAGATTTTGCGCAAAGCTATGGTTGGTTCAGCATTCAGGTAGCAGCATCTGTGACTCAAACGCTAGCTCTCTTGTCTTCAGATTCGATTCCCGGCCAGATCTTGACGGAATTTGTGGTGGACAAAGCAGGCGTTGCAGGGGCCTTTTCTCGGAGTACTCCGGGTTTCCCTCTGTCATTTCACCAACACTCTCCATCTCGTCTATCATCTGCAATAGTAAAAATAGGTTGGAGTGAAGTTTTGGGAGCAGTACGGGTTTCGAGGGAAATAGCATATCTAACGTTAGTACTACCGTTAATGGAATACGGAACTACATGTTGGGATCCCTATAGAATATATCAGATAAATTCCTTAGAAAGAATCCAGTATAGGGCAGCTAAATTTGTTAAAGGTAAAAGAGAAGATGGAAACGATACGATAAAAGAACTTAAATGGGAAACTTTGGAAAACAGACGTAGGAAAACTAGAATAACATCATTGTATAGAGCACATCTAGGTCAGAAAGCATGGGTAGACATAACGGCTCGGTTAGAAAACCCAACGTACTATGGTAGGAACGATCATGATTTTAAAATCAAATGTAGGAAACAGAAAACGGAAGTAGGTAAATTCTCATTTTTAAATAGAACTACTGTATAAATGATTGGAATGACCTACCTGCAGCGGTCTTTGAGGGCTGTCCTTCCTTAAGGAGATTCAAGAATAACTTAAAAAGTTGTGTATAAAGTGCAAATTAAAATTAAGGTGATATTTAACATTTAATTTTTTAAGGTGACATGTATTTATTTAGCCTGACGAGTTACTTCCTTGGTTTGAATTGTAAATTATTTAAAAATAGCGTGTAAGAGGGCCTTAGACTAGAAATGTTTAGTTTAAATGTAGTTCTGTTTATAAATATGCATAAGGGTGTAATTATTTGACTTATTTGAACTGTTGTATCAGTGAAGCGAGGTGAGTCAGTGAAGTGAAGTTATGGTTTTACAGTGCAGTGAATAGTTCGGATCAGTGATAATTTATAGCGTCAATGAAATGTGTTCTATAGTGTCAGTGAAATGTGTCCTAAAGTGTCAGTGAAATGCGTCATAGTGCCACTACAATGAGTGAGATGAGAGTAAAGTGAAAGATTATTGAAACTTATGTAGGGCCTATACATAATTATGTAGGTTGTATTGTAATATTAGGTATTTTATTTATGTTTTATTATGAATTGTAATTATTGTGTTAAATTGTATTGTGTATTCTTATTGTATTGTGTATAAAATTGTATTGTGTATTGTATAATTGTATTGTGTATTGTATAATTGTATTGTGTATTGTTTATATTGTGTATATCACTGCCACCGGGTGCTTGCCCACTTGCAGTGTAAATAAATACATTGATATAGGAATGATTTGGAGCTCCAGGCTGTGAGACTTGTCAGATACTCGTTTTCGGAAGAGACGCACTCTGTCAGGGCTTAGGCAGATTGGCCCACCTGTCAGCATCGGATCCACGAAAAACAATTCAGGCCACATATCGGATTGGACAAAGCTCGCACAATGGATTAATGCAAGCCTAAATGCAAGGATCCGTCCCGATCCGCCTGGAAAAATCAATCAAAATAGTTGAGCAATAGGACTATACTATGGCTTCAGATTAGACAGAGAGATATAAAATTTTAAAATTCCCTTACAGAACGAAGAGTTGCATTTATTCAGATCAAATTTCTGCACATTTAAAGGACAAAACTAAAATTCTTTCAATCATTTATTATCATAATACACTGCTCTCTTAAACTGACTGACCATTATTTGGAATTAAATCAATGGCTTTCCCAAAACACGCTATGAAAAGTTCCACATAAAAGTTTTTTTGGTTGAAAAGGAAACAAAAACGAGCAAAATTTTATTAAACATTTTTGTTTGAAATATTTCAAAGAATAACTCTGAAATTAATGGCATTACTTACTGTTCACCCTGTATTGGTTACCGTTTGTAAGTATGTATGTATGTATGCATGCAGGGTACGAATTAAGTGGAAGATGAGGCGATTTCCCCCTGTTGGAAAGTTATTTCCCTCTCATAAATTCATATTAACATTCCTGCCAGGGATAGCTTCTATTCCCCTCACAAAATATAATTGTTTTAATAGAAGTATATGTACTTCACAAAGTACAAAGTAAGCAACAAAAAATATATTTCTGTATTATCACCACCAGCAAGCTGACAACAATCAATAACTTAGGAATTACACATCTTATCTCTTAAGCCTGCTGATGGATATATTTATTATTATGATCAAGATGCAAGACAAGCAGTCCACACCTGTGGAGTAACGGTCAGTGCGTCTGGCCGCGAAACCCGGTGGCCCGGGTTCGATTCCCGGTCGGGGCAAGTTATTACCTGGTTGAGGTTTTTTCCGGGGTTTTCCCTCAACCCAAGATGAGCAAATGCTGGGTAACTTTCTGTGCTGGACCCCGGACTCATTTCACCGGCATTATCACATTCATCTCATTCAGACGCTAAATAACCTAAGCTGTTGATAAAGCGTCGTAAAATAACCTACTAAAATAAAAAAAATGACAAGCAACTCTGAGCGACCAAGCGTTGAGCCGTATTGAATGAGGATAATAATAATTTTATGTATGGTATTCTCTATCTAGGATTCTATCCCCCCTCATCAGAAATCTTAATTCGAACTCTGTATGTATGTGTGTATGATGTGTGTATTTGTGTGTGTGCGTACGTACTATATGTAACTTTACCGATATAATTCGGTAGTAATCTGGACTGGTGCTCCTAAACTGCGGCCGGCCGTTCGAATCCCGCTCACGCCAATTACCTGAGTGGGATTTTTTTTCAGACAGCTTCCCGAACAAAAAGGCGAATGTCAGGTAATTCCATGTCGAATCCTCGATTCATCTCGCTATCAGCAATTCTATCGACAAATGTGTAGTGAATATAGCGTCGTTAAATAAGTTATTAAAATGTGTTTGCATTCGTCTCTAGTTAACAAATGAGCCGTTCAGAGCAGAAGTGGTGTAAGTCAAAAATGGGTAATGAGGGTTAAAGTAAATATTCTGTGAAATACAGAGCAAAGTAGCAATTAATATTCAACTTATTTAAACTATTAGTAGTCAGTGGATAGCAAGAAGGCCATATTAATTGCTACTTTGCGCTGTATTTTACAGAATTTTTACTTTAAACCTCATTACCTAATTTTTACTTACACCACTTTTGCTCTGAACGGCTCAAACCTGAATATCATATCTCTGGTGGTGGTCTGACGTGCCTCAGAGATTCACGTAACTCGTCAAGTCCCGTCCAGGGTAAAGCCCGGTTCAGACGGTGCGTGTTTCTGTGATGGATTCCAAGGTGGCTGCGCGGATGGGTAGCCTGCGTGCTCACTCACCGGAAGTAATGCGCTCTGGTGGCTCCGTGGACGGCTAGCTTGCTGGATTTCGAGGGTAGATTCCTTGCTATTTTTCGTGATGGTTTGCAGGCTGGAACCAAATATGATCATATAATATCACCACTGATACCATGTCGCCATGTTCGTTGTTTTCCAACTAAACCTGTTTTTTTCTATATTCTTTAGTTTCTAAGAAACAACAATTAAATATCGGAATTTAGCTGTTTTGCACTTACGGCATAATTACTTTATTGCGACATTTACAACTGTTAATGTAGGACTTTAGTTGTTTTCCACTCACAGTTTAGTTTCTTTTTGACCGTGAGTCTTGGCAACAGATGAAACAGCAGATGATTTTTCAATTTGAACTGTGAAAATAACAACTACCATCACCGTAGGCAACACGGGAGCCAGCAAGTGAGCACGCAGGGCAGCCATCAGCGCACCACCTTGGAATCCATCACAGAAACTATACTGAAGCTACGGTTTGGCTACGGCGATCTTCGCCGACGATCATCGCTGGCGATCTTCGCTGGGATTCTGTCCCGTTGATTTGAATGTGCATGGTTTCTTTACGGCGATGAACGTCAACGAACGTCGCTGGGCTCGACGAACATCGTCGGCGTTTGCCTTGGAGGCAAAAACCTGGCGATCATCGCCGAGAAACCAACTGTAAAATTACAGTAGGTCATGAATTAAATCATTTAATAACATGTGATTTATACATCATACATACCATAATGGCGGAAAAACATAAATGTATCTACAATTTCTCCACTAATGAAGATGAGATATTAATTTATTAAACACAAATCCCTGTTCGACATGAGCCAAAAAGAAGAACCAACGTAAACAATAACAAATCTATATTTTGCAACAACCAGAACTGTTAATACAGTTGAGTAAAGTGATTCGTAATTGAGGGATACATACACGATGCGGCAGATTTAGCTACTGAAGCAAAAGTTAGAGTGTGAAATAGTAAGTGAAGTGGAATTCCGAGCAAAGGAGAGAAGTGCAACAACCTCCTCACATTATTTCTTTTATTTGTAACATTATGCCCTAAATAAATGCTCCTAAATGAAAAAAATAACATTGTAAAAAGTAAAAATAAAGTGTTTATATAATTGGTTTTTACCTTAAAGTTATGCTTATCTTTCAGCTGGGCTTATTGTTTGTGAATCAATTTTGTGGATAATTTTACAATATCATTTTCAGTTGAACTTACGACAAAATGAAATTGTTCGGAAGAAAGTCTGAAATATTCTTTAAAATTGGTGGGTTAATTAAATGACTTAATTTTCAAGATGTCTTAATATCAGTGAATTAAAATACCCCTCTGTATATCTATTTCTAAACATGACATTAACTGCCTGTACTTTAAAGATTCGTACTTGTTTTTCAAGGCAAAACTTATATTAGAACGTTATCATATTGTCATCCATATATATTATCAGCTGATAAGACATGGTCAACTATGTAAAACCATTTACTATCCATCTACGGTGTTCGCCGGTAAAGAAACCACTCTCTGACGATGACCGCTGGCGATTTCAATCGTCGGCGATGTTCGTTCGACGAAGATCGTCGTAGCGAAACCGTAGCTTAAAAGCCTGGTTATGAACCGACTAAACCGGAAGCAACGTCCTGTTGCTCTCTTTCTGAGCTCTATTGCCACATAGTAGCGCGAGATTCAAAGCGTGTTCAGCGTTTGTCACCGATATGTTTAAAATAACTACTGTCTATAGTTCTCGATAACACTATCCACAATATTAGTAATTAAAATTACGGTTTTTAAGAAAGCACGAGCTAATGACGCTGTACGAAATGCGACTCGTAATGCGCGTGGTATTGCTGGCAAGTTTGGCTACACTGTCTCTGTCATTCCGTTGCCAGATTTTCGTTAGCAGACGACATTTTCACGTGAGGTCCAATGAAAAACTCCGTTCTTCGTTTCCCCTCCAACCCTCCACACTCAACGTGTCATCACTGCACAGGCTACCCCTCTAACCCGCACTTTCCTCTCGCCCTGCCAACTACTTCCTGTTTATAGTGAGGATCACGTAAGTTCAGTTCCCAAACAGCAAATATTTCCGCCTTGTCAGTGTTGCCAACTGTTACCAGATATCACCACGTGTAGTAAAATCACGATCCTATGTACTGAATGACTTCTTTACTCACCGTACTTTACCTTAATGTTGGAAGGTTATTCTAAATAGTTTCAATAATAATGAGAAATGTATTGCTATGTTCTATTCTTTTATTCCTTTACATTATTATTAGTATTATCATTAATAGGTTACTAGACGTAAATATACAACAAAGTATAGTATATAATATTCAAGAATCAAATCTGTTCCAAGACCAATTAAATTATTGTCACTTCACTTCAAAGATTCCAGCGTACATATACTGTACTTCCTAAAGGTAGATAAATTAATAACCAATTGACTTTTGGTTGGAATTCGAATGAACTTCTGATTATCTTTTGAAATTAGTAAGGAAATGGATAATACAACTATGCTAAAACTGAAATAATAATAAATCAACTTACAAAAATAATTTTGGTCCTTAAAAGCCATAAATAATTTCACTTCTAGATACCTTTTTAAAGATTTCATTTGTTTGTAAATTGCTTAATAATGCTACACTTACACTTATTATTTCTGCAACTCCACGTCTGTCATTGAAAAAATGTACGATACATAACTGTGAAGTCTCTTTTTGGCTCTTGTGTCCTAAATTTAAATAAGAAAAAGCAAATGATTCAAGAAATGTGAGCTGGTGAAAATTAAATACTCAATTAATAAAATAATTACTACCAAAAGAATATTTTATTAATTCTATACAAAAGATGGATTACACAGAACAGATGGCCAGAAATCATAGATTTATACACAACATACAGCATGAAACGATCATCAAAAAATGCTTTTTGTACACAATAACATCTTTCAAACGAAGTGAAATAGCCAATAAGTTCAATAAATATTATGCTAATAAGTAATAACTATAATTAATAATTATCTACAAGCTGTAAAAGGGAATAAAATAGTATATTGTTGAAATTAGGGGGTTATGGTTTATTACGTGTATTTATAATTTTAATTACTTTTTCTACATTTAATTATATTTTAATTTCTATTAGATTAGTTGGTGGTGTGGTTGTTAGTTTTATCTGTGTACGTCAGACTATTAAGGAAAAACTGAAAGAAATATTAAATCTACTATCTACTTTATATAACAATATTTAATCAAGAACTGAATATTACTATTAATTTAATAACATAAGACCCAAAACATCTCCAAGTCCAGACAATACACATGCTGATTTTCTTAAACATGTTGGCAAACAAGCAAACTCACTACTTTTATCTTGTAATCTCATCTAAAATACAATATCTGTCTGGAGAAAATCTATCATAACATCAATTTTGAAAAGCAATTATTCAACTAATATCTTTTCGAGTTATCGACAGATACCACTTACTAGTATGATAGCCAAAATTATGGAAGAGATGATTTCATAGATTGAATTGGTTCCTGGAATCTAGTAACTAACTTTCATTTTATTGGGTTGACTTTAGAGAATTGCATTCAACAAATGGACAGATTTTAAATTTTAGTCAAGATATTAAAGATATTTTAAACAGAAAACAAAACAACTTAACAATTTTAATTTATTTTCAAGGATCATATGGCTCTGTAGATATAAATCACTTAAGAAATTGCAAACTTAGGGTGTCCATGATAAAGTGTTACACTGGGTCAGTGACTTGATTATTTGATTCATTGTCACAAATATGTAAATAGAGACAGATTCATCTGAGCTTCCCACATTGTTGTTTTCAGGAATACATTTTCCAATATTAATGTCGATGGTCTAACTAAAGAAATAGATCTTATGATAATCTCATCATTTGCAGATAATATGGTTGTCTAGAACAAAAAATCACAGTCCACAAATATTAATAAACTGAGCCAAAATCCCAACAGACTTTTTGACTCTACTTGGAGAACTCAAACTTGCTCAATTAAGGGAAACTTTACTAATAAAACACAATCCCAAGTTATTTCAAAATGAATAGTATATAAGTTAACTTTAACAGATGATGTTAAGAAATGTGATACTTCTCCAGACATTTTAAAAATCATTAGAAACGATAAATGATCTGGTCAGTGAGTGACTACATACAGTATTTTTTATAGATGGATCCTGTTTACCAAGCCATAGATGTAGTGGTGTTGTAGTACAATACCAGTATATTCCCTTTTACAGGGAATTATATTCAAACACTTGTTTGCCCCATTTTAACCGTGACAACGCTTTTTAGCTTTTTAAACATTCTGGTTATTGTATTGTGTTTGTGTTTAGTGAAAGATTTTAGATAAGGGCGCAAATAGCCATAGTAGCTGACGCGCCCTTTTTAAACGCCACTAACTAACTAACTAACTAACTAACTTCAAACACTGACTAATTTTGATAGTGAAAATTTAGATACACTTTTAAGCTTACAAAATCTCCAGTATCGACTTCATAAATCTGAGAAGGCTGTCATACTATCAGATTCAAAATCAGATGTTCTTGCTGCAGTAATGGACGTAACAGCATGAAATCTCAATATTTTACAGTGTTTTAATATTTTAAGCAAAATGGTCGAATTACATCGACGACTGGTACTTCCGTGGATCCATGAACTTTATGGAGTGGGAGGTAATGAGGTAGCTGAAAGGTAGCAAAATTACTGTAAGGTTATCTATACCTGCATCTTACCACACTGTTAAAAGAATAACAAGATCAGAACATGACAATGTGGTAACAAAAATCGGAATGATTCTAAAGCAAATGAAAAAATTGCAATAGGCCATCCGGCGTCTGCTCCACGATGGAGGAAAATCCTCAGAAGAAACCAACTAATCAGACCAAATGGGGGATCCAAACTACCCTCGAGTGCAGCTCTGAATTTGCAGGCCAACGAGTCTACCGACTAAGCTACATTGGTGGCTCCACTAAAAATATGAAGTACATGGCACTCAGATTATTAAATTGACAAACCTAAACAATTATTCATCAGTTAAGCTATAAAATATAATACATAGCAAGCAAGTTAATTCAATTTAAAAGTATAAACAATTCAATCAGTTGAAATATACAGAAACTGATAATAAATATCATGCAAATTACTTCACATTACAAGCATAAACAATTCATCACTTGTGGTATACAGCCTACTATTTAATTTACAGCACATACAATTCATCAGTTAAGCTATAGACCTACAGTCTACTATTCAATTTACAGCATATATAATTCATCAATTAAGCGAAACAAAAATATAGTACAATACATAGTAAAAATAATACACCTAATTTAATAACTGAACTTCTATGAAAATCTACAGTGGCAGTACTCATATTATCACAGGCCATGATTGTCTCAAATATTTACAAAGAACTGATATTTCAGAATCTCCCCATGCCATTTCTGAAATCTCAATGAAGATATGGATCATTGTCTTGACTGTTTAACTTTACACAGCTTTCAATCATCTGGTTAAATATTGGAGTGCAAGATAACAAATGACATCAACTGCTGAACACTTGGTATCAATCAACCAACAACTTCATTACATTAAAGGGGAAAAAAAACTGAAAGAATTAATTGTATATAGACACAACACATAAGACAAGGCCGCTTCAGAACAGTAATTGGCAAGGCTCTGTTGTTTTAGGATTCTTATGTAGATTCAATTTCACCTGAAAGAAAAAAGTAGCATCTATAAGTAGTAGTAGTAGTAAAGATAATAATAATAATAATAATAATAATAATAATAATAATAATGACTGTAAAGTATGGAAATTAATATTGCAATGTAATATCAAAAGGTGATTTCACACCATCAACTCTTATCATTTAGTACAACAAATCTATTATATTCAGTTGCAATCACCAGTAGCTGTTCTTTCCTCCATTTTGTTGTTGGCTGATTTTTCACAAGTCTGCTATGATATGCAGCACTATCCATGACAATAACGCATTGCCCTAATGTTCTCAGGTCAACAACTGTGTTTGCACCCACTTCTCAACTACAGGGCTATTCATAGCACTATGGTAGTCCTGACTTTTCTTTCAATTGCATGAAAAAATTAAATCAGCACCTGCAATAAAAATTATACCTGGGCATATAATTACGTCACATGAATTCACAGCATTTAAATAAAGAAAATAAAACATAACATGACATGACATGAGATCCTCTTTGGTGAAAGGCTTTCCCAAGTTTTTATTTAGTCACCAATTTTTATATTTTTGTACCCTGATTTAAAAAATTACTCTTGCCAAATTTATGTAAAATATAAATCAATATAACTTACCGAGTATAAATCCACCTTTCGTTCCGGCATCTAATCTTCCACCCTCATTTGTTGGTCTATGAATAACACCATTCATGTCACTGGAAACTTCACCTGGTTTATTTCATGAATAAGTGGGTGATCATACTTAAAAAAACAGAGAGAGAAAAGCAATTCACATTGACACTCTAAGAGACACAAAAATTTTAAAGACAGGAAAACCGTTCAAGAATTTTATAACTAACCTCTAGTTATAATATGAAACTATTAATTGCAAAACATGTTGTTCCCACCTGAATTCATTACTAGTAGCCTATATTAATTGCAATTTCATATTCCACATAAGTGTTAATCTATTTGTTAGTAAAAAATTCAATCACTCAATGTCTCACAATACATTGAAATTTACCATTCATAAAAATCCAAGTCTCATCCAAGAATACTACGGGTTTAGGGTTCTCACGCTCCACATTTCTTATATATTCTCTTAAAAACGAATAACATCACTTTCTCATACATGTGTATAAGGATCCCCTTTGCTCCATAGAAATTTCATCTCTTTCAAAATTTTTTTCACCGATGATAAGGATACTCTAAATAAATATGTTTCATAATCATCATTCATATGTTCCAGAACTTTTGCTGCTGTTAGTACTTCCCCTGTAACAGTAAATGAAAATTATGCCATATTTTTATACATAGGCCTATGACTAATATCAGAATTACATTGTATAAATCAACACAATAATTCCTGTAACTTCCCTACCTTTATGTAACTTGTCATAAATAAATCTCGCAATTGCATCTTTCGTAAAATCATCAGCATCAGTCACTGGATGTTTACGTAGTCTATGTTTTCCTGGTGTCACGAGTGGGGTCCCCTTGTGTGAATTTATCACTTTCGTGGCTGTAGTTAAGCCAAGCTGTAATAACAAACAATAACATAATACTTCTAAAAATTGTTATATCATAAAATTCATGCATAATACCAACATTTACAGCTATATGAATAGAAAATGATCAACATGTTAGGTTGGGTCTACGATAGGTTTAAGTAGGCTAATATTTAGGTAATTCTCCAGAAAAGCTACACCAAAGAAGGCATAATTTTATTTTGTTTAATTGATTTCTGTGATATTTACATAGTGATGAACACGTGGTTTTAGTGCACAGCCACAAATACTTTCAGCACAAAAATCCTTTGACACTTACCTGTATATTCTAATGCATTGTTGTAGTCCCTCCCTCAAACTTGTTACTAATTACCAATATAACATGCGAGAGGTCCAGGACGAAGAGAAATGGTTAGTTTCCCAGTAGTGCGTCCTCGTCCTCTCGAGTGTTATATCTTAACAAGTACTTTGGGTGGGGTAGCTTTTCTGAAGAAACACCATATTTAATATTACTTAGACCAGTCATGAATAAATTATTCAGCCAGGGTCAACGTTCCTATGCTTTATAGAGTATGTTATATAGTTATTATATAAAACTGAATTATTTTTAAGCACCATAACAGGCCAACATTCATGTAATATTTGCTGCAATATCAAGTTAATAATTACAATATGACTTGTATTTTCTTCGGCCGATGTGGCATGTAAATTGTGATCTGAACGGTTAATTTAATACCAAAAGAGAAAACTGGAAATTTACTTTCGTGCTGTTTGATTACTTGTTCGTCTAATTTGTAAATGTATTTAAGCTATCACCTACTGCAGTATTACAGTATCTTAAATGTATTTAGTTTGGCAATATGAAAATCACTGACTTGATTAAACATTAGGCCTAACCTAAAAATTTGTTTTGTTTGACCACAATCATGAAATTATTAGTGCAAACTCCTAAAACTGAATACCACTTTGAAATGTATGCTTAAGAATACTTACTCCTAATAATTGTCCTATTCTGGTTGTAATTGCTGTCTCCGTTAGCATAATTCCTTCTTCATTATCTTCTTTCTTCAACTCATTATACACGTGAACTACAGATTTCTGAAGCGTACTCTGAATGCCACACATTTTCTTCCTTGGAGGAGTCACTGCAACACTATTTCATTTTTTTGACATAGTAATAAAAATCTAAACACGAAAGAAATTCATTAAAATTTGAAATAATATTTCTATCCATTACCCACGTGCATTATCACGCCCAAGTATATTACATTCATTCGTACTTATCTGACTATTCTTGAATTATAACCACAACGCAACACATAACATAACTATTATGTATTAATATTAATACTAATATTAATTAATTATTAATAAGTTCGAATTTCACTATCTTCCAGTAACCGGCTGAGAAATCTAGTACAATTTTAATTTCATGGAACTCCAGTACCGGCAAATATTGTCGATATTTGCCTCAGCTGCCAACATACTGGTTACAAAATCACTACCATTTATAGTATTTGTCAGTATCGAAATTCGAAACGAAGTTGGCAAAAGAAAATTCAACCTTCAAACTAGAAAATCACCATAATCCACTAGCATTTGTAGTAATGGGGGAAAAATGGTTAGGTTTCACCCTTAGGGTATCAAGTTACCTGGTCTTCCCTATAGTCGGTTCATAACCTGGCTTTTAGTATAGCACCTTCTGAACCAGGCTTAACATTTGGGGCTCCGGTTCCTCTCTGCACATCTCTGAGTTGTCTAGATTCCACCACAACTGCCATCTATCAGCCTTTGGACAAACTACGAGGAGCACCATTTTTGTACGTTGTTTCCTTCATCGCAAACCGCAAGTCAGAAGCCATTGTATCATGTTTCTTTTTATAACATCGCAGATATTCTGAGTCGTTGATGATGTACAGTTTCCTTCGTCCGGAAGCAACGCGATTCTATTCCATCATGAAATTCCTCCCACATTATGACAGCCACTTCCATTATTGCGAAAACTGAAAGGAAATTACAAGACAAAAATAAATTATATCAGAACTTCTATTCCAGTGTTATAAAGTACTAAAAAAGGGACTTATATCATAAATACCGGGCGAATGATTTATTCTTGGAAGCTAGTATATCTTCACAGAACGTCATTTAAACACAGTATGTCACATTGAAGGGTTGAAGATAGAAGAAGTCGACAATTGAGGGAGCTCTTGGAAAGTTTTGAATCATGGTGTAAATTACCTCATAAGGGCAAAGGTGTTATCCTATATTCTGAGTGCCCCAAGGCAAATTCCTGGATGTCATCAAAAGCAAATTTATCAATTTCAGAATACATTAATGCAATTAAAATGTCCAGCAATCTGCGGTTAGATCTGTGCCCGGCAGAAGTTTCAACACAAACCGTTGTCGCCATCCCGGCTGCAACGAGACGAAACTCTTGGTCACGTGTTGGGATTCTGTCGAAAAACGGAGCTGCTGCCATAAGGTCAGGACCGGTATTGCTGATGTCCTCAAGCGTCGCGGATGGGAAGTATACGAGGAGATCCACTGCTTTTCATCCTTAGATTCGAACAGAAGAACAGATATAGCAGCCATCCACAGGACTCAATCTAAGGGATTAGTTCTTGATCCTACAATCCGGTTTGAGAGGGATGCCCTGCAGGTACAACACGTTGATGAAGAGAAGAAATCCATTTATGAGTCCCACATCCCTTATCTAAGTGAGAAATATAACATTCCCACTATGTCAGTGGAGTGTTTCTGGTCTTTTGTTTGGTGCACGTGGCACACTTCCTAAATTCACATGTGATATTTTAAAAGCACTCGAACTCCGATTTTTTGGAATTCAAAAAAATTTGTTGAATATTCTTAAGGATTCAATCCAAATATTACATTACCATTTGTATTTTGGCCATTGATGGATTCTGTTGGGTTTGCATTTCTCTGAATTTTTTACTAAACAATTCCTGTCTTTCTAAATTATTCTGTAGTGCTTTTATTCTGGATCTTTATGGTCACCCTCATTGAGGGCAGATTATTTTCTTTAAATATTTATATAAAATAAAGTGTATTGTAATAACTAGACCGAAGAACTTAATGCATTTGCATATTTTTATTGATTTGGTACATTGAAAAAATAATGTGGATCTTTTGCGATCATAATTTTTACGTTGGAATGAAGTCAACTTTGTTTTACATAAATGCATATTTCGATGGTTTTCCCTTTTAAATGCATATATTTTTATTTTGAATATTTAAAAGCATATATTAACAACTTTTCCTTGTTTTTTAGATTTATTATCTAATTTCAAAATTTCTCTAATAAAAATAAGAATTATTTCCAAGAAATAAGAACAAATATGTGGGAAATAAAACGAACAATATTAGTAGTTAATTTTATTACTGTTAAGGACGTGACAGTGCTGTGATAACAATGGATATTTCTCCCTAATGTATAAGTTAGATCGTTTTCCATTTTAACATGAGGCTTAAACACCTGTGACAATAAAGTCACGTGTCCACACCTGTGGAGTAACGGTTAGCGCGTCTGGCCGCGAAACCAGGTGGTCCGGGTTCGAATCCCGGGGGGACAAGTTACCTGGTTGAGGTTTTTTCCGGGATTTTTCCTTGAGCAAATGCTGGGTAACTATCGGTGCTGGACTCCGGACTCATTTCACCAGCATTATCACCTTCATCTCATTCAGACTCTAAATAACCAAAGATGTTGATATAGCGTCGTAAAATAACCTACTAAAAAAATAAAAATGAAGTCACGTTGTTGAGGTCATGAATTGCTGCGACGACAATGCTCCCAGTGCGCTCTGATTGCACAAGAAACAAAACTGAATGTATTTAAACACCTGCGACAGTGTAAATTTTCATTTCAACAAGTTTTACTGTTCAACCAAGCTTACAAGCACGCACCAGTCACATCATGTGATGCTGAGAGGTCGTTCTGGGCATTTAAACTAATTTTGACAAATAAGAGAAGAGGTTTTTCAATAGAGAACCTGGGGAAAATGGTTGGTTGTTTATTACCATAGTAATTACGTGAATGGCAAAGAAAGTTAAAAAAAAACAAAGCTGTAAAGTTTTAGAAAGTTAAAAGTCCCTACTACTTCAAATATATATGTAAAATGAATAATTAATACATTTCTAGAAAATAGTAATTCATGATACAAGTTAGTGAAGTGGGTAGTATTTTGACAGAAGTATAGGTTTGAGAAACGAGGCTTGTCGAGTTTCTCAAATACACGATTCTCAAATCACAACTTCACATACAATGTTTTCCCTTTGATAGCCTCAAATTATTACTGGACGCACACTATGTTCACTTCACGCACTGGTGTTATTACTTCACGCACACTATGCTCACTTCACGC
This sequence comes from Periplaneta americana, assembly GCF_040183065.1. Classification (NCBI taxonomy): domain Eukaryota; kingdom Metazoa; phylum Arthropoda; class Insecta; order Blattodea; family Blattidae; genus Periplaneta; species Periplaneta americana. The sequence goes on from NC_091123.1 coordinate 154,172,571, forward strand.
ACTGGTGTTATTACTTCACACACACTATGCTCACTTCACGCACTGGTGTTATTACTTCACGCACATTATGCTCACTTCACGCACTGGTGTTATTACTTCACACACACTATGCTCACTTCACGCACTGGTGTTATTACTTCACACACACTATGCTCACTTCACGCACTGGTGTTATTACATCACGCACACTATGCTCACTTCACGCACTGGTGTTATTACTTCACACACACTATGCTCACTTCACGCACTGGTGTTATTACTTCACACACACTATGCTCACTTCACGCACTGGTGTTATCACATTATGCTCACTTCACGCACTGGTGTTATTACTTCACGCACACTTTGCTCACTTCACGCACTGGTGTTATTACTTCACGCACACTATGCTCACTTCACCGCACTGGTGTTATTACTTCACACACACTATGCTCACTTCACGCACTGGTGTTATTACTTCACACACACTATGCTCACTTCACGCACTGGTGTTATTACTTCACACACACTATGCTCACTTCACGCACTGGTGTTATTACTTCACGCACATTATGCTCACTTCACGCACTGGTGTTATTACTTCACACACACTATGCTCACTTCACGCACTGGTGTTATTACTTCACACACACTATGCTCACTTCACGCACTGGTGTTATTACATCACGCACACTATGCTCACTTCACGCACTGGTGTTATTACTTCACACACACTATGCTCACTTCACGCACTGGTGTTATTACTTCACACACACTATGCTCACTTCACGCACTGGTGTTATCACATTATGCTCACTTCACGCACTGGTGTTATTACTTCACGCACACTTTGCTCACTTCACGCACTGGTGTTATTACTTCACACACACTATGCTCACTTCACGCACTGGTGTTATTACTTCACACACACTATGCTCACTTCACGCACTGGTGTTATCACATTATGCTCACTTCACGCACTGGTGTTATTACTTCACGCACACTTTGCTCACTTCACGCACTGGTGTTATTACTTCACGCACACTATGCTCACTTCACCGCACTGGTGTTATTACTTCACACACACTATGCTCACTTCACGCACTGGTGTTATTACTTCACACACACTATGCTCACTTCACGCACTGGTGTTATTACTTCACACACACTATGCTCACTTCACGCACTGGTGTTATTACTTCACACACACTATGCTCACTTCACGCACTGGTGTTATCACATGCTCACTTCACGCACTGGTGTTATTACTTCACGAACACTATGCTCATTTCACGCACTGGTGTTGTTACTTCACGCACACTATGCTCACTTCACGCACTGGTGTTATTACTTCACGCACACTTTGCTCACTTCACGCACTGGTGTTGAGAAGGCTCTTCATGCACTATCGTATAAAAATATATTTAATAGAAGTGATGATGACTTGATGACAATTATTATTACTTTTAATTATTACGAGTATTTTCATTTAGGCTATATAATGTTATTAAACCTCTAAAGTGTTTTTTACTGCATATAAAGATATTTCAATTTTAATTGCATATTTCAACAGTTTTACTGCATAGTTGCATGCATATATTTCGTGCTTGAAATTACCTGTTTTTACTTGGTTATTTAACGACGCTCTATCAACTACGAGGCTATTTAGCGTCGATGGGATTGGTGATAACGATATGATATTTCCCGAGATGAGGCCAAGGATTCGCCAAAATACCGTGGACTAGTAATCACTAATCACTTTATGCATAGACATTTCGCTACCCGCTCTACGAGCTTGCTAAACTAGCCCTGGCTATCGAGTGATTATTTGTACAGGATTCATATATCATATCATATCATATCATATCATATCATATCATATCATATCATATCATATCATATATCATATCATGTATCATATCATGCCATGTATCATATCATATATCGTATCATATCATATATATCGTATCGTATCATATCATATATCGTATCATATCATATCACATCATATCATACCATATCATACATCATATCATATCATACCATGTATCATATCATGTATCATATCATATATCATATGTATCATATGATACCATGTATCATATCATATATCATATCATATATATCGTATCTTATCATATATATATTATCATATCATATCATATATCGTATCGTATCATATCATATATCGTATCGTATCATATCATATCGTATCATATCATATCATATCACATCATATCATACCATATCATACATCATATCATATCATACCATGTATCATATCATGTATCATATCATATATCATATGTATCATATCATACCATGTATCATATCATATCATATATATCGTATCTTATCATATCATATCATATATCGTATCGTATATCATATCATATCATATCATATCATATCATATCATATCATATCATATCATATCATGTCATATCATATCATATTATATCATATCATATCGCTAACACTGGTTTATGAATACGAAAATCGTTAGTTCGCTGATCATCCACCGGAAGCCCGCGCTAAGAATGTCTATAATGTTTTTCATTCATACACTTTTTCAGAGGAGAGGCTTCGAGGGATTCGAATACCCTCTCTCTAAATACTTGACTAATTAAGACATAAGCTGTAAAATGCATTATCATAAATACGAGTTGCAGTTGAATACTTTTTCTTCTTGCTGAGCATTGTTTTGAATATTAGCATTCTACGCACCAAGCTCGAATTGGTTAATACAACGTATTTAGACATCTGGGTCTTCCTTATTCTCTTGGTCTGTATTCTTCTGCTATTTTTGGTATTCGAGAGTATTTCATTCTCCCTGTGTTTCTGAGTTATGTTATGCGGGCTGTAAATTCTCAACCTGATTCATGCCTGTTTTCTTACTTTCTCTCTTTGTCCAGCAACCTTTATCCCGCCACTATCCCAAGAACCACATCTCTGCCACTTCTATGCTCCTTAAATGATACTTTCTTAAAATCCAGTTTTCTCACCCGCATAGTAATGTTGAAATGTTTCACAGAAAAATAATATTCCATTGTAACGCATTCTTCTGCCCTACGTATTTAGGACACATGTATTGTTACCCTTTTGTCTACTGCATTTCCGATATCATGGACTATTGCATATCCAATAAGAAACAAGCAAAGTGCTCACATTAGAAGATTAAGGCGTTCAGAGCTAAAGTAGAACTATAAATGATTGGAATGACCTACCTGCAGCGGTCTTTGAGGGCTGTCCTTCCTTAAGGAGATTCAAGAATAACTTAAAAAGTTGTGTATAAAGTGCAAATTAAAATTAAGGTGACATTTAACATTTAATTTTTTAAGGTGACATGTATTTATTTAGCCTGACGAGTTACTTCCTTGGTTTGAATTGTAAATTATTTGAAAATAGCGTGTAAGAGGGCCTTAGACTAGAAATGTTTAGTTTAAATGTAGTTCTGTTTATAAGTGTGCATAAGGGTGTAATTATTTGACTTATTTGAACTGTTGTATCAGTGAAGCGAGGTGAATCAGTGGAGTTATGGTTTTACAGTGCAGTGAATAGTTCAGATCAGTGATAATTTATAACGTCAATGAAATGTGTTCTATAGTGTCAGTGAAATGTGTTCTATAGTGTCAGTGAAATGTGTCCTAGTGCCACTACAGTGAGTGAGATGAGAGTAAAGTGAAAGACTATTGAAACTTATGTAGGGCCTATACATAATTATGTAGGTTGTATTGTAAAATTAGGTATTTTATTTATGTTTTATTATTATTGTGTTAAATTGTATTGTGTATTCATATTGTATTGTGTATAAAATTGTATTGTGTATTGTATAATTGTATTGTGTATTGTAAATTTTATTGCGTATTGCTTATCTTTTTATTGTATATTGTTTATATTGTGTATACCACTGCCACCTGGTGCTTGCCCACTTGCAGTGTAAATAAATACATACATACAAGTCCACCTTTTTCTCTCTCAAAGTGTGATTGACCGTTAACCAACACTATGGCAGCTGAGACATTATTCCCTATATTTAAGTTGGTCTCTCTAAAGAAATGTTGAGTAAAAAAATAAATAAATTATAAAATAATGAGGGCGGCAATGAAACTCCGGGTTCTTTAAAAGTCCTTTGTAAGTAAGTAAGTAAATAATAAAATTACTGCTAGTCAAATTAAATAATTCACCAGAGCAAGTTAACTTTAAGTCAAATTATCTCAAAATTAGATCTCATGGACTTGATCCACTTTAAACTGAGCGCCTCATATGCTGTCCTTGCAATAGCAGATTCATAGCCCTTGTTTCGTACAAAACTTAATTTTATGACCCATGTCTGTTAGGTTTTTTATGAATACTAGCACCTCTCACAATATTGAATATTTTTAAGGAAATCGCATTGAGGATGTCCTATGATGTTGATGAACTGATACTAATACTGTCTTGGAAGTTATTAATTTTCGGACCCATGTTTATTACACTTTTTTCCTTGTTTTCATGAACACTACCACCTCTCAAAATATTGAATGCTTTTTCTTAACACCCTGTATAAAGGGCTCTCTCGCATGCTGAGATAATTATACAGTGAAGGCATATTTTCCTGATTTCATCATCAGAGAAATCTGGAGTCTGTTAGTATTATAGAGTAGTCTGCCAATGAAGCAGGAAATTTGCCTGGGGCCCTCTCGTTAAGGGACAGGATTATTTTCCGTTCCTTGTATAAGTAATGTCAGAGATTTTTATACCTCATATATAGGGGGCGGATGTTGATGAAAAGTCATCTTCTTATTTTTCACATTAGGACGATGCCTATTAATATAGAAATCCTTTCAATGTTAATATCAAAGCAAAAAATTAATTTCTTATATTGCATTTTTTGCATTTTTTTACGTTTTTAACTAATAGTTAATTTTTACATTTTTTCGGAATTTTTTGGTCATTTTTTAATATTTTGAAGAATTTTCAGATCATTTTGAATGCATTTTACTTCCTTCTTTACATATAGCCCAGTTAAATCTTTTTCTAAGCAAACAGATCAGTAGTAGGTCCTACTAGTAATAACCTACTGAATAAGTGAATAACAGTGAAGTTTGAGTTTTATAGTTTGAAACAAACTCTAAAGTCCATCCTTCACATCACTGAACGCATCACCTCGCACAACAGAAGTAATATAAAATGCTTGACAGCAACTAAGTTTAAGTTTGACCGCTACTGTTCTTTTGCTGGTACAAGGGTGTCTTTAGAATTTATGTTTGGAAGGGGGGAAATTTTCACCGTTTCCTGGACAATAGGACGTTGTGTCCCGAATATGGTTCGGAAAGGATATACGATAGTAGAATAGTAATATACGTTACAAGAGCGGTATGTTGACGTTTTCATGTTCGAGGAAAACATTGAAAAAGCGAAACGTAGTTGAGCTTTTTTAATTTCCGAGAACATGAAAACAAACATACCGCTCGTGTATCGTACATTATTTTGTGCGAAGATCGTTTATTACATACCTGAAAGACGAATTTCTAATTAGTTGCAATGAAATCTCCATGTTGGTTTCTGTTTAATGACGGCAACTTCGAAAAACCAAACATTGTTGCTATAAAATGTTTTCTGTGTTTACTATACTCCAGCAGGCCGTGATATACGTCTGTCTTTTTTTTTCCCCAGTCTATAAATGCGAACTTAAAACAAACGGTAAGGTTATGTAATGATTTATTTTTCATTTTAATATTTTAACAATATTATTTATATAACATATTGCAGTAATAACATCGGCATCTGGAATCTTGTTGATTTTTTCACGGCTTCCTTAATGTTACTTGTATCAGGAATGCAATAAGTTTCGTGGAGTAGTAGACTTTACTTAATTTTTGCAAATATTTAAAAACAATAATTAACATTGCAATTTAGATGAATTGCAGTGGTAAGTTTCCAATTTATAATTATTACTATGTTAAACGTCTCTAAAAATAATATGTTAAAAGCCTAAAGCAGTAAAATGAATGTCGCGCTTAAGCGGTAAGAAGAGGGAAATTGTTATGTGTGTTACGTTGGGAATACTGAATGTGGCATTTCACACTTACCGCGTATTGGTTCTGTGCGGAAAACAAGCAAATACGCACGATCTCGCACAAAATATTTTTAACACAAAGATTGCAAGAATGCACGCTGCGCCCACAATAAGTTTTGTCATTTATTCTCCCCCGATCTGGAAGGTGAAGAGCGGAAGGAGAAGACGGAGAATGCAGGCACTGACATGGACCACCCCTGATTGAAACTCATTGTAAACCCTCATTAAAATCTATAGTTTTCCCTTAAAACTTTCATTTTGATGCATGTTCGTTTCCTTTTTCTTAGTCAAATTGCAGGAAGTTGCCTCCTCTCTCCGAGATTTTCAGGGCAGTCATTGAAACAAGGTGACTAATTTTAAAGAAGTTGTGGTGCGTGTACGGTGAATAATATTTAAATGTCATTTTCTTTTAATTTCATGCCATTTTTTCATTATTGAAAAGGCATTTTAATGATCATTTTAAGTAGATTTTTAGACCATCAACATCCGCCTCCTACTCATAAATGTCAGGGATTTTTATAGCCCTTAAAATCTGTGACTCTTGGCCGAGTATAAACTCACGAATTTCGGATCCGATAACAAGTATGGTAAACTCCTTGCGACGCAGGGTCCCCGCGAGCCGGAAGTGGACGAAGGAGCCATATTGGGTGTACCCTTGAGTTTGCACCAGTTCTCGTCATTGTGCCTGATTGCGCTCCCATCGCATCGGGAAGATTCTGAGTCTAAAGAAGGGCAGGACCTCTTCCCACTCGCGTCGCGGCAGGTACAGTTAATGTTAACAACTGTTAAGAATTGTTGACCTCGATATCGGAAGCAACTTCCATTTGAAGACTCCGTGGAACCGACTCTGACTTTTGCCTGGTACGGACACGGCGGTGCAGGTTCCGTATTCGGCCGCATGTTGGCCGTGATAACAGTAGATGCAAATCTTCATGATGTGGACCACAGTGATGAGGTACGACTAGTTGCTTGTTTAGGCATCGCTGAATGAGCGAGATGTTCCAGTTTTCCAGATAGATATAGTAATTATTATTTTATTAGCAAGGGAAATGAAGGATACTTACCACCAGTGGCGTACGAAGAATTTTGTCAAGGGGTGATCATTATTGAAATTCTTTACAATTTATATTATCGGTATTTTAAATTTTGTTTATTATTATTATTATTATTATTATTATTATTATTATTATTATTATTATTATTATTATTATTATTATTATTATTATTATTCATTTAGTATCAGGGTACAGTGCATCAGTTATTCATACATTTCAAAAAGGCATATGACTCGGTTAAGAGAGAAGTTTTACTGTATATGATATTCTTATTGAATTTGGTATTCCCAAGAAACTAGTTCGATTAATTAAAATGTGTCTCAGTGAAACGTACAGCAGAGTTCGTATAGGTCAGTTTCTGTCAGATGCGTTTCCAATTCACTGTGAGCTAAAGCAAGGAGATGCACTATCACCTTTACTTTTTAACTTTGCTCTAGAATATGCCATTAGGAAAGTCCAGGATAACAGAGAGGGTTTGGAATTGAACGGGTTACATCAGCTGCTTGTGTATGCTGATGACGTGAATATGTTAGGAGAAAATCCACAAACGATTAGGGAAAACACGGGAATTTTACTGGAAGTAGGCCCTAAGTAAAGAGATAGGTTTGGAAGTAAATCCCGAAAAAACAAAGTATATGATTATGTCTCGTGATCAGAATATTGTACGAAATGGAAATGTAAAAATTGGAAATTTATCTTTTGAATAGGTGGAGACGTTCAAATATCTTGGAGCAACAGTAACAAATATTAATGATACTCGGGAAGAAATTAAACACAGAATAAATATGGGAAATGCCTGTTATTATTCGGTTGAGAAACTTTTATCATCCAGTCTGCTGTCGAAAAATCTGAAAGTTAGAATTTATAAAACAGTTATATTACCGATTGTTCTTTATGACTGTGAAACTTGGACTCTCACTTTGAGAGAGGAACAAAGATTGAGGGTGTTTGAGAATAAGGTGCTTAGGAAAATATTTGGGGCTAAGAGGGGTGAAGTTACAGGAGAATGGAGAAAGTTACACAACACAGAACTGCACGCATTGTATTGACATAATTAGGAACATTAAATCCAGACGTTTGAGATGGGCAGGGCATGTAGCACGTATGGGCGAATCCAGAAATGCATATAGAGTGTTAGTTGGGAGGCTGGAGGGAAAAAGATCTTTGGGGAGGCCGAGACGTAGATGGGAAGATAATATTAAAATGGATTTGAGGGAGGTGGGATATGGTGATAGAGAATGGATTAATTTTGCTCAGGATAGGGACCAATGGCGGGCTTATGTGAGGGCGGCAATGAATCCCCGGATTCCTTAAAAGCCAGTAAGTAAGTATTCATTTAGTGTTCTGCCCAAGGGTAGATCTTTTACTGCAAACCCAGCATTCTCCAGTATTCCCTATTTAGTACCTTTATCTTTGTTTCCTCATGTGATCCATATATCTTAAGGTCGTCTTTCATCTAATATCTTCTTCTATTCCGAACTCTTCTCCCGTCCACCATTCCTTCCAGCCATAGGAGGAGTTATGAGGAGGAATGGGGGAGCATTGCCCCCTCCCCAAACTTGTCTCAACTCTTTTTTTCTATTAACGTTAGGAAATATTGAATTCAAAAGATTTTTTTTTTTTTTTTGCTTTTGTTTATGATTAAGTTTCTGTGCTTAAATTTATGAATTAATGTCTTCATCTCATGTGTCTAGACTATAACATTTATTTTAAATTTCTAAATGTTTAAGAATTGTTATAGCCTACCTCATTTGAGGAATGCAAGCATTGTAGTAATGTTTCTTTTGTAAAAGCCTGTACTCATGTGTTAGAAATCTGCAGGTGTTCAGGCCGCCACTTGGAGAAATATGAATAACACTGCACAACAATGCAGAAAAAAATAAAAGTGATCCCAGTATAATATGTAAACTTAAAGACGAGATTAAATAAAGTAATTAGAGTTTACATTTATTACGATATCTTCAGGAAGGTAAACTTCATATGAAAATGTTTCTGTTAGCACTGTTACGTAGTTTTAGTGATGTATGCATGTGTTTCTGTACGGGAGAGAAAAAGAGGGAGATTGTTTTAATTGATTAACTAGCGGACTTACTCGTGTTAATTATGTAAGTCTGTGCGGCTTACAGCTGTTTCGGTGCTTCATCACACCATCCTCAGAGCCTTACTTATATTCAAGTGTTAAAAGTAGTGTACGCAAGATTCAAAATGGATTGTTTTAAGTTATGACCTATTATAATTTGCAGTAGATCTACAGTTCAAGCCCTATACAACTCGGTTCGAAATATCATGGATATGGATGTAACACTGTAAGAAACATGCCCCCGAAAATACCTTTATTAAATGTTTATATTACGATATAGTACTGTACCACTGTCAAGCTATAACGGGGAAAGGAGGTAAATGATGTCCCCCATAACCCCGTTATATGGGGATTCTATGGTTGTGCTTTGCCCCCCAAGGAAACGGTTCTCTCTGTGCTCCCAGTGCATCCTTCAGTAGGCAGTTTCTTCTCAGCCAGTGACTCAACCAATTCCTTTTCCTTTTCCTGACCAGTTTCAGCATCATTCTTTCTTCACCCACTCTTTCCAACACAGCTTCATTTCTTATTCTGTCTGTTCACTTCACACGTTCCATTCTTCTCCATATCCACATTTCAAATGCTTCTATTCGCTTCTCTTCACTTCGTCGTAATGTCCATGTTTCTGCCCCGTACAATATCACACTCCATACAAAGCACTTCACTAGTCTCTTCCGCAGTTCTCTTTCCAGAGGTCCGCAGAAGATGCCCCTTTTTCTATTAAAAGCTTCCTTGATCATTGCTATCCTCCTTTTGACTTCCTGGCAGCAGTTCATGTTACTGCTTATAGTACACCTCAAGTATATGAAGCTGTCCACTTGCTCTACTGCCTCATTTAGAATTCGCAAGTTTATCTTCTGTAGTTTTCTTCCTGTGACCATGCTTTTCGTCTTATTAGCATTTATCTTCATCCCATACTGCTCACAACTGACATTTAGGTCCAGTAGCATATCCTTTAGTATCATCTCCTCTTCTGCTAACAACGCCATATTATCGGCAAATCTTAAGCACTTTATTCTTCTTCCTCCTACTCACTTCTCCCATATTCTGAAAACAGTTCTTTACTAAATACTCCAAGTAGATGTTGAACAGGGTAGGTGATAGAGGGCATCCTTGACGTACTCCTCTCCCAATTTCACTTCCTTCTGACATTTCTTCTCCTATCCTGACTTTCACTCGTTTCATATAAAGATTACTGAACAGTCTTCTCTCTTTCCAATCCACGGCAATTTTCTTTAGGATCCCTATAAGTTTATTCCAATCCACTCTGTCAAAAGCCTTTCCTAGGTCCACAAATATAACATACACTTCTTTATTCTTCTCCAGGTACCTTTCGCCGATTGTTCGTAGCAGTCCAATTGCATCTCTCGTATCTTTTCTCTTCCTGAAGCCAAACTGCTCTTCTTCCAACTGTTCTTCCATCTTAGAATATAAACGTCGATTCAGTATTCGCAAGAGAATCTTCGCCGAAAGCGATATTAGACTGATAGTCCTGAATTCCTTACATTTCTTGGCATTAATTTTCTTCGATATTGGAATCAACACTGTCTCCGTAAAATATTCAGGCCATTCGCCTTTCTCATATATTTCGTTGCATAATGATAGAATTTGCTTCTTGTCTTCACCCAAATATTTCATTAATTCATTGGGGAATCCATCAACGTCTGTTGCTTTCCCATTCTTCATTTCCTTAAGCGCTAGTTCAACTTCTTCGCTATTATTACTGTTATTATTATTATTATTATTATTATTATTATTATTATTATTATTATTATTATTATTATTATTATTATAAGATATATTTATTAATATTATACTCTGTTCTAATAGAACTATTCATGAATATCCTTATAAAATCTTTGAAACGTAACTTTTTACAGCCATCAAATTTTTAATAAACAGCAAGTTAAATTTCATATTATGTCGGCTTCATTTTATTACAGGGTTGGTACTGTGCGGTAGGTCTCTTTATAATAAATATAGTTTTGTTATAATTCGAACGCAGCACCAAGCACAGAATTTATATTGAAGGAGAGGTAGGAAGACTAATGTCTTATGTCGATGTAGATTTTGTTACTCTGACAGTGAAAAATTAGAAAAGAGGAAACGATTATGAATTAAAAAATACTCAAATCTAAATATGTCTTTCTTTTTTAAGTTCAAGCATGGGGGTCAAACCTTTAACACTCCCTCCTTGCGTACGCCCCTGCCTATCACTGAAATTTCGAGAATTTGCACTAATAATAATAATAGTAATAATAATAATAATAATAATAATAATAGTAATAATAATAATAATAATAATAATACTTACTTACTTACTGACTTTTAAGGAACCCGGACGTTCATTGCCGCACTCACATAAGCCTGCCATTGTTCCCTATCCTGAGCAAAATTAATCCATTCTCTGTCATCATATCCCACCTCCCTCAAATCCATTTTAATATTATCTTCCCATCTACGTCTCGGCCTCCCTATAGGTCTTTTTCCCTCCGGCCTCCCAACTAACACTCTATATGCATTTCTGGATTCGCTCTTATGTGCTACATGCCCTGCCCTCTCAAACGTCTGGATTTAATGTTCCTAATTATGTCAGGTGAAGAATACAATGCGTGCAGTTCTGTGTTGTGTAACTTTCTCCATTCTCCTGTAACTTCATCCCTCTTAGCCCCAAATATTTTCCTAAGAATCTTATTCTCAAACACCCGTAGTCTCTGTTCCTCTCTCAAACTCCATACAGAACAACCGGTAATATAACTGTTTTATAAATTCTAACTTTCAGATTTTTCGACAGCAGACTGGATGATAAAAGTTTCTCAACAGAATAATAATAGGCATTTCCCATATTTATTCTGTGCTTAATTTCCTCCCGAGTATCATTTATATGTGTTACTGTTGCTCCCAGATATTTGAACTTCTCCACCTCTTCGAAAGATAAATTTCCAATAATAATAATAATAATAATAATAATAATAATAATAATAATATTTTTCGTTAACAGAATGTGCAATTCTTTCTAGTACATCACAAAATGGCATCAATTTACAGATATTGTCTCATAAGTAATGTCGGTTTTTTGAGCAAAAGTTTAGTTGGAGTGTGTTGTGACAAGAAATTGATCTAATCTTCAAAGTTTTTTGTTTTCTAAACTAATGGCGTGCACTTCACTGTTCGTCATTCACCCATATGAAGCCAGTTGTATAGAGCAATTTACTGGCAGAGTCGCTTCCCAGGGTGCGCCATAGGAGGTTTGTCTACGCTATACCCACGATGAGATAAGATGATGGTGGAGATTTGTTGGGATGCCACAGGGGAAACCGGACCTCCCGCAGAAAACCCTTACGTTACCTGGACCAAGGGCTTATCCAATACCGGTATGGCATAGTTGCTCCCCGCGGTCAATTCGGAGGCCTAGGCCTGGCATAGTTGCGCCCCGAAGAAATCAGGTAGCAGAATGGACATGGCATAATTGCGCCCCGAAGAAATCAGGTAGAAGAATGGACATGGCATAGTTGCGCCCCGATGGGCATAGTACACACGAAAGTAATTGTCATGAAATAAATATTGTCTATTTTACAGCTTCTGAATTCCTCGATCACATGGTTTAAAAAACGGAGCCTATCGATATCGGTAGGCTATCGATAATCACTGCATAAACAGTAGAGAAACAGTCAATAAAGTACTGCCAACTTCATGGTGTTCATTTTAATGGTAGGCTATCGGTAATCACTGCATAAACAGTAGAAAAACAGTCAGTAAAGTACTGTCAACTTCATGGTGTTCATTTTAACAGTAGGCTATCGATAATAACTGCATAAACAGCAGAAAAAGAGTTAGTAAAGTACTGCCAACTTCATGGTGTTCATTTTAATGGTAGGCTATCGATAATAACTGCATAAACAGCAGAAAAAGAGTTAGTAAAGTACTGCCAACTTCATGGTGTTCATTTTAATGGTAGGCTATCGATAATAACTGCATAAACAGCAGAAAAAGAGTTAATAAAGTACTGCCAACTTCATGGTGTTCATTTTAACGGTAGGCTATCGATAATCACTGCATAAACAGTAGAGAAACAGTCAATAAAGTACTGTCAACTTCATGGTGTTCATTTTAACGGTAGGCTATCGATAATCACTGCATAAACAGCAGAAAAAGAGTTAATAAAGTACTGCCAACTTCATGGTGTTCATTTTAACGGTAGGCTATCGGTAATCACTGCATAAACAGTAGAAAAACAGTCAGTAAAGTACTGTCAACTTCATGGTGTTCATTTTAACGGTAGGCTATCGATAATCACTGCATAAACAGTAGAGAAACAGTCAATAAAGTACTGCCAAGTTCATGGTGTTCATTTTAATGGTAGGCTATCGGTAATCACTGCATAAACAGTAGAAAAACAGTCAGTAAAGTACTGTCAACTTCATGGTGTTCATTTTAACGGTAGGCTATCGATAATCACTGCATAAACAGTAGAGAAACAGTCAATAAAGTACTGCCAACTTCATGGTGTTCATTTTAATGGTAGGCTATCGATAATCACTGCATAAACAGTAGAGAAACAGTCAATAAAGTACTGCCAACTTCATGGTCTTCATTTTAATGGTAGGCTATCGGTAATCACTGCATAAACAGTAGAAAAACAGTTAATAAAGTACTGCAACTTCATGGTGTTCATTTTAATGGTAGGCTATCGGTAATCACTGCATAAACAGTAGAAAAACAGTCAGTAAAGTACTGTCAACTTCATGGTGTTCATTTTAATGGTAGGCTATCGGTAATCACTGCATAAACAGTAGAAAAACAGTCAGTACAGTACTGTCAACTTCATTGTGTTCATTTTAACAGTAGGCTATCGATAATAACTGCATAAACAGCAGAAAAAGAGTTAATAAAGTACTGCCAACTTCATGGTGTTCATTCTAACGGTATCGATAATGAATATTAAATCCAATAAGAAATCAATCATGTTGGTTGATTACGAGGCTCGAGTTCCCGTAATGTCTTTTTCTCTACCTATTTCATCGGGGCGCAACTATGCCATGCGTATTTTAATTTACAAAATTCAGTACGCGCTTCCTTCGTTGTTTTCTTAGTTCTTGATTTCGCAGATTTTTGTTTTTTTGTGCATAAAATGCTCCTTGCGACACATTTCTTTATCCGAATGAGTTGAAAATTTCAGAGGATATTGTAGCAAGTACAATTTTATTACACTTTTTCTGAGCTCTATGGCCATTGGATTGTAGCATAAATTTTGATAGATTTAATTCCAATAATAATATATATTTTTTTAAATACGTAATAAAATGAAAGCTTAGGAATTTATGGTCAATACAAACAATATAAAACGGGGTTGATAAAGTTTGAGATTAGAGTACCAAACTACTAATGGAAATAAGATTACAAAGCTTCTGCCGCGCCTCGAAAAATATGTGAAGTAGGGGGTGAAGGTATCGTTAGTGAGGGAGCAGCACAGCGATGGCTCCAGCGTTTCAATAATGGAGAAGGAGACATGAAAGATTTACAACGTGTCGCTTCAGAAAAACCAAGGCTTTACCAATCTATACAAAAAGTTCCTTGCGTAGCAGTTCTAATTTTATTGATCTTACATTACATATGTATAAACAAACATTTCCCTGAGTTTTAACATCGTAGTGTACGTAGCCTATAGTCTACTTTACAGATTTAGGATTAACGTTGTTTGCGAGCAAGTTTATATAGGGAAATTAAAAATCTCAAGTGATATTTCTTATGATTACTTCACAAATGAAGTAAAAAAAATTAATAAATCATAAAATACTAAATAAATCTTTAGCTGTAAAGTGTAAACACATGCTTGTATTAACTCTTAACCTATAATAAGTGTCTGTCAAACTGTTGACAGGCCACATAAATCGCTACTTGCCAACGCCGCCATTTTGTTCTTGCTTGTTATGTTGTTATCGTATTATGTTTATATTGCTGAACATGATAAAGCCTTATAAAACGCCAATTTTCGTTCAATAATACATCAAATTGAAAATCTATAAATTTACTTATATTTATTAATAATAATGGTTGTGAACATAATATAGGCCTAGACCTAATTATAGATTATATTGTTATCGTGTTATGTTTATATTGCTGAACAGACGTAAGTGCAAGTTTGTACCAATAAATTATTGAGATTTACGATAAAATAATGAGTCTAGGAAATTGTATATTTAGTATGTAGAACTACATTTGTTTATAGATCTTTTGTTATATTATTAAGTTTTGTACTTGTGAACTATATCAATAAATCAATATTGCTGAACATGATAAAGCCTTATAAAATAACAATTTTCGATTAGTAATACGTGGAATTGAATATACTGTATATTAATTTACCTACCATATCAATAATAATAATAATTGACATAATTATAGGTTATGTTGTTATCATGTTATGGTCTTTGATACGTAATTAACCTTTATCTTCATCCGAAGATGACCGAAAATAGGTCGAAACATGTTAACAAGGTACGTTAATATTTAACACAAGAAAGTTCTTATCATACATATTCCGAAATTAATGATTGTTATGAACATAATATAATTATAGGTTATCTTATTTGATACTGCTGAACACGATAAAACCTTATAAAATATAAGAATGTTTGTATATTAAGGCAAGAAATTGAAAATATATATATATATATATATATATATATATATATATATATATATAGGCCTATATATGTACCCGCCATATCTATTAATATTAATAATAATGGTTATTCTATTTGCACAATCTGCCACTCGTATACTTCAAACAGAAAAGAAATAACTGAACTTGGATCATCCAACTTAATCGGAGAAATTTCTTCAGTCAAAGTTGACTTTAGTTTAAGACAAATTAATCTCAGATTAGACTTTATACAACACAAAATTCCAAGTTCAGCTAGAACGAGGATCAATTTAACCTCTGATCTAAGATTAAATGGTTTATACAATCGGCCCTTAATGTGATAATTCTCAAAGACTCGCATTACAGTACCTTTCTAGAAATTAAAACGAACTATTATAAATTTGGGAGCTTTCCATGAACACTTCGAAACAGACTCACCCAGACTTCATCTAAATGTTTAGATTTAAGAATTTCCTTCAATTCACAACCTTTTTTGAAATTCAGAACATTTTTCACAATCATCATCTGACCAAACAAGTGAGATTCAACAATGTTTGATTTGGTAGCAGTTTGCTTCATAGTGTGAACAATGTAATGTATAAATTCAATGTCACCTCCAATGTTGCCAGTGTTGCGAATTCCAATGTCACCCACCTACAGTGATAGAGACTGATATATTTACAATAACATAGCAGTTGGTATTCCCTGTTTTGTTTTTTCATTCACTAATTGTTAAATACATAACAAAAATAAATCCCGAAGACCAGCGAATGGGGATTATAAAGAATGGACACTGAGCGAATTTTCCTGTGTTTTTTTTCTCTGTGCCCCAGCGTTTAGTTCTACTTTCAAGCGCTAGAGGTTAGTGTAATCGAGCATAGGCTAAGATAATAATTGAGAATAGAGTTGAGACACAGGATTCAAACATCGCCTAACTTGTTGCATAATCCAGTAACGCTTTGCTTAAAATAAATTCAAGTTAACAGCTTTTCTTTATTTCTAAGTGACGAACTAGTTGTAATAATATTTTTTTATATTTCAGATATAATAAATTATATTATAAAATAATATAATATATTATAAAATTATGTATCAAATTCGTTTAATATTTGTATATGATATAATATAGGGATATGGTTTTACTTCTCATAAGAGTTTTTTTTTTCAGTGCTATCAAATCATTAAATATTTTAATTGTTGTTGGGGTCAACGTCTCAACTCTCATTATAAAGGAACTCTAGGGTCTAGATATTACAGTTAATGACGGATTTATTATTTTATGAATCCAATTTATTTTATTTGAGTACATAATGTACCTAGATGTATTAATTGTATGTGTTATATTTCCGCTGTGTCGACTGCTAGCTGGTGTGATGTCAGCGCCAACTCTAGGGAGAAAGCAGAATCTCACGCTCTAGCTGGCTTGAAGGTCATTGAAATCAGTCCGGCTACATCAAAGGTACCGACGCGAAGTGTCCATTCTTTATAATCCCTATTCGCTGCGAAGACCTCTTTCGGGAAAACAGAACACTAGCGAAAAGAGGGATATTCCCGTATTTCATGGGATATATGGGAAACCCTACAATAGATTTGAAGCAGGAATAATATTTGAATTCTTTAACCTTGTTCCCTTTTGAATAAATATTCATGTTAAAACGGTAACAGATGTAAATTTATAATAATATGTATGTACAAGTAACAACTATAGAGAGTTCAAACATGAAAGGATCACAGTGTCGTATTCCTGAAAAATTTAGTTTTAAAGCAGAAGAATGGCAGAGGTGAATATGTCGATATGAGAAGTCCACGAAGGAAACCTAATGAAAAATAAATTCTTCACCTGATTTATACAATGGGAGATGAAACAGAAATAATATTTGAATCATTTAATCTTGTCGTCCCGCTCCGTGGCGTCGTGGTCTATGGCATCCTGCCTAGGACTCGCGTTACGGAATGCACGCTGGTTCGAGTCTTCATGGGGAAAGAAATTTTCTCATGAAATTTCGGCCAGTGTATGGGACCGGTGCCCACCCAGCATCGTGATGCACTTGGAGAGCTACGATAGGTAGCGAAATCCGGTTACAAAAGCCAGCTATAACGGCTGGGGGGATCACCGTGCTAACCACACGATACCTCCATTCTGCTTGGATGATCGTCCACTTCTGCTTCGGTATATGGACGTGAGGCCAGCAGCCGGGTGGTCGGTCATGGTCCTTCGTGGACTGTCGTGCCTCGAATTATTATTATTATTATTATTATTATTATTATTATTATTATTATTATTATTATTATTACTTACTTACTTACTTACTTACTTACTTACTTACTTACTTACTTACTTACTTACTGGCTTTTAAGGAACCCGGAGGTTCATTGCCGCCCTCACATAAGCACGCCATTGGTCCCTATCCTGAGCAAGATTAATCCAGTCTCTACCATCATATCCCACCTCCCTCAAATACATTTTAATATTATCTTCCCACCTACGTCTCGGCCTCCCCAAAGGTCTTTTTCCCTCCGGCCTCCCAACTAACATTCTATATGCATTTCTGGAATCGCCCATACGTGCTACATGCCCTGCCCATCTCAAACGTCTGGATTTTAAGTTCCTAATTATGTCAGGTGAAGTATACAATGCGTGCAGCTCTGTGTTGTGTAACTTTCTCCATTCTCCTGTAACTTCATCCCTCTTAGCCCCAAATATTTTCCTAAGACACTTATTCTCAAACACCCTTAATCTCTGTTCCTCTCTCAAAGTGAGAGTCCAAGTTTCACAACCATACAGAACAACCGGTAATATAACTGTTTTTATAAATTCTGACTTTCAGACTTTTTGACAGAAGACTAGATGACAAAAGCTTCTCAACCGAATGATAACACGCATTTCCCATATTTATTATTATTATTATTATTATTATTATTATTATTATTATTATTATTATTATTGTTATTATTATTATTATTTAGCTTGTTCTCTTTTGAATAAATGTTCATGTTAAAACAAGATTCAATAACGATTTGTCAGAACAGTGTTGTCATATGAGACAAGCTTGCGAATAAATAATACAGTGTTTTTGACAGCTAATAACGACCAGAATTTAAGTCAGATGAAGTATGAATTTATTTTTAAAATCCTAGATTTGTGCGTAAAAATAATCTATTTAAGATCCAATATTCATAAGGTCTGATTTCTTATTCACTTATTATACTACATATTGTATTTATATTGTGTTTGAGTCAGTAAGTGCAATGGTCAAGCAAAATTTTCCACCTTCGCGAATTAACACTGCTCCGCCATCTAGTACCCATACTGCTAACTTCGAAGAATATGACGTACAGTATGCTGCAACACCGCACCGTAAAGGAAGAAATAAGCAAGTTACCAGAAGCAGAAGAGGTCGTATACATGCTAAAATATGCGTTATAAATACGTAACTATAATGAATAGTAATAGGAGACTAGAAGTCATTACAATGAATGTACTGTAACATTTTTCTCTTGTGCTGCATTGTGTAATGTACTAAAACGATTCGCCACCAATCGCTACAGAAAAACAAAATACTGGTTTCCTAAAATACGAACTGTATAAAGGAAAAAAGTCAATAAAAGTAGGCCTAAGTATTTCTTGCAAACCGAGGAAAATATACATAAAATTTAGTTTCAACAAAACTATAACAACATTGCTACGAAGACAGGCAGACAACATTGGAGGGGGCAAAATTAAGTTCTCACCCTAGAATTGCTTTTTATTCATTCTATCACTATTACTTTATTACATTATATTATATTATATTATATTATATTATATTATATTATATTATATTATATTATATTATATTATACACTCTGGAGGAAATTAAACGCGGAATAAATATGGGAAATGCATGTTATTATTCGGTTGAGAAGCTTTCATCATCTAGTCTGCTGTCAAAAAACCTGATAGTTAGAATTTATAAAACAGTAATATTACCGGTTGTTCTGTATGGTTGTGAAACTTGGACTCTCACTCTGAGAGAGGAACAGAGGTTAAGGGTGTTTGAGAATAAGATGCTTAGGAAAATATTTGGGACTAAGCGGGATGAAGTTACAGGAGAATGGAGAAAGTTACACAACACAGAACTGCACGCATTGTATTCTTCACCTGACATAATTAGGAACATTAAATCCAGACGTTTGAGATGGGCAGGGCATGTAGCACGTATGGACGAATCCAGAAATGCATATAGAGTGTTAGTTGGGAGACCGGAGGGAAAAAGACCTTTGGGGGGGCCGAGACGTAGATGGGAGGATAATATTAAAATGGATTTGAGGGAGGTGGGATACGATGATAGAGACTGGATTAATCTTGCACAGGATAGGGACCGATGGCGGGCTTATGTAAGGGCGGCAATGAACCTTCGGGTTCCTTAAAAGCCATTTGTAAGTAAGTATAGCAGGGTAGACCAAAAATAAATGGGAGGATGATGTCCTGAATGATTTGAAATAATTGATGAGGGTGGGAAACTGGACAAAGATAGTTGGAAGCCGTAAGAAATGGAAGAAAGTTATTGAGAAGGCCAAAACTTTCATCTGAGAGTTGTAGAGCCTGATGAAGAAGAAGATATATATTATATTATATTATATTATATTATATTATATTATATTATATTATATTATATTATATTATATTATATTATTACTTACTTACTTACAAATGGCTTTTAAGGAACCCGAAGGTTCATTGCCGCCCTCACATAAGCCCGCCAGCGGTCCCCATCCTGTGCAAGATTAATCCAGTCTCTATCATCATACCCCACCTCGCTCAAAACCATTTTAATATTATCCTCCCATCTACGTCTCGGCCTCCCTAAAGGTCTTTTTCCCTCCGGTCTCCCATCTAACACTCTATATGCATTTCTGGATTCGCCCATACGTGCTACATGCCCTGCCCATCACAAACGTCTGGATTTAATGTTCCTAATTATGTCAGGTGAAGAATACAATACGTGCAGTTCTGTGTTGTGTAACTTTCTCCATTCTCCTGTAACTTCATCCCTCTTAGCCCCAAATATTTTCCTAAGCATCTTATTCTCAAACACCCTTAACCTATGTTCCTCTCTCAGAGTGAGAGTCCAAGTTTCACAACCATACAGAACAACCGGTAATATAACTAGATTGATTAAAATAGTAACCGAAAAAATGTCAACAGGAAGAAAAACTATTAGAACGTCCAACATTACGATTGTTAAATAAGAATTTGGGTACGGTGTGACGGTGATACACTCGTGAGGCTTTATGTATGTGGATCCGTGTTGGACAGAAGGGGTTTTATGTAGAAAATTGTAAATTATGTTTTATTTAACGACGCTCGCAACTGCAGATGTTATATCAGCGTCGCCGGTGTGCCGGAATTTTGTCCCGAAGGAGTTCTTTTACATGCCAGTAAATCTACTGGCACGAAACTGTCGCATTTAGGCATGTCATCGACATGGGCCGGGATAGAACCCGCAGTCTCGGGCACAGAAGGCCAGCACTGTACCGACCTTTGATGTAGAAGTAGGTTAAGGAATAAAAAACAAGTTAACTTTACAGAGTGCCCATAAAGTCCCTATATATTTTCATGATACTGACCTACAGTGGTACAGTTTTTTATTTTACTTCAAATTTATTTACAATTTACATTTGAAATGAATACATATGAATAGATACCCGAAATGAGCATATGCTCGTGCTCGGGTACAGTCCAGTAGTCTACATAAATTTTACAGAGATCAATAATGATGATGATGATGATGATGATGATGATGATGATGATGATGATGATGATGATGATGATGATGATGATGATGATGATGATGATATTCGTGATAAAACAAAAATATTTAGGCCTACAATAATGAAATAAATACTAAGACGGATAAAATAAAATATAAAACTACTAGCGAGAGTTAACACAACTTAAATAAGCATATAATAACCGGAAAAAAATGACGAACTCGAAAATCAACAGAAAAATTCGTTGTATCGCAGACGACAGCAACCGCCGTATTGACATTGTGTTGTGCATTAATGGTAGTAGGGGGGAGCTGAAAATCTACGTAACTGCCGTTCTCTTCGAATCTTCTCGTACGATCATGGGAAGTTAATGCTGCAAAAACAAACTGTCTACGAGTCAAACTGTTCATTATTACCAGGATAAATTCAAATAATACTGAAATATATTAATCTAGTTTCAGTTATAGATCTCTCCTTTTGTGCAAGAGGTATCATATCAAAATATTTTATCAATGGCGGGAAAAATATAAATTTTAAGAACTTCTAGTGACAAGAGATAATGACAAGTACAATCAAGTGTATGTGTGGCGATGCTAAGAAATCATTTATTGGAGATATACACTGTTATTAATTAAGAAAATGATCTATTTATATTTATTACAATGTTTTATCTTATAAGGTTACATGCATCAGATAAATACAATAAAAATTAGTACCATATAATGCTAGTAACACTTAAAATAATAATAATAATAATAATAATAATAATAATAATAATAATAATAATAATAATAATTAATAAAATTTATCAAATATCATACAAACATTTTCACTTTATTTTTAAACTTCTGGATTATTAGAGCAGCTGGCTACAGGCTGGAAGGTCCGGGGTTCGATCCCAGGTGGTGACAGGATTTTTTTCTCGTTGCCAAACTTTAAGAACGGCTCCGAGGTTCACTCAGCCTCCTAAAAAATTGAGTACCGGGTCTTTCCCGGGGGTAAAAGGCGGTCAGAGCGTGGTGCCGACCACACTACCTCATTCTAGTGCCGAGGTCATGGAAAGCATGGGGCTCTACCTTCATGCCCCCCAAGTGCCTTCATGGCATGTTACGGGGATACCTTTACCTTTTTACCTTTTACTGAATTGTATAGTCTTGGTCCATAATTCCTACTGTGTCTTAATCCAGCTGTAGTGTGGCATTTAATGAACATAATATTTGGATAGAGTAGGATCTAATAAGAACCCAGGCTAGTGGAGTTCGCAATGTCCTCCTTCCTTCTTAACACACCGCTCCCATCACCTTATGGTAGCACGGAACACACGTCGTAACATAGCAGATGTTATCGGCAGGCATGCCTCTCTTATTTGTCGCTGTAGCTCATTGATATTAGCCTAGATCATATATGTAACAGATATGTCGGGGTTATAGGCTTTGAGGTTAACAACTTTTATCAGGTTTACTACGCTGCCATCTAGTTATTACATAAGGAGTCACGTCATAATACCTATTTGAATTGCATTAGCGACTGTGCTGCCATCTCGTGTTTGTTTACGGCGGACGGGTGGCGATCCTGGCGGTTGTTCTCTTCAAAATGCTGCCGATTTTAACATAGCGAGGAGTTATCTGTTACATATATGATCTAGGATATTAGGTACCCTGGTTTTGTAAACTTCGCGCTTGATAAATCCCCATGCGAAAAAATCGAGGGATGTCAGGTCGGGAGAGAGGGGAGTCCACAATGGCCTTATTTAATTGAACATTTTAATTGTGGATATTTTCGTAGTGGACTTTCTGTATATTGGACATTGTGCTGTGAACGAATTGACCTGGAATGGTTACCTCTCACAGACACAACAGCGGAAATGTTCGAAAAATTTAATGTTGTATTTTCGCCAATCTGGATATAGGTGAAGGAATTCACCAAAAAGTATCTCTTTTGATTTATTTCATGAACCATAACTTTTCGTTTAGGTTTCTCCTCTTCCTTGTACTGGCAATAAGACCACAGTCTATACTAAAAGCCAGGTTATGAACCGACTAAACCGGAAGCAACGTTCTGTTGGTCTCTTTCTGAGCTCTGTTGCCACATAGTGGCGCGAGATTCAAAGCGTGTTCAGCGTTTGTCACCGATATGTTTAAAATAACTACTGTATATAGTTCTCGATAACACTATCCACAATATTAGTAATTAAAATTACTGTTTTTAAGAAAGCACGAGCTAATGACGCTGGTACGAAATGCGACTCGTAATGCACGTGGTACTGCAAATGAACTGGCTACACTGTCTCCGTGATTCCGTTGCCAGATTTTCGTTAGCAGACGACATTTTCACGCGAGGTCCAATGAAAAACTCCGTTCTCGTTCTCCCCTCCATCCCACACACTCAACGTGTCATCACTGCACAGGCTACCCCTCTAACCCGCACTTTCCTCTCGCCCATCCAACTACTTCCTGTTTCGTCGGTTCATAACCTGGCTTTTAGTATAGTATATGCAGTCACGAAGCTCAATACCGTAAAATGGGGTGAATAGGATCAGTAGGGGGGAATAGGATCAAAACTTTATTCTTGGTTATAAAGTTTGTTATAAACTGCAATTGAGCGGAAAGACAGTCATTGCTTACTAGAACAATAATAGTAACCAATGACCAATGGCAAATTGTTGAATTCTTTGTAAGTTCATGCATATGTATATACTCTTTTTGCTGGTTGAGTGGAAGAGAAGGCCTTACGGTCTTAACTCTGCCAGCTAAAATAAATCATTATAATGACTGTGATCCTGCTCAAGTACAGTTTATAACAAACTTTATAACCAAGAATAAAGTTTTGATCCTATTCCCCCCCACTGATCCTATTCACCCCATTTTACGGTACGTAGTAAATATGCATCCATAGATAGTTGCTAACCACTAGGATCGCTAATATCGCCTTATTACAATGCGAAATAGTACCGGCACAGTCTATTGTTCCTAGCAACCTCACAACTCAAGCTTCGTGACTGTATATACTAGACTGTGATAAGACTAAGCACATAGAGCACATGTAGTTCCTCTGATGAAGTAGAATCGCCATTCATTTTAGTAATAATTTCAATCGCAGTTCAGTCACTATTCATAAAAGAAACTACTTCCGCAATAATGAACTCGACACGCAACCTAGTTACTGCAGATGTTGCAACCAGCTTTCTGACGTATTCTACGCAAACGCCTTCACGTGAAACCAGCGAATAGAGATTATAAAGAATGGACACTGAGCGAATTTTCCTGTGTTTTGTTTCTCTGTGCGCCAGCGTATAGTTCCACTTTCAAGCGCTAGAGGTTAGTGTAATCGAGCATACGCTACGATAATAATTGAGAATAGAGTTGAGACACAGGATCCAAACATCGCCTGCCTTATTGCATAATTCAGTAACGCTTTGCTTCAAATAAATTCAAGTTAACAGCTTTTCCTTATTCTCAGTGACAAACCAGTTGTAATAATAATATTTTATATTCCAGATATCATAAATTATATTATAAAATAATATAATACATTATAAAATTAAGTATCGAATTCGTTTAATATTTGTATATAATATAATATAGATATATGGTTTTACTTCTCGTAAGAGTTTTGTTTTTCCATTTTCAGCGCTATCAAATCATTACATATTTTAATTGTAGTTGGGGTCAACGTCTCAACTCTCATTATAAAGGAACTCTAAAGTCTAGACATTACAGTTAATGACGGATTTATTATTTTATGGATCCAATTTATTTTGAATACATAATGTACCTAGATGTATTAATTATATCTGTTATATTTCCGCTGTGTCGACTGCTAGCTGGTGTGATGTCAGCGCCAACTCTAGGGAGAAAGCAGAATCTCACGCTTTAGCTGGCTTGAAGGTCATTGAAATCAGTCTGGCTACATCAAAGGTACCGACGCGAAGTGTCCATTCTTTATAATCCCTATTCGCTGGTGAAACCATGTAAGTTGCAGCTGATGCAGACGCTATGTCCTCAGGATCACAATCTTCGTTTCCAGTGCTGTGTAGATCTCCAAGAGCAGCTAGATGAAGACTGATTTGCTGAGAAAATGATTTTTAGTGACGAGGTCACATTTCGAATAGCTATCTGGCAAGGTGAACTGTCACAGCGTACGCATTTGGGGCACGAAAAATCCTCGTGTAACGGTGGAAAACGTCCGTGATGCCCCTAAAGTGATAGCCTATGTTTTCTGCGCTTGGCAAAATGTTTCTCGCACAAGCTGGATTTTCTCAACCAACATTCTCGGTGAACTGTTCATTTAGCAGAACACAGGCAATCAGCCTCTTGGAACTTGCTTTGTCTGCAAGTGCTTCTGCTTGATATTTCGTACGAAATCTCGGTTATGCGTCACAACTGACTCACATTTAGCGGCTTCTAAGTAACAGAAAGCTTTCTTTTCATCAGTGAACGCCATGTTTTCGTTATGACTGCCCCCTAGCGACTAAATATACAAGTATTCTATGGTGCCAATTACAAATGTAAATTTGAAAGTTTTTCTATCTATCTCTATAAGCGTTTTTGCTATTGACTTCCGAAACCCCAGAGAAACTTACGAATTACCCCATATAAGGATACATATCGTTGAAAGTCGAAGTGTTTTCTTTACAAAAGTGGTTCAAAAAGTAGTTGCAGTTCAATTCGTTAAGAAAGAAGCAATATTGAAGATCTCTGCAAGGATATAGTTGATGGATGTCCTATCAGATTGTCACTTTCTTCATTTACAGCTGCCATGTTGCCATCACTGCAGTCGAATAACATATTTAACATATTAGCACAGTTTAGTATATACAATTACGAAGCTTGAGTTGTTGAGGCTACTAGGAACAATAGACTGTGCCGGTACTATTTTGCATTGTCTGTGATGAGGCGATAGTAGCGATCCTAGTGGTTAGCAACTATCTATGGATGCTACGTATTGAGCTTCGTGACTGTATATACTAGACTGTGATATTACCGTCTTATGTGTTTACATTTTGTCCTTAATTTACAGGCACAGAAGTTAACTTGGAAGGACCCGTGCAGTGAAGCCGGATGAGTGAAAATATGGGTTGTGGGTCGTCAAAACGGACGGCAGTGGTGCCTGTAGGAGATTCTGTTGGTGACGATGAGACAGGCAATGGCATTGCACGGCGCTCTTCGGAGGTGCCTGCCCTTGAAGGAGAAGATCCTCCAGCGGAACAACTCAAAGAAGAGAATTTAAATTCTTCCAAACAAAACAGCGGGAACAAAGAGTCAATTCGTTAGTTATATGACATTCATATTATTATTATTATTATTATTATTATTATTATTATTATTATTATTATTATTATTAATTACTTGAAAGCAGTGGCGGCTGCTGCTTCAAAATTTTGTTCGTTTACTTTCTTACTACAAAATATTAGGCCTACCATGCTACATTTGTAAAAGTTTGCAAAAACTCATCTATTTATTTCCACAATGTTTTCCCAGAAGAGTATATTCGTAGTATCATTAGAGCGTTTCCGTTCATAAATGAAAGCAATATTGGCACTGAACTTTCAGTTATTTATGGCACTGACGAGTTCAGAAATATTTCAGGCTGTGTGTCTCTAATGAAATTTTTCAGAGATAACAATTTATGTTCAACTTTCGGCGAGTGTACAAAATTACTAGAAATTTTACTAACAATCCCTATGACGACTTCAGAGGCTGAAAGATGTTTTTCTACTCTCCTCCGAACAAAAACAAGGAAACAGGACAAAGATTTTCTTATTTCACAGCCACATAAGCACTGAAACTTCTAGTACGCGTCAGAATTGAATTTTCTGTTAAACGACCTGGTTTTGGTTTCACGCACTGCGAAATTTCAAGGTTCGGAGTCGACCTACCAAGACGCTTAATCTCACACTTCTCTTTTAAGCTGCGCAATGAAAATGGATGTTCTATTAAAGGTTGAATTGTATTCATCTTAACTAGGGTCTATTTAATATAGTAGAATAACACAAACAACACAATTTATTAAAACAGCTTCTTACGCGCCACCACATGCTCTCAACCAACTCGACTCAAGTAACTGCAGTGAAACGGAAGGCAAAAACACCAATAAAATACAAGCTCACCCTCTACCCTTAAAAAAAAAAAAAATCGCGGCGAACTGCAGTCGCAGGGCGGGCATATTCTGTCTCCGACTCATTCATTGTCACTCATCAGTAGCTCAGTAGCTCTGTGAGCTACTGCCATCTGCTTCCATTTTCAAAGCTCGTTTACCTATCTGTTCGTTTACCAACAACTTAAAATCAACACTGGACAACACCTCTCTCATCACCTCGCCCCGAAGAGATACCCAAGATCAAGCCAGTCTCCATAAGAAATACGGTCGTTTACTTTGGCAAGTAAACGATGAGGCTCCTACAAACGATTATAGTTGGATGAGAAACCTACTACAGCTGCCATACCAATCGTGTACTTAGACCACAATAATTTAACTTGTATTTTAAACCAAAATATCCGTAAATGTTTTTAGATGTAGCGCAAACTTGCTACAACCTTAAGGAGCCGTGCCTGCTTGAAAGATAATCACTCTATTATAATTTTCCCCCACTATTGCCATTCCATCTGTTCCACAACCACCATCACCACAATTAAATTGTTTCCTCTGGAAGGAGAATTGACCTGTACACGATTTGCGTGGGCATTCTCTCTTAGTTTTTTATTTCGGTATTTATTTTTATAGAATTGTTTAGGTTGTCTGTGTCCTTTCTGATTACCGTACATTATCTGCATTGTAGCCCATTTCCCATTTTAATTGTTGTTATACAACTTCTTCTGTCAGGCTGCAAAAGTCCTAATTCTTCTAACAATGTATTTTATAATACAGGGTTAGTTAAAAGTCCCGCACCACCTAAATAAATTTTGAAGCATGTGGTTCATTGACATGAAACTTGGTATATGGGGATAACCATATACTAAGAACTCGATAATGGTATTACCGAGTTTTTTCTACTTCCGGTTTAACCGGAAGTAACTCCAACTCTCTTATTTTAAATGGAACACCCAGTATATATATATATTTAATAAAGCTCATTAAAAGCTTTTCAAAAATTACCCACACTTGATACTTCTGTACAAATTCAGTGTTGCTAAATAAAAATGGAAGTGGTGCAAGATATTCCTAAAGCCTGGTTAAATCATTGCTTAAATGATTTCTATGATCGAGTGACACATTGTAAAGCAGCTGAGGGCTACCAATTTGAACACATAATTTAGAAGGTGAGCTAGCTTTGTTTTGTTTTTGTTAAGGAAGGAGTATTTTATTATTTTAATATTCGATACACTTTTCTGTTTTCTT
The DNA here is from genome assembly GCF_040183065.1 of Periplaneta americana. NCBI lineage: Eukaryota > Metazoa > Arthropoda > Insecta > Blattodea > Blattidae > Periplaneta > Periplaneta americana. Next base: position 154,201,481 of record NC_091123.1, read on the forward strand.
GACTTAGCAACACTGAATTTGTACAGAAGTATCGAGTGTGGGTACTTTTTGAAAAGCTCTTAATGAGCACTATTCAAAAATAAAAATATAGGCTATATTGGGTGTTCCATTTAAAATAAGAGAGTTGGAGTTACTTCTGGTTAAACCGGAAGTAGAAAAAACTCGGTAATACCATTATTTAGTTCTTAGCATATGGTTATCCTCACATACCAAGTTTCATATCACTGAACCGTATACTTCAAAAGTTATTTAGGTGGTGCTTTTATTATTTTAATATTCGATACACTTTTCTGTTCCCTTGGCTTAGTAACACTGAATTTGTACAGAAGTATCAAGTGTGGGTAATTTTTGAAAAGCTCTTAATGAATACTATTCAAAAATAAAATAATATATTAAAATAAGAGATTTGGAGTTACTTCCGGTTACACCGGAAGTAGAAAAACTCGGTAATATCACAGTTCTTAGTATATGGTTATCCTCACATACCAAGTTTCATGTCACTGAACCATATGCTTCAAAAGTTATTTAGGTGGTGCGGGACTTTTAACTAACCCTGTATATCTTCTGAAACGCAGTATGTAGATTAGATATAATCACATTTCTATTATTGTATTTATAATTTCTTATCCAGCTTTCATATAAAAGAACGGAAACCATAATTACATTACACAATTTTGAAATAATTGTTAGAGCTAAATGAAATTATTTTGATTGTATCATATAGGTACTGTAGTTGTTGGAATTTCTAAATGTTTAGAACTATATTTTGATAATCATTTGCATTTAAAATGTAAGCAAGATATTTAAAATTTCTGAGCTTTCCTTGCACAGGCTGTAGGGTCTTTGCATTCCTGATATTCAAGGGCTATTCTGACCTGTTCCAAAAGCATGTTTCGTAAAATAAAGAAAAGAAACAAAACTTTGCTCTTAATGTGTTTTGCTAGTAAAGATTGTGTTTTAGTTTATTTACAGAAATTTTTAAATTATAAGGACTTGATAATGAAGCACCTATAAATTATATTCTGTTTCAGTTACAGTACCATAACTTGATCATCTGCAAACAGTAAATGGTAATTTTTGTTTTGTTTCTTTACACTGATAAGTGCCGGGTAGCTCAGTTGGTAGAGCAGCTGGCTACGGACTGGAAGGTCCGGGGTTCGATCCCAGGTGGTGACAGGATTTTTTCTCGTTGCCAAACTTTCAGAACGGCCCCAAGATTCACTCAGCCTCCTATAAAATTGAGTACCGGGTCTTTCCCGGGGGTAAAAGGCGGCCAGAGCGTGGTGCCGACCACACCACCTCATTCTAGTGCCGAGGTCATGGAAAGCATGGGGCTCTACCTCCATGCCCCCCAAGTGCCTTCATGGCATGTTACGGGGATACCTTTACCTTTTTTACCTTTTACACTGATAAGTGACATCCATTATAAACACTGAACATTACAATGTCCAATTCCTTTGCTGAATGTTACTCTATAATTATGTGAAGTCAGTCCAGAGAATAATACAGCATCTAGCCATTTAATATTTAAAAAATATATAGTCTATCAAAGACAATGACGCCCTATTCCCTTTCAAAGTACTCCCCTTGGGACCCCACACACAATTCTCAGGTCATTTCAGCTTTTCAAAACAGCTTGCAAAGTCGCTTTACGGCATTATCTTCTACTTCCTTATTATATTATTCTTAACCCAATGGACTCGTATTTAAATTATTTAATTTCCCTGTGCTTGGATTTAAATGTCAAGTTTGAGGTTGAATGTGCAGCGTGCTTCTAGGTGTTTCTCTTCACTTCGTCATAATGTCCATGTTTCTGCACCCATACAAATGCCACATTCCACACAAAGCACGTCACTAGTTTCTTCCTTAGTTCTTTTTCCTGAGATCCGCAGAAAATGCTCCTTTTTCTGTTAAAAGCTTCCTTTGCCATTGCTATCCTCCTTTTAATTTCCTAACAGCAGCTCGTGTTACTTTTTAAAGTACACCCCGAGTATTTGGAGCTGTCCACTTGCTCTACGATACAATGGCATAACTTTCAGTCGAACCATTCTGCAATATCAGACTACTAGATGAATTATCTACGACGTATGCGACCCTACAGAATACCAAAAGCTGTGTTCCACTGTTAGCTACACGGGAAGAGAATACTGGGTTCTCCAAGGAAATTACAGTGTGAAAATTCCTCTTTGAGACCGTAACAGGCCATGTGGCCTACTACTTGTTCTAGAAGATGATGACGATATTTTCATTGTACATCAAATTTTCTTATGTCATTACAGCTCAGCCATTGGCTTTTGAAGTTCCTATAACAGAAGAAAGTATCATTCGTAAACATCCTCCTCGTCGTTTTCAGAGGTTGGAAGACCAAGTTACATTATCACATGAGCTCTTAGATGAAAAACAAGAAGAAGCCAAACAAAGAAGATTTCAGGTAATCTTTCTCGTTTGTAGTAGTACTGTATGAATAAAATAAATATACAGTGTCAGCTGAACAGCTAGTATCAGAGCACAGTTCAATTTTATTAGGCATGTGATCAGAATAAATAAGTATTGTACTTTGAGTTATTAATTAGAAATACAGTAGAACCCCGATTATCCGTCACCCTATTAATCGATTGATGGATTATCCGACTGACTTTCTCTCTCGCTCCTTTTTTTTATGTAGAAAAAATACGAAGTACTGTATGCACATTATATTAGTACGAATTTTTTCTGCAGAGTATTTTCTTTACAAAACCTTTAACCTTATACAGTATGGTCTACTCTTAAAGGGGTCGTACTGTCTAACTTCTGGGCAAAATGTTTTCTACAGGTGTCAAAAGAAAACGTGTTGTGCTACGAAAAAAGTACAAGTAATTGAATGGTTTGGAAAAAGAGAAACCGTGGTTCATACTCGCATCAGAATACGAAATAGGAATTACAACTGTGCACGATTTAATGAAAAAAAAAAAATATATATATATATATATATAAAGTGTATAAAGTATGTAAATCTACAACATGAGACCTGTAAGCCTACTATTCCTATCTTTTCACACACAGCCATCATAAGGAGTTTTGTCGTTGAAAATCAAATTAGTGGACGTCTGATCTGTTATCTAGAATGTTACAACAGAAGACCACGGAGGAAATTACAAAACTGTATTAATCTATGCACTTAACTTATGAAAACCTTATATGGCACGGATTATCCAGTTTTTCGATTAACCGTTCACTCCAGCCCCTTCATTACCACGGATAATAGAGGTTCTACTGTACATTTAATTGAAAGGAAAACATTAACAACATTCTTTCTGTAGGTAAATTTGTTAATACTGGTAAATGCTCTTAGTTTAATCCTATTTGATGCATTATGTGTTTGTGGTTATATGAGGTTTGTTTGACAATTATTTGCAAAATGAAAATTCGTTACAGTTAGAGGTGTGCACTGAATACAGCACTTACGTATATTCGTTTACAAACACATCTCCAAATATTTTTGTGACACCTAATTAGTAATTTTCTTTTTTATACTTCATTATAGATTTTATCACAGCGTGTACAATCAGCCAAGAGAACACGGAAGCCCTTTTTAGACAGTGAAGAAAATAATCAGGTCAGTGACAAATGCTAATTTCAAATATTTTGGATTGTCTTTAATTACAGAATTACCGACTCTGAGGCGAGAAAGATACCAATAAATAGGTTTAAGTCCTGCATACATAGATGGTTGCTGAACAGACCTTTCTATTCAGTGAATGAATTCATGGAGTGTGATGTAAATATTGTATTTTAGAAATGTAACCCTTTCTTTATATTTTAAATTTTCTCTTTGTATTTTAATTACTCCTTTGTCCTTACATAAATGTGTTAACATACATCATATACTGTTTATTTATCAGTGTTTGTTTATTTGCTATTTATGTTTATTTGCTTATAATTATTTGTTTATTTGTCTATATTTATTTGTGCTAAGTTTATTTGTTTGTGCATGTGTGAGTGTATGTGTGCGTGTGTATATTATCAAACCTGACAATGTCATATCCAGGCCTTGTACACTGGTTTCTGACAAATAAATATTATTATTATTATTATTATTATTATTATTATTATTATTATTAATATTATATAAATTGAATTCGTAGTTTCTTTGTATCTGAATGAATTAAATTATTATATGGATTGAAATCGACATACCGGTACCATACTTAATGGATGTATGAGAAATATACTTTACATGCTGTTACCAGCTCTATGTACCGGTATTCATATCTTGGAAACTATTTATTTTGTGCTTCAAAAGAGATTTGAATTTATAAGAAACTCTGCTTTCTCCCTTACAAGAATAGCTAACAATTTAAGGTACAAGTCTCATAGAATCTGTGTAAGTTCAAGTAGTGTGTCTCATAGATGTCTTGTATGCTTAACAAATTACCACAATTAATATAAAGGAGTAAGACAACAAAGTATTTAAAATAAAGTTAAAAATATTATTTTAAAATATAGACTATATTTTTTTAGTTTTCAGTATTAAAAATATGCTCTACATTTCTTTTTTCATAATGGCAGAAAAGATGTTGTGTCTTCAGCCTTGTGGGTGGTAGTAGCATTTCTGTATCCCAAGCATGCTGAAATTTACAAATTACTCCCATAAAGCAAGAATATTTATGAAGTCGCTAAGTTCTATGCATAATTGGATACCAAGCATATGTCATACTAGGTACCTTTTATAAAATAGTTAGGCAGCAATTTATCTCGTTAGCTTAAAAGTAAGATCGGAATGAAAGTAATAAGGTGGTCGTCGTCATCATCATCATCATCATCATCATCATCATCATCATCATCATCATAATTTTTTTTATGACTTTAGCAATCTACAACCGTTCAAATCAACGTTTCTTTAAGCCATTTCGTTTACTAATTGGTTTTTCTCAGTTCTTAAAGTTTTATAGTAGGTACCGGTAACTTTCGAGTGTTCATTTGTTTCACCTGGACTATTGAATTATTTCCAAGTTCTTTTACTGTCAGACTACTATTTCATTTCTTGAAGAACCAATATCTGGTTTTACGTATCAATGAGTGTTCCCCTTAATATTTTTTTGGAATTTCAGCAAGATGGATGTAACTGTGTAAAAATAGATTCGGTATCCTATCCGTATGTGACTGTTGTAATTGTTTAGATTTTCTTCCGGAAAATAGCTACCGGTACTTAAAAAGCTGTTGTTTAAAATTGTTCAACTTAATTGCATGCTTACAAAAACAAACTAGTCCTTATCGTATCATATGGTACTTAGCTAAATTTTCCATGCATTCTTTAATACACTGGAATGAATCAATTTTTTTTTAGCAAGTGATGTCAACCAGAAATCAAGTTTTCTTATAAATCCGTCTATTTTATCTCTGGCTGTTACATTAACATCTTGGTCTTGCAAACTACTATTCAGTGTTTAAATGTTGGAAAAATATATAAGCAAGGGAGGCCAGCCTAAGAATCCAAACATAATTGGAAAATACAATAGATATACAATACAAATACAATAGATAAATAAAAATAAAAAAAAAAAAAAAAAAAGAAAAAAAAAAATTTACATATTCCAATTTCTCTTCTTGCACATACTGATACATTAGAAGTTCGGTGGTATCTTCTGGGTTTGCGTAAAATTACCATTGTTTTTTATTTTACAGGGATTTGTATTTTTTCAATGGGATTTAGTAGCGGTATGGTAGAGGGGGTCGCCCCTTCGAATAGTTTGGAAACCACTTTTTTAAAACATCTCAACATAATTCCAATTGTTTATTCTTTCATTCATTGTCTATAATTTTGCTTCCAAGTAATAGGCGTACCATAATTTAACTTCATAAAGACCACCTTCTAACACCATTTTTACCTACTTGATCTTCATTATCAGTGTATGATAAAATGCATGTTAGGTACTTAAATTTATTGATTTGTTGCATAATATATTTTTCGTTGATTCTGGTTCACGTTAACACCTTGTTTAAAAACTTAAAATTGCTTAACAACACGTTAAAAGTGTTAAACTTTTTAAAAAAGGTTATGTACCGTAAACTGGGGTTACTTTCAACACAGAGGAAACTTTTAACATTTTTTCAGAAAATCATATTTAGGTTTATACATGCTGCACTTGTTATAGATGGAGGTAAATTTGGTATGAGAATGATTTTATGATAATTTACCTCCATCTATAACAAGTGCAGCATGTAGAAACCTAAATATGATTTTCTGAAAAAATGTTCAAAGTAATCCCAGTTTACGATACCTTAGACAGACGGCCCGTTTCGACGCTGGTGCTGCGTCATCTTCAGTGTCCTACGAACTACTGTTGTTTCTGTTGATCTTGCATTCTGCCATTTGCATTCGTCAGTTGTAGGAGTGGGGTGTGTTGCTCCTATGGTGGGGGGTGGTAGTTTGTGTGCTGTGTATCATGATATCAGATAATGTGTGGGTATTGAACTGTAATTGTGTATTAAGTATATGATGTAGGTGTGTTATTGTATGTTTATATGTCTCGTATTGTTCTAAGATGTTTAACTGTGGACTTTTTGGTGTGATGTGTAGAATTTCCATATCTGTTTCTATATTATTGTAGACATGATTATTGTTGATAATATGTTCTGCGTAATTTGATGTGATGTAGGGTTTGGTACATAACCTTTTTTAAAAATTTTAACACTTTTAATGTGTCGTTAAACAATTTTATATATTCCATTTTGATTCTTGCGTACACTACTTTTAACACTTGAATATAAGTAATTGATTAACTAGCGGACTTACTCGTGTTCAACAATCAAATGCACCCACATAACAGGCAGAGAAGTTTGAGATGACGCCGTGATCTAGTAGGCTCTGAGGATGGTGTGATAAGCACCGAAACAGCTGTAAGCCGCACAAACTTACATAATTAACACGAGTTAGTCCGCTAGTTAATCAATTACTTAATTTTATATATTTTTCATTTTTCTATATACACTTTTAACACTTACATACTGTATCACTGATCATGATAAAGAAGTTGGAAATTTAATCAATGACTTATATATCACTGATTAAATTTCCAACTTCTTTACTGTGTTAATATTTAGGATTTACCTGGCGACTAGTATCGAAGTCTTGTTCCTTATTGTCCAAAGCCTAATGGCACTATATTTTATTATTGCTGTTTTAGAACTTAAGAATGCATTTACCACAGAGTTTACTTTTACATGTTACCAGTAATAGAGTATGAATTGTTACATTTCTTAATTTGGGGTTTTCTTTTTCATTACAGAATGAATCTGTGATCGAAACCATGAATCGTGAGAACTCAACTCTGGAACTGTGATATTTAGAAGTGTTTCCTATAATGACTATGATGAGAATAATGAAAGACTTCATACAATTTTGTGGATTCCATCTGGAAGCTTTTGTGTTGATAATATGCTAATTAGTTTCTTGGCTTAAGAACTTACATAGTGACCCACTTAACGTTGTGACCTCTTACATGTTCGGTATGGGTCAGTATATTCATTGTTTTTTTTATAGACATTGAAACATTTGAAGTGGTGCGCAAAGCGACACTCTATGGCCTTGTCACCATGAAGTACCGGTACTACATCTCGCACCATCCTTAGCATATCCCCTAGTCCCCCCACTGAATTGCAAAATGAGAAGTGTTATCAAATGGTAGCAGCCATAACAGAACATTGCACCCCCCACTGACCTTGGTACCAAGCTGCACACTGACCCTAGCATCGCATCTGCAAATTGATCTTCTGTTTTCCTAGTCTAGGTCCTAGCATCCAGTCTGTTGAAAGCTTGGTGACAGTCGTGTTGAACTATTTCATCACCATGAATAAATTAGTACAGTTTAAAATTGCAATATACAGGGTGTTTCAAAAATGCGGGGCATAATTTCAGGTATGTATTTCCCACATATAGACAATCAAAATAGTTTGTTACAACATGTGTCCGGAAATGCTTTATTTCCGAGTTATGGCCTTCACAACATTGAAATTCACCAGAACGTTTTTCTTTCCGCAGGTCGTTGCCGTCAAAGGAGACATTAAGAGGGCACTCTGACAGTTCATTCCGAGGCGAAGGTTACATTCAGTGTTGTGTAGGCGTTAGACTGTGCGACATGTATTCAAATCAAGAGCTGGCAGAGATACACTTCATGTACGGTAAGGCGGACAGCAATGCTGCGCTGGCTCGTCGTTTGTACCAGGAGAGGTACCCACAGCGACAATGTCCAGATCGGAAGACATTTGTACGTCTCCATTACCACCTGTGAGAGTATGGAAAATTTAACTCTCCTGGTTTGAGAAGGAGACGACCAAGATCTACAACTCCAAAAGTACAGGAGGAGATTCTGGAGGCTGTGAACATGACTCCATCTATCAGCACACGAAGGGTAGCGTTGCAAGTCAATGTTCCTCATACGACTGTCTGGAGACTGTTGAAAGAGTATCAATTGTATCCTTATCATTTGCAACGTGTACAGGCCCTGTCACCAGCAGATTACCCTGCACGAGTTAGGTTCTGTCAGTGTTCGCAGGTCAATGAGACATCAATGTGAGGTCTGTATTCAAGCAGGAGGTGGATATTTTGAACATCTTCTGTAATGACAACGACTTGCGAAAAGAAAAACGTTCTGGTGAATTTCAATGTTGTGAAGGCCATAACTCGGAAATGAAGCATTTCCGGACACATGTTGTAATGAACTATTTTGATTGTCTACATGTGGGAAATATATACCTGAAATTATGCCCCGTATTTTTTAAACACCCTGTATATTGAATAATAAGATTATAAGTTCTATCTATGAACATTACATCAGATCCTAAAATGTCTGTTTTATTTTTATATAGCTACCTTAATTTCAACTTCAATCATTCTTCAGCTGATATAAGTTGAGGATAGCAATTTTCCAGTTCTTATCGACTTGATCTTTAATTTTGTCTAGGATATAATCGAAGTAATAATTATCATTTTCATATAACAAAAAAAAAAAACAAACTACATCACTATACAGTCCACACCTGTGGAGTAACGGTTAGCTCGTCTAGCCGCGAAACCAGGTGGCCCAGGTTCGATTCCTGGTCGGGGCAAGTTACCTGGTTGAGGTTTTTTCTGGGGTTTTAACTCAGCCCAATATGAGCAAATGCTGGGTAACTTTCGGTGTTGGACCCCGGACTCATTTCACTGGCATTATCACCTTCATCTCATTCAGACGTTAATTAACCTAAGATATTGATAAAACGTCGTAAAATAACCTACTAAAATCGCTATACAAATGACGAAATTTTCTATACTGCTATTGTTTTTGATCCAGTGAGTTAATTTCTATTCTTCTCTTTTTACGAGCAAAATACACATACCAGTACTTAAACTGGAATTAAGTCATAAAAATATATTTCTCACAATATGATGATGTTCACATTCTGCCGACCAAAACTCAACTGGGACATCACATGAAGGGTTGGGTCGGTATTTCATTATGACGACATTGGTGCTAGGGATCAGTGGTAGGAGCTGTGCTAAGGGTGGTGCGAGATGCGGTGCTTCATTGTGGACAAGACCTAAGAATTCTTAAATAACCCAGAAAGTGCCGATATTGTTTAAATAAGAAGAAACATTTGTTTATGTAACACAAGCTTTTCAAGACGACAATGTTCGACACTTTTTTTAACATTACCGGTACTATTGTTGTTGTTATTATTATTATTATTATTATTATTATTATTATTATTATTATTATTATTATTATTATTAACATCATCATCATTACTTACTTACAAATGGCTTTTAAGGAACCCATAGATTCATTGCCGCCCTCACATAAGCGCACCATCAGTCTGGGTTCAAATCCTGATTGGGACAAGTTATCTGGGCCTGATTGGGCTTTTTATTGACCAGAAGGACTCTTTCTTTAAACCGAAAGTGCAGTTCTGCAAGTATCAATCCGTCATATTCCTCAATTTTATATATTCTTCGTGTAATAACAATTCAAATTAGGCGGTAGAGTTTGACTGCATTATTTTTCATACAGTCAGGAAGCAGTGTGTTCGGTTTTACAATTTTTCATACCTTCAGGATATAGATGATTTTTCTCCATGTTCAGTTTTACAGCATTTTACAATACTAATGTTAACACAAAATGAACTTAGAATTGAGATTTTTCATCATTCTTGCATCAAAATGAAGCTGATTAACGTAGCTAAGTGCCAAACTATAAACAGCGTCCTATTGCTTAAGAAAGTCAATTTAAAACTCAAAGATCTTAAATTTTTATTTTTATGTTTGAAATTAAAAGAAAAAAATTGAAATTACATTTTTCCTTAATGAGATAAGATAGGGAAAAACTGTCTTCACAGCTTATTCTGTGTTCTTTTAGGAGTAAGACAGTGAAAGAAATTTTATTCTAACATAAAACTGTGAGCCAAGGATTAAAACAAATTTCAGTTTTCACTTTAAAAAAATGCCCCCGTCCTCTCAAAAATATTTGAGGGGTTTATTTTGTGTGAAAATCCTCAATTATGTGTCAAGTAAGCGGGAAAAAAAGAGTTTTTTAAAATTGGGATAAAAACTGCAAATTTTTCTCCCAAAGGTAGATAAGTACTGTACCTTAATACCAAAGAAAAACTGGTACTTGTGCAGCAGAATCTGTGAAAAAGAAAGCTTCAGAAACTTGAATATAGTATTATACTCATAATGTTGTAATTGTACCGATGATATCTCTGGACAACACCATTAACATCTCTAGAATTGTTTGACTCAGGAAAATGAGACAGACGTTAATAAATTGTTTCTTAAATTTTATGCTTAATTTGCAAAATTTATTTTTATATTTTAAAAAATATTTCTTCAATGTGTAGAAACTCAGAGAATATAATTTTGCATCTTACTTCAAGTGACTGTCTGCACAACATTATCTTAAAATACTGACCCAAATATAAAACTTGAAAGGTTACAACGTTAAGTGAAGCACATACTGTATATAAAATCACAATTAATTTATAATTGCGGTGTGTTGTTTGAAATAACGCGTCTTATTACGACACAACGGCAAGAGAAGAGAGGAGAGACATTGGAACTTTCCCAGTGAATTTCACCTAAGACAAGATGGCTACTCTGAATGATTACTGTGATGAACTCATGGATGTAAGTCAATGTTATCATCATTCAATCGTGTTGATGATGATAATAATAATAATAATAATAATAATAATAATAATAATAATAATAATAATAATAATAATAAATATGCAGCTTCAATGTTGCATCTAAATTCTAAATCACAGTCTGAAGGCATGGATGTTCGTCCGTTGTCATTGTCTTGCATTATCTTAGATAGAGGCTCGACATCGTACATTTTAAGTGTATTATTTAACGATGCTGTATCAACTACGCGGTTATTTAGTGCTGATGGAATTAGCGATAACAAAATAATATTTGGCGAAAAAAAATTCGAAGATTCGTCATGCAATTACTAGACATTCACTTTACGGTTGGGAAGAAACCTCGGAAAAGTTCCATTTGCAGGACTCGAACTTAATCCCGAGCTTAGCCTCGAAGCACGAGTCCCGCTCGTTACACCTACACCACTCCAGTGATCAGCTCCGTACTGACTACCCATCATGAGAGACCCAAAATACGTGTCAAGTGCAAAGGACTAAATTTTAACAAAGGCAATAAATCTACCAGATGACGATATTGATGACTAGGGTTCAGATTTCATCCCACCATTTTGTTTCAATACGAACTCTTATCTCTTCTCTTACTTTTATAACATGTTGATGTAGTGTTTAATAATGCATTTAAGTAGAAATAACTAGGGCTACATATATTTACTCTTTAAAAATGTAAAGTGCTCGATGAAGGCAATAATACAACCTATATGGTAGGTGTGAATGTTCAGTTTATGAATGTTTAAAAACAAGTTGTAAATGATATAATGTGCAGCATTTGAGCTATAATATTTTTATTTTGTAGGACATAGCATACCGATATATTCCTTAAATTAAAGATCAACACTTCCTGCCCTATCATGATTGCATTACTATTGAATACGACACAACTTTTAGGTCTGCCATGGTACTGTAATACTGTTTTAGAATGTGATGATAAGCTTCCAAATCTCTGCATGAAAACTATATGTTATTGATCTGAATCTTACACTAAATGTTAGGCTTGAACGCCTAGTATTAAATTTGTAAAACAAAAAGAGACCTCTATTTTAAGGAATTAATATGTTGTGCCTTATGGGATAGAGTATTGTATCTCTTACTTTTTCATCTTTTCCTGTTTCCAAGTCTCGCGTGATATTGCCTAGAAGACAAAGCTTACCAAAAAATTGTTTTTTTTTTTTTTTTGAGTAAATGGTAGGGACACAATTATAATGAAAAAATAACAATGGAGAAGGAAAAGAAAAAGAAATAACACAATTATAAATAATTGAAGACGACTAAACAAAAGATCATTAATTCCAGAAGAAACATAAAATTTCCTAGTACGGTATCTATTTGCTATCAGGTGACCACAGTCGTCTATTTAGCACTAGTTGCAAGATCCAACTTAAGTGAGCAGATCGCCATAGGATGGTTTCTTAGGATTTTATAGATCCCTTCACTGCAGACAGAGATACTTCAGTGACAAGAGTTTGTCCTAGACCAAGCTGCTTGCAAAAATGCGCGAATCTTTTTGCGATGGTTCCTCTAGCCCCAATCAGTAATCCAATAACTTCGATCGACATTAGATGACATTTTTCCTCATAATAAGGTATAGTGGGGTCGTATATGTCGCAGTTTTCCTGATGTACCTCAGCAGGTTGATTTTCATATGTTTCCATCCTTACCGTTGGATCAATTATGAATCCGCTTGTTGATCTTGTTGGGATAGCGATGATGTCAATGCGCCTTGTAGATCCATTTGTGGACAAACCATGGACCTCCTCCTCTACTTGGTAGTCTTTTCCTCGTAGGGCCGATGCTAGGAGGGATCGAATCTTGTGGTGACGAGAGTAAAAGGGGACTAAATCGTGTCCTTTTGAGAGATGAATTAGGACAATGATTTAAACAAACACGTGTAATATCATTGTGTCTTTTGTGAACGGATATTGAGAGAAGTAGCATTTTTATTTGAATTTTGGAATGTGTATTCTCGGAAAATGGGAGACAGAGAGATGATGTTGGGTGAGTTCGTAGAGCAAATACCAACAAATGTGTCCTTACTGATTGGTTGTGTAACATTGATGGTTTGGTTGTAATTTCATTGAAGATAGTAACAAAGTGTGTGACAGAAAGACGAAATCTTGTTTTCATTGGTGACAGAAGAAAAACTAGAGCGGCAAGGAAGAAATGCACAACCACCAATATCCCTCAATGACGCATTAGGTTACTGAACCTTTCAGCAGTTACATACACAATTGTGATTTGTTGTCTTATGACTCAGTCACTACTGTTACGTGAACACATATTGCAATGTTGCAATCTGTTCGCTTTTATTTGTATGGATATCTCAAAAACCGTTCACAAACAACCAGAATGATATTAGACTTTTATGTTTAACCCCTCTTCCTCTTTCATCTCTCAAAAGGACCCTATTTAGGTAGTTCACTTTCACTCAGTATGATATTGCATACTTTTACACCTCAGTGTGTGAAGAAGAAATTTGAATAAATTAAGAAGAAATTGTGATAGATCTTAAAAACTGACAAAGTTATTATTTTTTTAGCCACTGAAATCCTTCAGCACATAACGATGCAAGAATTTAAATGGCTGTGGGCAGAAAGTGTTAATCTATCTGTAATTTTGAGCATACAGAAACAGATCCCATGTTTTGAATCTTCATCTTGATGAGATTGCGCAATAACGAGACGAAAAGACCATCACTTTTGTTTCTAAGATATTTACGAGTATAAATCAGGGATAGCTAATTTTTTTATACTCAAATTTATAATTACTTGGAATATTAGAAAATTCTCCTTGCTACGATATAGTTATTATGAAAATTCCAAATAGAAAGAAAGGAAAAGAAATGTATGAATAGAAAGAGCGAGGGAAAGGAAGGAACAAGATAAATATGGACATAGTGCAATTGACTAGTTTCGATGCAATTTGCACCATCTTCTAAATTCTAGTAAGCACGGGAACTCACTAGAAGAAGATAATCCAAACTAGTCAATTAAGGTGAAATACCATCTTTAAATAACTTAAGTTCTTCAAGTGTTAAAAGTACATAATCAAGAGTGAAGAGAAATGATTATTTATTTTATACAATTAATTTATTAATTTAAAATATTTCGAAAGTATGCTCTTAATTTATTTTATAGAAAAATCTCAGATATATAGGCCGACCTACATAAATGAGAAATTCTTTATGCTCTTACTGTATTTTTGTTTTAATTTTTACAACTATAAAATAATATTGTACAATATTGTTTTAGATCACTTTTATAGCTCGGATTAAAAACTCTTATAATTTAGAAGTGATGTCTAAATAAAGTTTATACATATATTTTATGTATGGATTAAATTTGTTACTGTTTGTCATTCTTAAAATGTAGTTTGAAGTATCATTCAATAAAAGTAAAACCAAGAATATGACCATGAAAGAAAATATGTAAGAAGTGCATAATTATATAACAGTGCAACTGATAGATTTTTAATATTTGGTACAGTAAATATCATATTGTTAGCTTACTAAATAACACAACTTAAAAGAGTTTCAGTTATTATTATTATTATTATTATTATTATTATTATTATTATTATTATTATTATTATTATTATTATTTATTGTTGAGCAAAGGTTCATCATATTGCTCTTTTTATAAAAAAATCACTCTTGCACCCCAGAAAGAGTACCTACATATTCGTCCTCAGGAGGCATTCCACAAAATTTTAAGGTAAGTATTTTATTAATTAATAGAATAAAAAGTAAAAAGAGAAAAAGAAAAATACAGATATTACGATAATTTAAACTTTATATTTTCTCCCTAAACAATAATTTTTTTAACATTTATATTTGATTATATGGAATTACAGGACTTGATGTGGTACCAGTATTTGCCTCTTCATCTGATATTGTATCCACAAGTCGCCACTGTTATCTGCAATTGGGCCAGACTTTGCAAAGCAACATAAACTATCTCACTGATAACCTTATGCTAAGTCTGAAAAACTGGTTTAATTTTGCACAGCAAAGACATCAATTTACCCTACTAATTTAAAAAACTGATTTCATTTTCCACAGCAGAGACATTATCAGTAACGATCCCACTGATAACTCATAGTAAGTCTAAAAGACTGGATTCATTTTTCACAGAAAGACATGATGTAACGTAAAATAATTTTATATGTATTTTCAAATTATTTTTAAAAGCTAAAACTGAAATTTAATATTGCTGTCAATTTATTAAGGATGTTTAATTGTGTATACATTATGCAAATGTTTAATGAGTAGAATAAGATTACCAGCATTAATTGTACAAAATATTTT
Organism: Periplaneta americana; assembly: GCF_040183065.1. NCBI lineage: Eukaryota > Metazoa > Arthropoda > Insecta > Blattodea > Blattidae > Periplaneta > Periplaneta americana. Next base: position 154,216,959 of record NC_091123.1, read on the forward strand.
GAAGGTCTTCTAAAACGAAATAAGAGCTTCAAGGGATCTGTGACACTCAAAAGTTTGGGAACCATTTGAATAAAAATAAAAATAATGGTCTGGGACAGTAGTAAATATTTTTACCGATATAGCACAAGAGGTGAGTGGGAAGATGGTCTTGAAAGTGCCCACAGATGGCTCTACGGTGGACCTGACATCCTGTTTTTCAAATGGCATCGTTGATCGCGAACAGCGCATCATCTGTCATTCTGGTGGTTGGAATGGATGTTTAAATTAGTTTGAGGTTATGATATTTGGAAGTCACCATAAAAATGTATCAGAAGTCAAGTATTCCTTTAGGGCCTTATATTCCAGTAGCTGCAAATTTTCTGTCGAATTTGTCGCCTGATGTACGTAAAAATGTGTTCAGATTTATGTTACAATGTGAGTATTGTAATGAACATAAGCACGATTTTGTGCTGTAAACCTATAGCCTAGTTATATTTTTATTCTATAGTTTTTTTGGTAATTCGGTAGAAAACGCTGATCAGTATGACGGACATCACTGAGTGACAGGTTAGATTTGATTAGTTCAGTGTTTTTGATATGCCTACTAAAAAACGTAGGCCTATAAGCAAGGCATACCAAAAACTGAACAAACCTAACCCGTCACTAGTCTTTGATTATGTCAGTCATATTGATCAATGTTTTCTACCGAATTGCCGTTTTGTCATGTTGAGATTGGTTGAGAGAGCAAGCATGGCTGGAACAATTTTAAACTCATTCTCGATTTTTGGGATGTGCACATCATGTTCATTGAATGAAAAGCTCTTAATTGAAACATTGTTTCCAGGAGAGACAGAGATTGTTCAATCAACTTCTGCAGTTGTGCACAGGGAATCATTTTCTCAGAGAAAAATTTAAAAATTTCTCTTCATTTTGAGCAAAGATCAATATTTTCTTTATTACACTTAATACCCCCAGGCACTGAGATATTGAACAGCACTTTCTTAAAATTATAATAATTAACACTGAAAATCCGGGGACTTCTGGAGACAAATTGTTAAATTCGGGGACAAATTTTGCTCGGGGACAAAAAACGAAATTCGGGAACTGTCTCTGGGAAACGGGAACATCTGGTAACCTTAACATAAAATAACAATTAAACATTTCGAAGGAATTGTCATTGCACCAAAATTATAATTGGTCCAGGGAGCATTTAAATAATTAAGAAATTACCTGTCTATAGGAGAACACGTTGTGAAGACGATGCTATCCAGTAGACAGTGGTTCACAAACAAAGAGAAATGAAATAAAAACGAGGAAACAGAATCCTTTACCATTGCCAGAAAAATTGTCTTTTTGACAGAGGGCACGAGGAAAAATTAGTCGCCATTTCTGCCCCGTAAAACTCTCGAGGTACCTAGAGCAATGGGTCCATTTTAGTGGCCTAAAGGTACCCATACACATACGAATTTGGTTCGCATGAACGGTTCGGCAAGTGTGACTCAGGAGCTAGACTCTGATATATTTCACTACACACTCTCCCAACTTTATTTATATATCTACATTTCAGTATTCAGAATGAGTTCATCGGAGCAACTGGCAGCAGTAGTGATAATTCTAGATGAATGTTGTATGTTCGGAAGAAAAAAAGAATCAGCATCAATGAGTTTCTGTCTCGTTAACTGCATGAGTAAGTCCAGGGGCCTGTTTCTCAAAACTCACGGACTAGTAATACTGGTCTGTACAGTAGTAATATTAGTTTATTTTACAAGTCTGTGTTTCTAGAAACTACAAGGGTAAAGTAGTAGTTACCAGTTCACAGACTAGTAATATTGGTCGATTTCACCAGTTCATAAGTGATTCTGTTTCTCAAAATGTTAATCTAGTTGATTATACTAGTATTTAACAGGAATATTCCTACAAGACTTTAAAGACTGGTGATTTCTATATTATCAGTTACCAGTGGCAATCTTTCTCAGATAATCAAAACAAAATATTGTAGTTATTTTTTTAATAAATGTGGTTTAGTGATTTCGATTGAAGTAGTAGAGAAGTTGTTGTGAGAAGAGCTAAAACTATATCGAGAAAGAACAATTATTATTCCTTTACGGCAGCATTGTTTAAATATAATGAATGGTTTAAATAAAGTGCTGAAAAGCTTGGAGAGTTGTTAAATATAGTGGGACCTGCCATAACAAGACAAACAAATAGAAGTCTTGCATTATCAGCAAAGCTTCAAAAACAAATTGCTCTACAAATCGGGATGTTGATTATTTTCCAATGCCATCTGGTTTTTCTGCCCTAGACCAGCAACACATGCCGAATTTTTTTCCTAATAATCTAATACCAATTCATCAACTGCAGTAATTTTTGCTGGCTTTCCTCCTCCACTGCCAGTTCTTCTGACATTGTCAACTTTAGCCTACAAATTAAATACAAAACGACACTAATTTATGAATAGATCAAACGTAAAACTGAAAAAAAAAAAAAAGATAGCGAATTTTTCAAGTCATAAGTGGCATCCATGTCGCCAGTAGACTCACTTGCTACATAATGTGTTCATATTATGATACTGTGAACTTGAATTGATACTCGTCAAAGTTGCTTTCTTAATGTTGGGCCAATAAGTGTCCCTAACGTATGCATAGTATTTGTTCTGAAGTATCAGTTCCATAGCCTCACTTATTACAAATTTTTTTGTCCAGTCGTTTACTTTATCATTTTTGTTATTATGCTTGAAAACGCACCGAATGATATATCCTTTGAGTCATTAATCATATTGAGTATAGTTAATTTGCTTTCAATTGATGGAATTTCAAGAGAAGAGAGAAGTAAGAACCAAAACACAAACAACTTAGCCTCCTAACCTCAAATAACAATACCTACCAATGGGTATAAACAAATGAACTCAATCAGCTGATTAGTGAAAGAGATCATGTGACTAGTGAAAAATTGTCACAAGTTACTAGACTGGTGAAATAGTTTGAGAAACAGAATCTACTAGAGCTGGTGAAATATACTCTGGTAACTAGTAACTGGTGAACTCCTAAACTAATATTTTTGAGAAACAGGCCCCAGATCTCATCCCACTTCGCTTTGTTTGAATAATCTACACTGCGAACCTGTCACAGAACCGGCAGTTCAAAACTTTATCAAAAACTCGGCCTCATGAACAATGTTAGACATGAAAGCCATCATGGTTTCTCACAGTGACAAACTCACATTGTCAGCACATGTGGATATGTGAGTCTGGCCCAGGATCACCCACACATGTATGAGCCAATAGCGAGCTAGTGGTGAGCCAAACCGAGCACACACGAGTTTGGTTCATTGAAACCTGGGCTGAGCCAGACTCGTACATGTATGGGTAGTATTACCATATGTCTATATTTTGTAAAGACAGTTGTATTTTGAGACCCATGTCTGTGTCCATATCGTACAAGTAAGGAAATGACGTAATGTCTGTATTTTTTGGTTTGGATTCGGAAAGGAGATTAATAATTAGTTTCTAGGCCTACATCCTTTAATGCATGGCACCTATTTAATAATACAGGGTGGTGCATGGGAACAGGAGATTTTGAATCAATTAGTGCAGAGTCATACTTGAAGTTGGTAAGACTCTGATACTGCCATACTGTTCTTAAAGTGATGCCATTTCAATATCCATGAGGCAGTGGATGGAAGAGCATTGTGAATTCGCAGTAAAAACAATGATTGTTATGAATTTTTTAAATTTTATTGGGTTATTTTACGACGCTGTATCAACATCTAGGTTATTTAGCGTCTGAATGAGATGAAGGTGATAATGCCAGTGAAATGAGTCAGGGATCCAGCACCGAAAGTTACCCAGCATTTGCTCGTATTGGGTTGAGGGAAAACCCCGGAAAAAACCTCAACCAGGTAACTTGCCCTGACCGGGATTCGAACCTGGGCCACCTGGTTTCGTGGCCAGACGCGCTGACTGTTATTCCACAGGTGTGGACTGTTTTTTATGAATCTGCACGACGAGAATTTCGGCGTCATTTTAAACTTTGGTGTCACGATCCGGTTCTGTGAGCTCACGCTGTGAAGATGTGGGTTAAAAGATTTGAATCAACAGGTTCTACCCTGAGCAAGAAGCATCCAGGACCAAGCAGTCAATACCGTCATCCAGCAGAGTCCACAATTTTGTGCACTGCGAAATGCTGTCATTAGATTTGCCTTGCCACACTGTGGCAGAATATTGCCTTCAGATCTCAAATTGCATCAGTACAATCTTCAGACTATCCAATAATTGCAAGCCACTGATGCCAACAGACGAGTAACTTTTGCTGAATCATTTTCAGTAAAACCAATAGCCATCACTGCATTACCACAGCGCTTTGGAGAGCATCTCATGTTGAATGGCAACATGGACTAGCTCGCGTAATCACCAGGCCTTTCAGTGTGCGATTTTTGAGAGGATTTTTAAAGGATAGTGTGTATGTTAGTCACCCTCACATTCTAAATGAAGGCTAGGATTCGTGACAACATTGCATTGATCAACCAAAATTCTCGTCTTGCAGCTTCACAACCATTATTGCTTTTACTGCGAATTCACGATGCTCTTCTGTCCTCATGACAACTGAAACGGCAATGCTTGAGGAAAAGTATGGCAGTATCAGAGTCTTACGAACTTGAAGTATAACTTTGCGTTAATCAATTCAAAATCTCCCATTCTCACATGCTATCCTGTATAAGGGCTGTATTTAATGTTATTTATTTAATATCTCTACTACTTGAATATTTTTTACATCTTTACTTCTTCAATGCACATGTAGTTTTAGCATTTGGGTACCAGCATTTGTACCATTGTAGGTTCATTTTCTTTGTGTTGCTGATGAGCATAGTTTTAACAGTGGAAAGTTTCTTTTTTTTTTTTAATTTATTGAGTATGCCCCAACGAGTGTAACTCATATATATAGGGGCTATACAAGAACACATAGGCCTACATATGAAGGGTACACGGGGAAAACGATCAAGGTCCATCAAAAATCGAAATTAAGTTAATAATGCTATCTTATAGTGGAAAGGAAGTACTATCATGTGGTCTAGCTAGTAATAAGAAATCATCGTTCTTGACATTCCACTATGTCAATTTCTATTAAATACACACATAACAAAGTATTAAGTGCTTAAACTTTAAATTCGTTTTTCTCGAAACTTTCTAAAATGGACCTTCATCATTATTCCCGTGTACCCTTCATATGTTATACAATATAATTGAAGAGTCATGAAACTACAGTCTGAGAAAAACAAACAATAACACAAGAATTTATGAAAGAAAGAAAGCAAAATAAGAACAAATAGTAAGATAACATAAAGTTTTAGGCAGAAAGAAGAAAAAGTTTGAAACCATGAAATAAATAAATCAACTGAGAATTAAACTAAATAATCTGCCCAAAACGTATTTTTAAACAATTCTTAAAACACCGGCAATTTGGTAAAAGTCTATGCTCTAAAGGAAGTTGGTTAAAAGTTGTTGTTAAAAAATGGTTAAGTCCTTTCGTTCCATAAGTTACGGAGCTATGCTGACAAAAATATATATTGTCTTTTTGTCTTGTTAAATAAGTATGTATATCTTTATTAAACTGAAATGTAACACTACTATGTATTAAATTGTTAATAACTTTGTACATGAAAATGGCAGCACCTAATTTGATAATTGATTCAACTGGTAGAATGAAAGAAAATTGATATAGATATTTAACTGGAGTCAAATAATGAAAACCCAATAAATTTCTTAAAGCTCTATTTTAAATAACTTGTAAAGGTCTCAAAGCAGTTTTCTTATTATGTCCCCAAATATATGACATATACATTAAATGAGAATGGATAAAAGCATAATATACGTTCAAGAGACAAGATATAGGCAAATATCTTTTAAGCCTTTTCAAAATACCAGACATTGGAGCAATTTTCTCACAGAAAGCCAAAATATGCTTATCCCATGTTAAATGTTCATCAGTGTTCAATATTAAAATATTTTTAAGCTGGTACTCGTAAAATGTCGAAAAGAAAGTCTCAACTGAGTTACAAACAGTATATCCATTTCTGAAACATAATTTACAAAGTGCTAATGAAATTATGTTCACTGATTGCAATGCACAATTTTCAATATTGTATTTGGTGATCATAGAGATAAAAATAAATATGTGGCAATTCAGAAACATTGCAATGCTGCTAAAGCTTCTTATTGTGAGTAAAACCATGGACTTGTTAAATCCATCTGTTGCTCTATTATGTGGGATGCCTAAAATAATTTTCGAATTGTAAATGTACGATATTTCAGTTTGTTCTAATGCATGTATTACTTTCCAGTGGCGGTGAATTCAATCGAAGGGAAGAGTATACCTGAAGGAGCATTGGATCATATTCAAGGGCAAAGCCATACTCTTTCGCAATTACATGAGTCATATGCAGGCGTACTTGCACTTATCCAGGCATTTATCCGACTACCACATGGATCAGTTAATTCTGATCATCTGAAAGAGGACTTAAAAGAAGTGAAGTAGGTTCAGATCTTTCTTCCATGATATTTAGGCTACATTATTAAGAATTTTTGTATCTTAATTTTGTTTTAATTATTCGTTCTGAGGTTAAAATTCTTTTCTAACATAAAAATTTGTTGAGAAATGGGATATATTGTTGTAAAATTATACGACACATATCCAGTACAGTAGAACCGCGATTATCCGTCACCCTATTAGCCGATTGGTGATTAACCGTCTGTCTTTCTCTTGCTTTTTTTTCTGCAGAAATATATGAATACTGTACATTGTATTAGAACGTTATTTTTTTGTAGAGTGTGTTATTACAAGCCTTTTTCCTTACACAGTATGATCTGCTGTTCGAATTGTCGTACTGTATAACTTCTACATGAAATGTTTTCTACGGGTGTCAAGAAAAACACTCATTGTGTTAAGAATCGAAAAATAATTGAGTGATATGGGGAAAGATAAACAGTGGCTCATCTCCCATCAGAGTACGAGATCGGAGTGTAGAAAGTATGTAAATCTACAACACGAGACCTCCAATACTGATATCTTTCCACAGACAGCCATTACAAGGAGTTTCCTTGCCCTTAAAAACCCGTTGTTGATAACCAGGCTTAAATTAGCGAACTTCTGATCCGCTATCTAGCGTGTTAAACGCAACACCGCCAAAACCACGAAGGTAATTACAAAAGTATAAATATTATTCACTAAATTTACGAAAATCTTTTATGGTACGGTTTATCCGATTTTTTTCGATTAACCGTTCAGCCCACCCCCATCATTATCACTGATAATAGAGGTTCTACTGTACATATTTCTTTTCACTAGAAAGACTACATGAGTCAAAATGACTCTCTTAGTTTTTCAACTCGATAGAAAAGTACTTAACTGATAAGTAAAATCGTTATACTTTGTAACTTTGTTAGTTTATATGTATATTATCAGAATAGTTTGAAGCATAATCCATTATTACATTATGTAAAATTTTAGAATATAGTATAAAGATGGCAGTGAGTCATTTTGACTCATTGCCGTCCTTTTAGGTAAGGGACTTTTGCTGTCCTACTAGTGTTAGGTATTTTATTACTACGGTATATGTTTGTTAACTATTTAGAATTAATCAATTAAGTGAATACCTGCACTCTTACAAGATGTATTGCATTAGCAACCTCATCTGCTGGCAATTCAGACTGGCAATACTATCATGTGTATGAGCAAGTCTCACTTGCTTCTCCCCATATGTTATTTGTACTGTTATTTTTTCTACTCCTACTGAGTGTGCTTTATTTTTAGTCTTGGGAACATAAACATGATTGATCATTATATCGTATACATTAATTATAACCATAATTCTAATTCAGATTTCCTGAGGAATGTCAAACAGACCTAGTAAATATCCTATATGGACCCAAGAGGTTGGATTTGGATGGAAGTGTCAGCCAAGACAGTTTCTATCTGAAGTTGGAGAAGTTCAGATGGCGAATTGATATAACAATTTCTTCAAGGTAAGGTATTTTCATACATTAATAATACAATGAAACTTGTTCAAATCGGAACCTGAATAATCTGGAATCCTGTCTATTTTGAAACAATTTATTGGTCCCGACGAAATTCGTACCATGTATTGTGTGTAATTTTTTCTGAATAAAACGAAAACTGTCCAACGTGGAAACAGAAACTGTCTGCTACTGTTCAAAATGGAAATGAGGGTTGGGGGATAAATAATGACACCTATTTTTTTTTTCAGAGGTAAGGGTTGATATCGTAAATGGCATGACTTATATCACACAATATCAGTTTTTTAATTAAGTATGACTTATTTTAAAATATACACTCTCTTAAAATGTTAAACCTATAGGCCAGTTACAGTCTATATTATAATGAATGAACAAATGAATGAATATAGTAAATACATAACTAAAAATTTACATGAGTGAAATATTTCTTTACAGTGTTTTATCGAGAGTTTTGGAACCAAGCATATTGTTTGATATGACACTGAGTAATGGACAAAGGAAAACATTTGAAGTCATTATTCCAAAATTCCATCAAATAAGATACAGTGTAGCATCAGTTTTGAAAGAAATGGAATTAATGGAAAAGAAGAAACTCTTCAAAAACAGTGTGTAAACTGATGGACTCCATTGACGGTAATAATGTATAATGTCAACTTTGGAACTATGAATGCTTCAATTAAAAAAAGAAATAAATAAAAAAAGTTGATGCAACATCAGTTTTCTCCAAAGATATTTGACATGTTTACGCAGTCCTCTACTTCAGAACTGTGTTATTTTACATAATCTACAACATGAATTGGTTTCAGATATGAAACATAACTTTTGGTCGAAAAGTGACACTCTATCCAAAGTTAGTGTCTGATTGAAATTATGGGTTATTGTAAGTATTAAGTGTTGTCAATAAGTATAATTAAGTTTATTTCGAGGAGATATAACCGAGAGATTATTTTAATATATTAATATAAAATTTGTTTCGAGATGAGAAAGCCATAATATCCTTTTTGTAGCTAATTGTACATAAGTTATTCAGTTTCATTAAATAATTAAATATACATCAGTGTGTTGTTAATTTAACTGTTAAATGAATTTTATTATATAGAAACAATAATGTATTTTCCTTAAATTCACATTTTTTAAAAAGGATTTAAGAAGAGGGTAATGGGAGAGAGTACATAACTGAAACTAGTCAAGAAGATTGAATTGTTGCCAGCTAATATTATCTTCTTCGTTATGTTCCTTCCAAAAGTTTCGATCTGTGGTATTACTATTTGAATTCCACACCTATAAAAAACAAGAATTATGTTAACAAGACGAAATCATAGCTATTCATCTTACAGTTGGCTTAAATTGAACATTATTTGTGAGTGAGATGTTTATGACACAAATGCATAGTGTGAGTGTCCCATAATGGACTTCTAGCCATGTGTAATATACATTTTATTTAGTAATTATTGTAATAATTTTCCTTCTTATATATAATATTAGTTAGCCACAATTAATTAATTAATTGTTTAAAACTCTAGCTAAGTTACTAGTTGAATATAAATGGAATGTTCGTTTCTAACGAATAAATTATTTCACATGTGAAGTAATGAGCTATTTCTGACAGTTGCTGACAGTTTGATTAACACTACACTATGTCAGTAGGATAAGATAAAGATAAAGATATTTCTTTATGATTGGTTACTTGTTTGCTGGCCTATATGATGCAATTTTTTTCTCTAAAAAGTTTTCTCAAATCAGTTGCATCTTACATACTTACTTACAAATGGCTTTTAAGGAACCCAGAGGTTCATTGCCGCCCTCACATAAGCCCGCCATCGGTCCCTATCCTGTGCAAGATTAATCCAGTCTCTATCATCATATGCCATCTCCCTCAAATCCATTTTAATATTATCCTCCCATCTACGTCTCGGCCTCCCCAAAGGTCTTTTTCCCTCCGGTCTCCCAACTAACACTCTATATGCATTTCTGGATTCGCCCATACGTGCTACATGCCCTGCCCATCTCAAACGTCTGGATTTAATGTTTCTAATTATGTCAGGTGAAGAATACAATGCGTGCAGTTCTGCGTTGTGTAACTTTCTCCATTCTCCTGTAACTTCATCCCGCTTAGCCCCAAATATTTTCCTAAGCACCTTATTCTCAAACACCCTTAACCTATGTTCCTCTCTCAGAGTGAGAGTCCAAGTTTCACAACCATACAGAACAACTGGTAATATAACTGTTTTATAAATTCTAACTTTCAGATTTTTTGACAGCAGACTAGATGATAAAAGCTTCTCAACCGAATAATAACACGCATTTCCCATATTTATTCTGCGTTTAATTTCCTCCCGAGTGTCATTTATATTTGTTACTGTTGCTCCAAGATATTTGAAGTTTTCCACCCCTTAGAAGGATAAATCTCCAATTTTTATATTTCCATTTCGTACAATATTCTGGTCATGAGACATAATCATATACTTTGTCTTTTCGGGATTTACTTCCAAACCAATCGCTTTACTTGCTTCAAGTAAAATTTCCGTGTTTTCCCTAATCGTTCGTGGATTTTCTCCTAACATATTCACGTCATTCGCATAGACAAGAAGCTGATGTAACCCGTTCAATTCCAAACCCTGCCTGTTATCCTGAACTTTCCTAATGGCATATTCTAAAGCGAAGTTAAAAAGTAAAGGTGATAGTGCATCTCCCTGCTTTAGCCCGCAGTGAATTGGAAAAGCATCAGATAGAAACTGGCCTCTACGGACTCTGCTGTATGTTTCACTGAGACACATTTTAATTAATCGAACTAGTTTCTTGGGAATACCAAATTCAATAAGAATATCATATAATACTTCCCTCTTAACCGAGTCATATGCCTTTTTGAAATCTATGAATAACTGATGTACTGTACCCTTATACTCCCATTTTTTCTCCATTATCTATCGAATACAAAAAATCTGATCAATAGTCGATCTATTACGCCTAAAACCGCACTGATGATCCCCAATAATTTCATCTACGTATGGAGCTAATCTTCTCAAAAGAATATTGGACAAAATTTTGTACGACGTCAACAAAAGTGATATTCCTCGAAAGTTACCACAGTTGGTTTTGTCCCCCTTCTTAAAAATAGGCACAATTATGGACTCCTTCCATTGTTCTGGTACAATTTCCTTTTCCCAAATAGCAACTACAAGTTTATGCATCTTACATACTGAAAGCTGAAATTTTGATCGGCTAAAATCTGCTAGTTTGTGTTTATGTAAGTACTACAGATGAACAGCGATCGAGAAAACAAGACTAACAGCACCCGCAAAGCTGAAAACCTGTAATACAATGTTGTATTACGTCTCATCATTGATGTAAAGACTGGTTGTGAGTCTTCCAAGACTCGATATTGATCATCTCCCGAAGTCAGCAGTTGTTTATACCTGACTGAACTTTTATCTACTTTGGCAACTGTTATATATGTATAAACAATCAAGTAGCCTATTTGAAACATCATCTCTACCTTTCAGTGTATAATCCGTTCCCCAGTCTTTATTTAATTACTAGGCCCTTATTAAAAGGCTAGGAATTTTCTTTTCATATGTTTAAGATCAAGTGTGCAATCTCAAGTAAAAAGATATTAATGTTATGTTTCTTAGAAATGCAAATTTATTTGAGAATTTTTTTTTATTTATCTAACCATAGATAATATTATGTAATAGAACCAGATGTTTTGATAACTAAGATATTGTTCTGTTTTGTCTTTTTGCCTCATTTAAACATTTATAATGTTATTTATTTCAATAGTAATAGTAATTTATTCACCATGCATACAATGGTGTATGTTATTCAAAGTTACGAAATCTTTCCACGCCGACCAAATGCTATTTCGAGAATGATGAGCGAGACTCGAAAGACAAATGCAACGAACATAGCAAGCGAGAGTGGCAGTTAGTTTTGTTCATCTCTAGTAAGTACTATGTGTCATGAAATGCATTACCTTTTTTTTTTTTTCCTAAAAAAGTGTATAGATAAAATCATGCGTCTTATAGTTACGTAAAACAGTGCATTTTAAGAGACGCCTGCAAAAATTGCTCACTTGATTCTTATTCAAGTATTAGACTAGGCCTATATAATACATGTGGTAGTATGTGAAAAAGAACTACGAATGAAAGTAAATTAATAACGTAATGCTCCATTTCTTGGGAAAATAAGAGAATTCTCGTTTTCTGTAAAAGATACTGAAGTGACTTTCTAAAGGAAATATCAATGCAGTAAGCTACATTTATCCAGACATTCTTCAGTGAAAATTGTATGCTGACTGTAACAGCCCTGTCTCATAAAATTTATGAACTTTGTTACTAGAAAATCTTTCTTGAAATCGTATTTGAACTTTATGAGCTGTGAGCACTTATGAGGTGTTCAACGCACATATGTCCCAACCCACAAAATATTTCCACTTTACCTCTTTGTAACAGTGCACAAAATGCGATACACAAATGAAATTTGTTTTGAAATCTCATGGAAAAACTGGAAATTATGATTGGGCCAATAATCACTTTGAAGAGAACAATATGAGGAGCTCTTTAAAGTAATAAATTCAATATGCAAATTTTGTGGGTTGGGCCATTTGTGCACTGAGCGCCTCATATGCTGTATTATGAATTGTATGAAAATAATCTTTGTAGAATAGATTACTTCAACTGGTTAATTGTGTTCTTTATGGCTAATACTTTAGAGTAACAGAACACATATAAAATAGATGCAGAAGATTGTTACTCAATTGTCTTTATACTAAAATATCCTGTTGTGAGTACATCACTCACAAACGAGACAAACACTATCTGATAGAAATCCTTTCAACTGTTCTTTCTGTATACAGTATAAGAAATGATACCAAAGCCAGTTGCTTCTGTTGTATGTGTAAGTGTAATGTTTAAAATGGGTGAGGATAGGAGAAGGGGAAACCTGGTGCCAGCACGTAGCCTTGTCCTATCGAATAGCACCAAGGAGGCCACCAGGCTGTTTGACCAATATGCCTGAGTTAAATCCCAAATCTCTCCGCAGTGCATATGAAGAGAAGGCATTATGTCACTGTTGATAGTAGGTTCGTTCCAACAACAGTCAGGAACCGTCTGTAACCATCGTGAGCATGTGCAGTACACAAAAAGCGTTCCAACACAATCCGAACCAGCCCTGAACCAGAAACATGTACTGCAGTCGGGCGTTCCAACAAGCTTTTGACATGGGTTTGGAACGGTCAGAAATAGTCCGCGGATTGAGGCATGTACGGAAGAGTACGCAAGACGCACATGCGCATAAGCTCAGCAACGTCTCCTGGATACTGAAGAAAGACATGATCGACTGTTCACATCAATGAGGTTAAAGATGAAAAGTGACAGTACAGACGAATAATAAAACTAGAGATTTAATTTAAATTTTCGCCAAAAAGAAAGGGAATGGAAATTATTTGGGTATTGAAATAGTTTATTACAATTTCAACATGCAGCTTTGATTAAAAGTTTAATAAATAACGTACATACATTAATAATTAAAAAAAAGAACTATTTTTAGATGAGAGTCCCCCAGTATACGACACTGAATTAGCGGAATTCTTGCCTTCTATATTTTTTTGTCGTCTTTTAATAGAAAATGATCGAAATTCTATTTTCTGCAATTAGAATTAGCTGCGAAACGATAATAATAAGCATCCCGTTCTTAGCAAAGATAATCACAGTTATAGCATCTCTGGATTTAGTACATAATGATCCGCGAAAGCGTTCCAACAGTGTCCAGTCCAGTGTCAATCCCATAGCAGATGCTCAACTAGCGCATGCGCATAAGATGGTACAGGAACCATACATGAACTGATCCATGAATCGCTTGTTGGAACGAACCTAGTGATTCATCCATTGGATGGGGATGTTAAGGCTGTCGGCCCCCTTGGTGCTATTCGACAGGCAGCACCGGGTTTCTCCTTCTCCCTTCCCCATCAGCATCATCACTCATTTCAGACACTACACTTACACGAACACTTACACATACACTCACCCTAGTACACGACATAACTTTCCACAGATACAGATCATACACAGGGGTGCCTACCGAAGTGGTGTACAACTATAAAATGGGTCACAGTCCTGCTATCTATCTGCAATATGCGGAACCTAAATCACGTAAAGTGAAGTGGGTAGACATTGGATACATACATACATATTTTACTCAGACCTGTAGTAGTAGCAGCAACATCAGAGCTTATTGACTCACACGTCAGTCTTCTGCTGCTGCTGCCGCAGTCGTTGCCACTGATGCCACCTTCTTTTGTTATGCCCTGGCAAGCGTTCTAATCACATCTTTATGATGGTAGGTACTTTGACTACTGTATTTCACGATACACAATGGTTTCAAAATTTCTCTCTTCCCTCCCATTCTCCCCCTCCCTCCCTCCCTCCCTCCCTCTTGTATCGTATTCTACAGTTGAGCATTAGGGGTCTACTGTATTTTCTTAGTGTGTCTAATAAAGTAAGTGGTCTTTTACTATGGAAAAATTGATTTTTTTGGTCCATCTTTAGGCATTGTTATAATGTACTTGCTTCCAAGCATGAAGAAAAGTAGGTATAATCATTCCACTCAAATAGTTAAAGTTGGAAACTCTTTGATACTCAAGCTTAAACAGCTCACCGCGTGTTTGTTATTTTACTCTGTTTCTTATTCGTTATGCCAATTGTTATTATACAGACAGTCATTTGGAGCAGTGGAAGGAGAGGATCGAGGTCAGCAATCAGATTTTGTCCTCACTTTAGAATCATGTCGCATATCAGATGACTTGAAATAAAACAATTGGCCAGTGTTACCAGAGATATATGCGAGTGTTTGCTGTACAGCCCACAATAATTCCAGTCTAGTACCTGTGGTAATTATTTGACTTGGCGACGTTATCCATTTGAGTGTGACGTTAAATGTTTCAACTTTGAGAGGACCTGTATTTAGAACGTTCTGACTTTGACGAAATAGTTCACAGTACTCTTCAGAGAGCGCGCATTCAAACAAAACATGAATGTATTGGAGCGACATCTAACAAAATATAACAGAACTTACTGCGGTTGTAATTACAGTGAATGTAAAAACATTATATCGAACGTAAGTATTTCGACTGGCGAAGATCATTTCCGCTTAGAATGGTTAATATATTGATCAATAGATATTATTACACATAACTATAAACATTAATATTTATACATTAAGATAGATACTCGTAATGGGATCTAGAAAAACTAGGAAAACTGCAACTATTTTGATCAATTTCAGTGCTGATCCATTGCTGATCTATGTTGTGCACGACACTCTTTGCAAAATATCGGAAATTTTTATTGTCATCCCGATATATCGAATGGAATAAAGGATTTGTGAAAGTGAAGGAAACTTGGTTAGAATTTTGTTAACATAATAAAAAGTGAAATAAAGTTAATAATGATGTGTGACCTGTCACTTGGACAGACACAATTCATATAGATAATGAAACTAATTTCGTAGACAATGTAATACCCTAAAATTTAAGCTGTGAGTCAAGTTGTTTGACTAGGCGGAATATGTTACCGATAATTCTTATATGTATTGTGTTTAATGTTTTAATGCCCAATTATGTTATAGTTACGTGATTTAGAGTAAACGTGTATCAGAAAACCAATGCATCTGCACGTTAAAGTGAATAAAAATAACGCTGTTCTTGTTTCTTCGTTCACTATTTGCTGATATATATATGCTCTGTGCTTGCTTCAGATTTTGTCAAATTTCGGAATGAATCATGGATATTCGGATTACTTTCATTGCTGTATAAACCATGAACCTGAAGGCCCGATCCGTAACTGCTTTAAATGGTATCAGCAATGATGTTCATTCCCAATTTGGTAGTATCAATGGCAAATATAGGAAATTGAGTAAGGGATCCTGGGACTCAGCTCTTCCGTTTCCTAGTAAGTAGTAGTTTGGGGAATTAATTAATTAATAGATGTTTTTATGTGGCTTCATACCTGGAAAAGATATGTCTAATTTAGTTTTAAATTTATAACATGTAGGTTTGTATTATATCCTGTGGTTGCCAAAACATAGCATTAACTTACATGCCAAATTGTCATACTATTAGTACTTTTTACAAATTATGGAAAGCAAGAACAGTCTGATAATATTGCTTAATATCCACATAACCTTATTTTGGAGCGTTTTAAATAAAGCCATTTGTTGAATAGCTACTTGTTAAAATGTGTTGGTGTTTATGGCAGGTGGCTTTTGTATAGTATTCAGACAGTGTTTGACATACAGTGAAGAATTAAGATTACGGATTGTCATGGACCTTATTCAAAATTCGATACAGGTTTTGAAGCTGTAAAGTACTTGAAGTAAACGGATCATACAACAAACATGTCTAAGAACTTTTTACACTTGTAACATTATTTCCTCAGTATACATAATTTATCGCCAGTAATAGTACTATACGCCCAATCAGTACTTAAACTAGCAAATAAATATGAATCCATAGTTTTTAATTTTGCTAAATTATTAACCAATAGCCTACAACAAATATTTTGAAGTCGGTGTACCATTACTAGTTTTTACAATCCGTTTGAAAGAGATACATAAACTATCAAGTTTACTAATTTCAGCTCCCATGCGCATACGAGTAGCCTGATGAGCCCAAGGGCCTGGAGCTCCAAGGCCTTCCTATATCAGAATCAGAAACCTATTCTTACCCCCAAGACTTTATCCCAGCCTATTTTTACAATTGCTGATGATAGATGAAGTGAAGGGGAGGGAATGATAGAGGGAAACTGGAGTATCCTGAGAAAAACCCTCTAACATCTGCTTTGATCACTGCAAATTCCATCACAACCTGGCCAGGGATCGAACCCAGGCCACCTGGATGGAAGGCCAGCATACTAGCACTGTAGCCACAGACACGGCGGTATTTAGTGTTAAGAATTATTGAAAATGCATGATATCAATTTGCTTTCTTACACTAATTTCGTAC
Organism: Periplaneta americana; assembly: GCF_040183065.1. Lineage (NCBI taxonomy): Eukaryota > Metazoa > Arthropoda > Insecta > Blattodea > Blattidae > Periplaneta > Periplaneta americana. The sequence goes on from NC_091123.1 coordinate 154,233,965, forward strand.
ATAAAATTATCATTTGTTACAGTTTTTATCGTAAATAATGACCCTCCAGAGCATCAACTCTTGTTAAGGAATGTTTCTGTCATTGAAAATGAAATCCACTTTTGGGATTTCAAAATGGAAATCATGTAAGGAATAAGATTATAAATGATGATAACAATGATTATGGTTATCATCATCATCGTAATCAATGATTCTAAACAACCACTTCTATTCCTTCACAGTTACGATTATTTTTATCGATTTTTCAGGAGTGCCTACATCATTATCAGTGATATTAGTGGGTGCAGCAGCAGTTGTGTGTTATGTAAATTCTTTGGATGGAGGATTTGTTTTTGATGATTCCGAGGCTATTGTAAATAACGAAGACTTGAAACCTGAAACGCCCATCTCCAATCTTTTGCACAATGACTTCTGGGGAACGCGGCTTACTCACAATGCAAGCCACAAATCATATCGTCCTCTTACTGTTTTATCTTTTAGGTTAGTATTTAATGTTACATTATAAAATAGTTGATAAGACGAAATGCACTAGAGTCAACGGCAATTCGGAAGGCGGTTGTCTGCTAGCGTTTGCATCGAGAGAGACAGATAGAGAGAGCAAGGTAGCGTACAACATTGCCACATCGTACTTCATGCGCACGTGCAATACAAATAGCGCAGGAGAGAATTTAAATTATCTAAAGACAATAATGACCTTGGCCGTTGATTACTGTAAGCATGACACCAAACAAACCCTCTTGCCTTCACTAACAATATTCTTTGCACGTTTCTCAATCCCACACCACATGCTTCTGCAGTCGTTTCTTGCATGTTGGCAACGTTGCTGCCAGCATCAAGATGGCTGGCAATGTACTGCTCGTTAACGTTTTTAAAATAATTATACACCTTAAACACTATTTTCCGCGCCTGCTTGTGTAATACATGTCGTTTTACAGTCTCTTCTTCCATTTATTTACCTTAGATACAAACAGTAAATGTTAGTTTTGTTCATTGCATTGAAATATTCGCACGTGAACAAACGAACTCGGGAAATGCTTGTTATAGACTGATTCTGATTGGTTCTACTGTACAAGCTTGTGACGTCACATACCAGAAATGCTACGGCACATATAGAAGCTAACCGCCTTCCGAAATGCCATGTAGTCTAGGCTATTGATGTTGAATATTTACTTACTTACTTACAAATGTCTTTTAAGGAACCCAAAGGTTCATTGCCGCCCTCACATAAGCCCGCCATCGGTCCCTATCCTGTGCAAGATTAATCCAGTCTCTATCATCATATCCCACCTCCCTCAAATCCATTTTAATATTATCCTCCCATCTACGTCTCGGCCTCCCTAAAGGTCTTTTTCCCCTCCGGTCTCCCAACTAACACTCTATGTGCATTTCTGGATTCGCCCATACTTGCTACATGCCCTGCCCATCTCAAACGTCTGGATTTAATGTTCCTAATTTAATTATGTCAGGTGAAGAATACAATGCATGCAGTTCTGCGTTGTGTAACTTTCTCCATTCTCCTGTAACTTCATCCCGCTTAGCCCCAAATATTTTCCTAAGCACCTTATTCTCAAACACCCTTAACCTATGTTCCTCTCTCAGAGTGAGAGTCCAAGTTTCACAACCATACAGAAGAACTGGTAATATAACTTTTATAAATTCTAACTTTCAGATTTTTGGACAGCAGACTGGATGATACGAGCTTCTCAGCCGAATAATAACACGCATTTCCCATATTTATTCTGCGTTTAATTTCCTCCCGAGTGTCATTTATATTTGTTACTGTTGCTCCAAGATATTTGAATTTTTCCACCTCTTCGAAGGATAAATCTCCAATTTTTATATTTCCATTTCGTACAATATTCTGGTCACGAGACATAATCATATACTTTGTCTTTTCGGGATTTACTTCCAAACCGATCGCTTTACTTGCTTCCAGTAAAATTCCCATGTTTTCCCTAATCGTTTGTGGATTTTCTCCTAACATATTCACGTCATCCGCATAGACAAGAAGCTGATGTAACCCGTTCAATTCCAAACCCTGCCTGTTATCCTGAACTTTCCTAATGGCATATTCTAAAGCGAAGTTAAAAAGTAAAGGTGATAGTGCATCTCCCTGCTTTAGCCCGCAGTGAATTGGAAAAGCATCAGATAGAAACTGACCTATACGGGCTCTGCTGTATGTTTCACTGAGACACATTTTAATTAATCGAACTAGTTTCTTCGGAATACCAAATTCAATAAGAATATCATATAATACTTTCCTATTTATGTAGCATAATATTCAAAAGAATATTTATGTAACATAATGTTCAAAAGTCCTTACATTATCATAGAGGTAGAGCATTCTATTTCATGAGAGTACAGTATTTAACAGTAATACACACTCATGAAATGACCTACCCTTAAATATGTGATAGTATTATGTACGGATGTAAACTTAACAAATATGCATTCACATTGTTTTCTTCCATCATAAAATTTAGGTATAAAAGTACTCATAAGCATTGCCTCACACGTCCCTCTTAGTGATGAGATTTTGTTTAAGTTCTTAAAAACGTAATTAATTGTAACTAATACTGTAAAAAAAAAAAAGGTAAAGGTATCCCCGTAACACGCCATGAAGGCACTTGGGGGCATGGAGGTAGAGCTCCATGCTTTCCATGACCTCGGCACTAGAATGAGGTGGTGTGGTCAGCACCACGCTCTGACCGCCTTTTACCCCGGGAAAGACCCGGTACTCAATTTTATAGGAGGCTGAGTGAACCTCAGGGTCGTTCTGAAAGTTTGGCAACGAGAAAAAATCCTGTCACCACCTGGGATCGAACCCCGGACCTTCCAGTCCGTAGCCAGCTGCTCTACCAACTGAGCTACCCGGCCGCCTAACTAATAGTGTATCATTCATTAATAAAATTATTATTCAGTGTAACATGCAGGTACTGTTTGTGATTATTCAAACTGGAGAATTTTTTTTTATGCCTTTGGTATGACCACATCCTAAGCAATAACCTGTATAAATATTAAAGTTCTGTGTCAACTGGATCATGTTCAAATCATTGTCTATGTCTGAAACCAGAAAGCCGCCAAGTGGTCCCTTTTCATATGCATACACACATATATAATTATTTGATGGGGCAGTTCAAAAGGACAACTCAAAATTTAAAGTTTTGATAAAACAGTATTTTAAAGTCTCTTGTTGCTGTGAAAAATCCAAGGATCATTGAAATTACTCCAAATTCAGTTAATAATGTTTCTTATATACTATAAGTTTTAATTAGAATGATACTAATTTGGTTTTTCACAACAGCATGAAACTTTAAACTGCAGTTACCTCGAAATTTAAAATTTTGAGTTGTTTCCCTTTTGAACTGGTCCATCAATATGCTTATTGGAAAATTTATTTTATAGTAATAATTAACTGATTTGGTACTGCTAATTAGTAGATTTCTAAAAAGCTATATGGCACATTTGCTGTAATAAAATAAGTTAACATTTTAGAACAGAGTGGATCAATAGCAATGATATTTGTAAATTTCTAGATACTGTCTGACCAAATGGTTATGTTGCATCTCAGTTCCGTCACTCTTTTCTGCTGGCCACTTTGTAAAGGCTAGTGACTGAACTGTTAGACTTTTTCCTGAAATTATTTGCTGTATGGGGTCGACCTGGTTGGCGAGTTGGTATAGCTCTGGCCTTCTATGCCCAAGGTTGCGGGTTCGATCCCGGGCCAGGTCGATGGCATTTAAGTGTGCTTAAATGCGACAGGCTCATGTCAGTAGATTTAGTGGCATGTAAAAGAACTCCTGTGGGACAAAATTCCGGCACATCCGGCGACGCTGATATAACCTCTGCAGTTGCGAGCATCGTTAAATAAAACATAACATTTGCTGTATGGCATTAGAATTCTACGTAATATTAAGCCTATGGAACTGTTAAAATAATTTAAAGAAAAGGGTCCCGTTAAATTAAGTAACTGTTACATGATTTCTCCCATTTTAAAGACCCTGCGACAACCACTCGGTCGAACAGTACTTGACTCATTTTATGGACATGGACATTATGGACTATTAATGATATTGTATAATTCATGCATGTAGAATTTAATGAAGGTACTGTACTTATCCAATTCATTATTACAATCTGAAAAACATAATTAATATACATTACCATTTTAAGGCCCGATTGTATAAATCATTTAATCTTAGATCAGAGGTTAAATTGATCCTTGTTTCAGCTAAACTTGGAATTTTGTGTTGTATAAAGTCTAATCTGAGATTAATTTGTCTCAAACTAAAGTCAACTTTGACTGAAGAAATTTCTCCGATTAAGTTAGATGATCCAAGTTCAGTTATTTCTTTTCTGTTTGAAATATACGAGTGGCAGATTGTGCAAATAAAATATCCATTATTATTAATATTAATAGATGTGTTAGGTACATTTATATATATTTCTTCCAATTTCTTGCCTTAATACACAAACATTCTTATATTTTATAAGGCTCTATCGTGTTCAGCAGTATCAAATAACATAACCTATAATTATATTATGTTTATAACAACCATTAATTATTAATGGATATGATAGGTACATTCATAAATGTTCAATTAACTGTATTACTAAACGAAAATTGTCGTTTTATAAAGCTTTATTATGTTTATCAGTATCAAACACCATAACATGATAACAATTTGGAGAACAGTCAAACTTCTTCTTATTGTCCGCCATTATTTACATTGCAAAAAAAAACCAGTGTCTCCAACAGAGTGTAATACGGAAAGTCGCCAAAAAGTAGTTGTAAAGTCGCTAGATTTCTCATTATCAACAAAGAAAGATTAAATTTTGTCACTATGGGGTGCTAAAAAGGTCATTAAATCCCTATTTAAGCAATATAAAAGTTAAAAGAAATTGTTGTTGAAAAAGAGTTAAAATCGCTAGATTGGCAACACTGAACAAACCTGTATAACATGGTCCGCGCATCACGTATTTCACCTGTTTATGCGATGTTGCCAAATCCTTTTCACGTGAACTTAGATTGCATTTGAACCAAGGTAATTTGATCTCAGAAAAGTTTTATACAATAGAAGAAGTGTCTGAACTCGGTTTACTTTTCGATCTTCGATCAAAGTTGATCTTTAGTCAGGGAGTTTTATACAATTGGGCCTAAGGATATTAATAGTTCACTTATTTCTTTTTAGATGTGAGAGCATTCATTTTGTTTTCATTGTAAAGTTACGGGCATGTAAGGTTTCATGTGAATATGTTAATGAGGACCATTTGAATGGCCATTACGATCACCAGACCTCACCCCAATGGATTTCTTCTTTTGGGATGTTGTCAAAGATAAAGTTTTTTAATGAAAACCGTGTACTGTGGATGATATGGTTAGCTGTGTAAGAGAAGTATGTTCAGAAATTGATGACAATAAAGAACTTTATTCCAAAGTATGCTTGAGTCTAAAAGTATGTGTAAATAATGAAGTCGACAATTTGAACACTTATGAGATTATACCTAATTTCACTGTGCCAATGTGGCATTCTTCTGAGTTAAAAGGCTATTGTAATAGTAATAATCTGAATGTCTCTTTCCATACGAACAATGTAAACCTACTTTTGTCCACTCCATTATATCGTAAGCCTGTGACACAGATTTCCCAGTTTTACTTCCCTTGTAAAAACTATACTAAGAACTTCTATTGCCCTTAAAAATTCATTGCACTCATTCAAGTTTGAACCCATGAATCTCAGATCAAATGGAAAATATGGTGACTTCTCAACATCGAAGTTGTCTACGAAATGTTACACTCTTCTAACTTTTGTAAATAATCTGCTATGTGTATAATTTTACTGAAAATTATTGCATGGACTTTTACATATTATGTTTTAAAAGATTTAATCTATTGCCCCTAGGTGGAATTATTGGCTTGCTGGCGGACTCCATCCCAGAGGATTTCACCTGACGAATGTTGCGCTCCATGCAACAGTGTCCATGCTCTCCCTTGCAATCTTTAATTTGCTCCTGGGAGGGGCGTGTCCCCGAGCAGCACTATTGGCAGCAGTATTGTTTGCAGTTCATCCCATCCATGCTGAAGCTGTAAATATCTTATTTTTATAATGATTATATGTGTTAAAATTATCATAATCTTTGCATCTTACTTACATAAGTATGTTATTATTGTAACTTTTATTACAAATCAATAATGTAATTTTATTGTTTCAACAATGATCACTTTCTATAATTGAATGTAAACACTCCCGTCAACAATGGGATTTCCACTCCACACAGTAACACAGTATTCGTTATTGCACTCCACAGACGACAATGACAATTTACTTGGATTATTGAGAACAACAATGTACCGCTAATCTTAACTAATGTTCACAAAGCACTATTTACAAATCAGAACTGTCAGTTCTCAGTTCACAGTTAGTTTGCCTTGGCTAGTTCTTCTAGCTCAGTCACTCGAGTTCACAGTATCTCGAACCCCAGACCTTCAGAGACAGTCCACTGAACTTCGAACTCAGGTCCCCCAATTGCGGTCCACTGCACTCAAACTCAGGACTTCCTGCTCCCACAGTTACGGACACAACTCAAGTCGAACTCCGGTCTCGAAGCTGGCTTCACTGCTACACAAGACTGCCTTGCTGTCCAAAACTAGCAACGACTGCAACAACTAACTAAAGTTCACTCTCTTGTCGTATTTATAACTAAACCATAGTTTCGGGAAAGTACGAAGCTGGAAATTTCTATGGATGTCCAGAAGATGGCATCTCTCGAATTCTCTGGATTTCTTCCCTCAGTCGCAGGCGCATTACTCCTCCCTCTCTGCCCCGGAACAGTGTGTCGCCTCCTCGCGCCCCCTTACGTCTGTCTCCTCCAGACCCGAGCGGCCGCAACCTTCTTCGCTGCGTCGCTCGTTTTCTCGTGCGCCCCGACCTCTGTGGGACGCGATCGACTCCCGACTGTCACATTATTATTATTATTATTATTATTATTATTATTATTACTGCTAATACTACTACTTACTACTTTTATGATGTACAACTGCAGATAGAATATATTATAATCTCGGCTGTTCTTTTTTTTATTATTTTCAGGTAGCAGGAGTTGTTGGTCGAGCTGACTTGCTGTGTGCATTGTTTTACTTCTTGGCGTTCATTGCATATTGCAGTTCATTACGACTTGAATGGGGTGTAAATCAAGCAGTGATGTTGGTTCTGAGCATGACACTTTGTGCCATTGCCATGTTCTGTAAGGAGCAAGGAATCACTGTCATTGTAAGAAAATATTATTAACATATGAATGTGCGAAGTATTAAGAAACAGTTTTGTCATTTTGCAAAATAATATCTATTCTGAAATTTTTGTAGAAATACATATTTTATGACAAAGCAGTTCTTTTTTTCTTAACAACTCTCGTACACATCTTACCAGTATTAGGAAAAGTAACATCTGTATTCATACGATGAAAGAGTAATGGAACGGAGAAAAATTCTCTCCTGTGCTGGGATTTGAACCTGGGTTTCCAGCTCTACGTGCTGACGCTTTATCCACTAAGCCACACCAGATTCCACCCCGGCGTCGGAAGAATCGTCTCAATTTTAAGTTCCAACTCTTAGGTTCCCTCTAGTAGCCGCCCTCTGCACCACGTCATAGATATCTATGAACCTAGGAACAAGTTGGAACTTAAAACTGAGACGATTCTTCCGATGCCGGGGTGGAATCCGGTGTGGCTTAGTGGATAAAGCGTCAGCACATAGAGCTGAAAACCCAGGTTCAAATCCCGGCGCCGGAGAGAATTTTTCTCCGTTCCATTACTCTTTCATTGTATGATGACACAGAATATCTGCATGGAAATATCATATGTACTTCGGTACATTAAAATAATATATATGATATGTGTAAATCACTTCGTGATTTAACACGGTGCTTATTCCGTCGGATCCCGGCCAACTAGTCACTCATTACGAGTGCACCTCAGCACATGTGTGAACTTCGGTCCTACGTTCATAGATATCTATGACGTAGTGCAGAGGGCGGCCACTAAAGGGAACCTAAGAGTTGGAACTTAAAACTGAGACGATTCTTCCGACGCCGGAGTGGAATCCGGTGTGGCTTAGTGGATAAAGCGTCAGCACGTAGAGCTGAAAACCCGGGTTCAAATCCCAGTGCCGGAGAGAATTTTTCTCCGTTCCATTACTCTTTCATCGTATGATGACGCAGAATATCTGCATGGAAATATCATATGTACTTCGGCACATTAAAATAATATATATCTGTATTCAGATAAAAATATTTCATTCTCCTTAACTGTGGTTGCCATTGTATTGAATTATTGGGTAGCATTATTGCAGTTTATTTCTTATGTGATTTATTATGTATTTTCCAGGGTCTGTGTAGTATATATGATATAATTGTAAGTGCAAAATGGCATCCTTTAAGAATCTTGAGACTGTTGTGGAGGCATCTAATATCCCAAGAGAAAATAATGTCACCTGGACATTCTGAAGAGACTGCTGATGTAACACCATCTAACTGTGATACTTCTACTGTGCAAAATAACACCTGGAAGGAACATAATCATAGAAGACATGGATGTAAGTGTTTCTGTTCAGTGTTCATTAGAACAGCAGTGTTACTTTAATAATATTCGTGATTAAGATAAAAATTACATTAAATTAATTGTAAAATAATACTAAGGTAGGCTTTTGTATCAATTTAGTTTACTATTCTCAGTTTGGAAAAATTAGGTTTATTATATGGAATTTCTTGTGTTTAGAGAAGAAAATATTGGACGAAAAATATGATACACTTTGTTGTTGAAGGTATCCTAACCAAGAATCCTATCAAAATATTAGGATAGGGAACTATTCTCCATGGCAAACCTCCTGCATATGACCTTCAGCAGCTTCACAGCTCTTGCAAATCACAGAAGTGCAATGTTGCCTAATAAAGAAATATCGCTATCAAAGGCTGAATTCTGAAGTTCACTAGTTTGTCAGTTATAAGTATGTCCGAAAAAAACCGTGATTTTAGATCAAACTGTTCCCTCTGTACAATTATTACAAGGATATGGGTTTTAATGCATTGTTCGATCTTAACGCATTATAGAAGAATAGCGCTGTTGTTTAGAACAACTTCATAACTCAAAACACATAGATACAAGAAAACAGAAAGCAAACACACATGGTCAAGCTGACACACTTTTATCATTCTTCCTCTGAATTTATATTTGCACAAAAACAGGTCATTTCTCGTTCATGTGAAAGAATATTTCTGTTACACCGTGTCGTTCAGTAAAGCAAGTGGTAGTGATAAAAGAAAGACAAAAGATTGTGTTTTATGCAGACTACACAAATTGGTATTTAGAGTTTACAAGTTACTTTCTTTTTAATATATATTCGAGTGATCTTCCTCTTTTAACAGACAAAAGGCTGAGTGTTGAATCCTTTGACGAAGCGAAAACAGTTGTTTAACTCATCATAACTCGGAAACTACTAAAGCTTTTGAGTAGCAATAACTTTTAAAAGTAACTTCTATTCTTTTTCAACATTTCTTTCACTTTGACCCCATCTAACATGAAAAACAGGTAATGACATATGTTGCAGTGGCAGAAAGTTATTTTTAAATAATTGTTGGTTATGATGAACAGAAATCTGCAGTGCTTGGGAAAAGTGTCATGAATCAGTTTCCATAAACATTTTTTAAATAAATTATTGACAACTTACGGAACATCTGCTCACTTGGGAAAAGAGACATAAGTATTTCTCCCATTACAATAATTCATACAGAAGAAAATCAAATCGACATAAACCAGTGTGAAGACAGTTTTTTTCCTTCTCCTGTAAAATTAACATTTTTGACTTGTGCCACTTTTCCCGAGCACTACAGAAATATCCATGTGACGATTATGCGGTGAAATTGTGAAGCCCGATCAGTTTGTCTATAAATAAAGGAGTGAACATTATGCGATGGGGATGATTATGTGATGAAATACGGTATTGTAGCGAATTTTTTTGGGTTTAAATTTAAAAAAATACTAGAACTTATGGTAACAAAATACGATTTATCAAGGTGACAGCGAGTATCATAAGACAAACGTAAAAATATGTAATAAATTTAATAAAATGTGTACCCAAAACTGTAACAAATAAGCTGAAATTTCTTAAAACCTTATTCACAAAGAACGAAATGATACTAACTTTTGTTCCATTCATAAAATAGAATTGCTCTTTAAAATGAAAGTTATATGTTGCCTTCCACTTTGTATGGTCTTGAAGCTTTTGTAGAACAGAAATTTAACCTTATTCTTTAATAATATTTGCTTTAACTCAGCTTCTATTTGAAATGGCCTGAACAGTTCAAATAAAATTTTATATAACTACTTGATAGGTATGAATTCAGTTCTGGAAAAATAAATCACATGATCACTTCCTTTCTGTGATGTGATAGACGTAAATGGGGAGCTACAACTGAGGCCTATTCTGCTTCGTCACGTGGTGCTTCTGCTCTCAGGCTTGTCACTACTTTTTGTGCGGTGGCGAGTAATGGCATCGGCAGCTCCCACATTTCAGCGGGTTGATAATCCTGCTTCATTTGCAGATAGCATCTTTACCAGGGTAACTAATTAAATTTCAGTTTTAACTAATAATAAATTAGCACAAACTTTCAAATCCTGTCTACTTAAATTTCTCTTACAAGAAACTAGAAATAATACAGACATTAAATGTTTTCACTTTGTTTCAACAGGACAGAGAAGTGAGTTATGTAAACCTTTGTGTTATATTCTTGACAAATGAAGAGTATGTGAATATTTTATCTCTATTTGTTATTGGCATGTTCATTCAATATAATTCGTCCCTCTTATGCCAAAACCATGAATGTGCATTTTCTTAGTTCCGGGAAAAACGACCTTTAAGTTTCAAAGTTTAAGGTCGTTCTTCCCAGAACTAAGAAAATGCACATTCATGGTTTTGGCATGAGGGGGACGATTGTCATATTTTTTTATTAAAATTAATGTAGAAAAATTAATATGTTTTGTATGTACACATCATACTCTTTCTTATTCTCAGCCCATATTTAGGTAGTGCTATACCCATGGGCCCGAAAAACTTTGATTCCTTCACCAATTAATGTATGGAAATGTTAGGCCGGGTGATCACAGAATCAGACGCGGCACGACGCTATGTTTTGCTTTACAATGCCTCGTGACAGCTTAAAACTGTATGCTCATGACAACTGATTTGCTGGTTGTGTGGGTTTGGAAAATTGGCCTAGGCTAGAAAATGGCGTCAATGAAAGAGGACTGTCTATATGAGTAATTCTGTTGTATTTGGTTATTATTTCCTAAGAATGCTTTATACACCTAAAAATCTATACGATTGAAAGAGTCTTAAAATTAAATACTACTAATATAGTGCACAAAACGTCATTTTGTATGTTTGTGACTACTTCACGACTCTCAATAAAGAAAAATTATATATTAAATCAATAATGAGTGATAGTATAGAACAGAGAAGTAGGCCTACTACAAATTATTATTATCAATATTATTATTTACGTGGTGCTTTCATCTCATTTGCAATGTCTCACGTATTTTTAGAAACCATATTATTGTCGTGATAGTGTTTCGAAGATTCTACAGAACGTATCTTTCCTGTACTAAACTATTTTATCCGCATCGAGCTCCATTATGAATAATATGCACTACACAACAATATAGTATTTGTAGCTCGTGAAAGGGTGCAATCATAGCCACTACTAATGCATGCACAGTACACTGCAGGTATCAGACTGTTTCCTCGCGACGAATTTCAAGCGGTCATTCAATGTTGCCCTTGCAACTGTCGCACCACGTCTGATTCTGTGTGCACCCGGCCTTAGACATCTGACAGTCAAACTGTACATAAAATGGCATGTAATAAAAATTTAACATATGCTACAATAAAGCAGATGTCTGCAAAGTAGGAAAATATTATTTTCTTTTTAATAATGGCTGGTATTTGATAATTCTTCATTCACTCATATGAAACCAACTGTATAGATCAAAATTTATCAAGAGAGTCATTGCCCAGTGTGCACCATAGGAGGCTAGTCTACATTACACCCATGATGAGATGAGAGGGTGATAGAGATTTGTTGGGCTGTCACAGGGAAACCGGAGCTCCTGGAAAAAACTCCCGTGTTGCCTGAATCACAGGCTTGCCCAACACATGTCTTAATTCGGGAGTATGCTGAACCCTGGGTCCACAGGATTATGAGTCTGGTGCTCTAGTTACTGGACTGCCGTGGCAGCTAGTAGGAAAATATCGAAAATTTATTTTCAACTCGATTTGTTTTCTTTCCCAAAATGTTGCTGTCCCTATGAATTTACCACCCTGATCCTGGGCCCATGTGGCCATGCGTAAATACGGGTCTACTTATTCTTACACTCTATGTAAATGAGAGTTCAGTTTTATGGACATCCTATCTGAAGAAAGTTTAGGCCCTGCAGCTAATAGAATAATATCAGTAGAGAACTCTTATACAGGGTGGTTGTAAAATGGTGTACAAGAACTACAAAGTCAGATAGAGGATATGATACTGATTCAATTGAAGACAGGAACTTATATCCAGCGAGCAATAGCTGAGGAGATATTGAGAGGAATATTGGACTATCAAATAGGACAACAGAGAAAAGATAAACCTGTAGAAAAAGTTTATTAATAAAGTATATTGAAACAGGTAGATGTTCGAAATGGCCACTTTCCTTCTCAATGCATACTTGACTTGTGCTTGTCCACTAACTTCTTCCTGTACCCAGAGCAGATAAAATTGTCAGTAACTGCAGCCAGGGATTCATACAGTCTAGCTATACGTAGTTTGCTCGACGTTGTTAGGAAGCTCTTGTTGAACAAGTTCCTTCATAAATCCCCATACAAAGAAATACAAGGGATTCAAATCTAGAAACCTCAGTGGCGAGGATATGGTTCCTCCCTTTTCAGTGTTTTAGTTCTTGCCAAGCTACTGTGCTGTCATGAGGTGCCCTGTCCATGTTGATACCATATTTACTCTGAAATTGCTAAGAGAATATTTTTTAGCAACAGTAGCATCCCTCTTGGGTGGAATTTAACAATTTATCTCTTGGGTATTCCATGCAAAAAAAGTATTTTTTTGAACAATGATATCTCAAAAGTTAAAAAATTGTAGTAGGTAATTTTATATGTTCTAAATATGAATTTCAAGAAATACTATATGTATATCTTTCATAGTTTGGCAGCAATCAGAATTTAAAATATTGGTTTAACAAAGAACACAGTTTCATTCATTGAAGTTTTCTTACTATGTAAAGAAAAATAGGAAAATGATTTCAATGCAATTCGAAAAAGGAGAGCCTTGTTTATAAGTGCCCTTAAAATGAAAAAAATATATAATTTTTTAAATAGTTACCCAATTAAAAAAAATATAGAACACAAAATGCAATTCATTTTTACAGACAAAAAACATATGTTTAATTCTTTAGAGTACCTATATTGATTCTACTGTGAAAGTTTGAGAATGGTGACTTGAATATCATGTCAGTTTTTAATGAAAATAACTCACCGGAACAAAGGCGCTCAGGAGGTAGGCTCTCCCGTCGTACAGAATGTTGCGCAATCAAGGTCAGGGAGATGGACGTTTGAGATTACTCATCGTTATGAAGTCTCGCAAACGCTGCGACTGCCACACATAGCAAGCGATTTTCAACCGTCGGAACAAAAATTAATAATTTTATTAATTTAATTATTCACAGGTTTTTTGAGATAAAGTCATAAAACTTGTTAGATGGATTAGGAATAAGATTTTCTTTAATGCGAATGAAATTCACATGAATTTAATTTGTTGCATTCGAATATAAAACTATTTTTTTTTTCAATGAGGTGTTTTTATGAGCATGCCTTAATATTATTCGGATTAGTCTTTAAGTTATTAAAATATGGTTATTAGGTTTACAATTGCATCTGTTTAGTTTCGATGATACTTCGTATAGGGTGTCTAAAATATTTTAAATGATGGATAACATGTAACTGCCACCCTTTTTTCAGTCATTTGTGTGACTAAAATATTAATGATATGGTGGTCATAGTTGGCAGTTTAATCTATTTTCATAATAACATTATTATATTAAAAGCCCAAAAAAACTCATGACATCGCTGGCATATTCTTAAAATTTTGTGTGGAATGACTCTCTTATTATAGATGTGTAATTTAATGAAGAGATTGAAATAAACAATTAAAATTAATCCTGATGTTGTGATATACAAGAACATGTATCGTAAACAAGATTTAGAATGTTGAGAAGTTGCATTTTTTTATGTATGTTATATAAATCCAGTTTGTGTTTTTAAAATACACAGGTACTGTTCACATTTCACGAGAGGATCTGAGCAAGAAATGCGAGTTTTTCCTCCACTCTTATAACCTACCTTCTATACTAAACTCCCAGCCACTTACTGAGCCTTGTTTGTCCCAGTTGGCAATGATAACACCCCCATCCATGTGCTCCTTCAAAGGTGCTGAGTTACTAGCTTACCCTCTCCTCTTACCCCACAAGAACCATACTCCCCTTGCAGGGATCCTCTCTTGAAATTTGGATAGTATGCTTGTATCTATCAGTAATATTGATCATGGTAATAAAGTAAGTTTTAGAACAACTACACACTGAAAGATCTGGGTTCAATTCTAGACCAAGGGAAAAGATTTACTGTATTTTCTTTGCTATAACTTACGAAATCTGTAAGAGCTCCAGCTTTCTATCAATGTTAGGAGATTTTTGAAGCAGCCAGTGTGTGATGTTGAGAATTAAAAGCCTTGGTGATATGCAAATAAAGATTTACTTTCTGAGACAAAAGGTTTTGTGCGTTGTTTTCACGTTTACATCTATCAGAGGAACATCACTGTATTAAAATTAACATTAATCAAGTTTATTCTTTAATTACTGGTCTTAGAATTTTCGTGTATCAAATTACAATTGCAGTATGCTTGCTTTATTGCAGGTGATGAGCTACAATTATATTTATGCACTAAATGGCTGGCTTCTGCTCTGTCCTGAATGGCTGTGTTTTGATTGGTCCATGGGTTGTATTCCTCTAGTAGAAACTGTGGAACCTCGTGTCCTTGCAGCTATACTATTTTGGGTAATTCTTGCGATGTTGATATGGAGATCTCTTACTCTTCCAAGTGGAAGAGACCAAAGGTATGAACTTTAATATGCAGTAAAATTCTTTATTAATTTATGCAAAGAAAGAAGTAAATGTATTCCCTTATAATAGTACATTATGCAACGAGTCTATAATGGTAGTAATTAAGACGTGAGTATGTTTATGAAACGAGCGCAAGCGAGTTTCATAGTTTTCATACGAGCGTCTTAAGTACCATTATAGACAAGTTTCATACGACTTTTTATGCTCGACCATATTTCTAACTTGAAATTATTCATAAGTATTCATGTTATTCTTATCTGACTGGGGAGCGGAACTGACCTTGTGCAATATCTCGTAAATTGTGAGATGTGCACAGACGCGAAAGTATTGATTTTTCCCGAGAAACAAATGTTATTGACCTTGATATAATCTAGAGAGTAAAATAAACATTAATCTTGATATAACCTTGAAATTGATTTAGACATTGAAAAACGAGATGACAAATTGAATTTATTTGTATATTATTTACAATTAACGCTAATTATTATAGTAACAGAACATAACCTTCTGCGACAGTATTGGATTTCCAGCCTACGTGATGTTTCGCTAGTTGTATTTCGATTGCATATCCGAGAATAATCGATACTTGCACTTTCATATTGCTACAATGGTGTTTTCTGATTGGTGGAACACCATTAAAGGGCTGCTACCAGGTGTATAATTACTACATTTCGGCATGGTCGAGCATAAAATTCATAATATGGCATTGAGAAATAGTAATATATGCATAATGTTCGTCTGGGATGATTTTATAAAATTTAAAGTTTCATATCTATTTAAATTAAATTTATGCGTCAGTGGCTGACCATGATAATATCTTTGAAAAATATTAGAGTGCAAGAGGTCAAATTACTTTATTGTCAAATGCCTGGCATTAGAAAACAACAACTTATTTATTTATTGCAGGAATTTGACCATGTCCTTAGCAGCACTCGTGATTCCATTCCTCCCAGCTACCAATATTTTCTTCCGTGTGGGATTTGTAATAGCAGAGCGAGTGTTGTACCTGCCTTCTATTGGATACTGTCTCCTTGTGGTTGTAGGACTTAGACAGTTTTCTACATTTTGTGGAACTCGAAGGGTAGGTGTTAATTATTATTTTGTTGTGTCAATGTTGTTATAATATTATCACACTCATTTTGAGCATGCTGTATTATAGATGAAATGTTTACCTTGCTCGCCATTAGAAATAGATTCACATATTCAGGTCTCACTAAGAGTGGTGGAATATTAAGACCAATAAAAATCGTTAGCATTGTTTTCTCCAGAAGATCAGTCATGAATTCTGTCCTTAAGCGAGAGGTAATATAGACTGGCTGTTTGTCATGCATGTTAAAATTGAAATCTGAAAGTCGTCATCGTCCTCTTCTCCTCCTCCACCCTCCTCCTCCTCCTTCTCCTCCTCCTCCTCCTCATCATCATCATCATCATCATCATGCTTCAAAAGTGGACAATTAAAATTTGCTTGAAGACATCAATAATAATTGATTGTCCAAAAAATTTATTTATTCCGATTTTAATGTTTTATCAAATTGAACAAATATAAAGAAGAATCACCTGTTTATTCTACCAGAAGAAATTTGACATGAACCTGAATGTTACACAACCACTGGACTATATCACAGCCAGAGTTACACACCAAGGTTATACAATTTTATATTGACTATTACACTCCTACTACATCATACTACTTTTGACCAATAAAACGGTACGAAAGGACGTATTTCAACCAATCATGGCTGCTTATCACACAATTTTATCGCGTCCCTAGCATTTGTTTAATTTTATTGCGTCCCTAGCATTTGTTTCTTTATTTGCCAACATTTGTAACTGCGCTGGTCTGGACGTCAAAAAAAAAAAAATATATATATATATAAAATTACAAACCACTCCAGTCGATGCACAGCAATTTCAAATATAACTCGCATTGGCATTCAAGAATAATAATTAATAAAAATCACTGATCATACCTATGCATCTTCTGAAATCCGATTTACAAATAAATGAAGAGCACCATTCGGAAATCCTGAATAAGTTGAATACACCATGTAGGCCTAAATCAACGAGTTCCACTTCTATTACGCACACGTCCAATATAACATCAATTGAACCACCAACCACATTCAAATTTGAAAATTGTACATTCAATAATTATTCCTTTTAAAATTATTCATGTTTATTTTTTATGTCATCGTCGTTAATTAAAACTTTTCTAACACTTGTGTATATTAGTTAGGTTATGTTATAGCTTCTGCTATATGATATTATGGATAGTCACGTATCAGAGATTGTTTAATATTAAGATTTATTGAAAATCATCTGTCAAGTGACGTTGATTACTGGGATTCGGATAATTGAAGTGGAATGTTGCATTTTAATAAAAATGAAACTGAATCAACAAAGCCTTCTTGACTAGTGACATTGCCATCGTGTATAATTTGGTATAATAGATCGAGAGCTTCTCGACGAGAAGGCATTGCTCACTACTGCCATCTAGCATGCATCTAGCGTAATATTTGTAATGTTGAGATGGCACAATAATACATTTGAAGACAGTTGTATTTTCGTAAGTCAATTAATATTTTACTGTATTGGAGTACTTCGTTACTTCTAATCTTTATATACTTTCTTCTAATCGTGTAATAGTCAATTAAATCCCACTCGAGTTTTGATTTTCTCTAGATAAATCAAAACGTCTAGTGAGATTACTGTTGATAATAAACCTGGACCTAGGTAATTTAATTTTGATAAATTTAAGAATAAAATGAATCAAATTGTGTAGTATTCTTGTCCCCTCCCCCTCCACCTTTTCTTTTTCTTTTTTTTTTTTTTTTGTCACTTTATTTATTCATTCTAACTTCCATCCTATTTTTATTTTGAATCACTGATTTTTATCTTAGTGATTCATATTTTCTAATTATTGCACTAAATTTTGTAATTTTATTGAATTTTTGTTATATCGTATTTTAGTACAAAATTGTTATTTATCTACTGGAGTATGTAGCAATAAATATAATACTATTTTATCTTTGTATCTTTTAATGCCGTGCGTATTTTTTTAGGCATTAAGAATAAATATGATAGATATAAGTACATTGTCTAGTAGTGTACGTTTTCTTCATCTCATATGCTGATGACTTTTTCAAATACAGATCACTAGACTTATACTTCTAGAGCAGCATTTTTCAACCTTTTTCAACATGTGGCACTCTAAAGGTGTAACTTAAAATCCCGCCACACATTTATATGATCTAAACCAGTGGTTCCCAACCTGGGAGGAATTTTGATGCTTTTAGAGGGAATGAGTTTACTGAAAGTTAACTTGTGCTGCATTCGCTGAATATTGCCTCTTGTGGACTCACTTTTTTACTATACCTTTCACTTTTATTTTTCCAATTTACTACCACAATCTTCACTGTTTTCATATTCTCGTGGCACACCAGCAGAACATTTGCGGCACACTGGTTGAAAATGGCTGCTCTACAGGAGTCATCTGTTCATTTTTTATGAGTCATATGGCCGGTTTCTCCAAGTATTGTTAGAACATTTAACGAATGTTAAACTCTAAACAGTTTGTTAAATATAGTTATTTCATGTCTTCAACACTAGTTTGGCTTAACAGATTGTTGAGTGTTTGTTAACTTTAAATGTAGGATTTTAGACAGTTAACTCATTTGACAGAGAGTTAAATATGGCAGATGACACCACAGCTGTTCAAACAGAAGTTGTGAAAATAATATGTTATGTCTCTGTTTAAGGAATATTTCGTGAATGATAACGTAACATTTAAAAGACACTTTGAAAAGCTAATGTAGGGAATATAATCTTCAAAAGTAAACTGATTATCACACTGGTTGCTTATTTTGATACTGAGCTACTATATGTTGAGTATTTAGAAAATGTGGGATCTCAACGTGCTAAGATAACTAGGAATTATGGTTTATATATTATGCATAATTCTCAATTTGTGACAATATAGATTTTGAAAACAAGTAGGCCTCAAAATTTTACGGGAAATTTAAACCAGACTTGAATATCCTACAAACAGAAACAGACCACTTACTCCAATTCAGCATCTACTATTTACTCTTGATTCAATGATACTGGCTCTTTTCAACTAACTATAGCCAATGTCAATAGTGTTTCAAAATACACAGTATTATATTAAAAAGATTTCAGCAAAAATTGCTTCTTTGAGAAGTCGTATATTAGCATTAGTATTATAATCTTACTTTGTAATAATATTATTATTCAATAGTAGTCACCAACGAGCTAGATACTATAGAGAGGCTAAAGACTTCTGAAAGTTGAAGACAATTGAACATTGGTCCGCCATATTTTGGTTGGTCAAAACAAAGGGGCGTGGCTCGGATGTTGTAGGAAAAGACTGTGATGAAGTTAGTATTATTGTGAATTGAGTTACATATTAAGACTATGTTAATGAGTAAAAAGTAAAATACACACAAAACTTTATGTTTTATAAGAGCTGTAGGCCTATGTTTTTATTACTTTCACTAAATATAGCCCAGATATTAATTGACAAGCTATACTCTATGCAACCAAAGCAAAGCACCTAAAGATGGATGAATGTATTCGGCAGAAGAAAAATAAATAATTTTTTGACTTCGTCACAAATTTAATGACCTTACAGCTAATCTAACCCAATATGAAATCATGTAATTCAGTGCTCACCAGGTGATTTCAAGAGAGACGACGTATGTAACTAATAGGAGTAAAATATAGGAAAGGTAGTGGCGAAAATTAAAAAAAAAAATCCAATAATTAAGTTATTGAGAAAAATTCATTTGAAATTGGAATTAACACAGAGAACTTTTGAAAACTGCAATTATTAAAACTACAAATAACCTCTTAGCATGCAACATAATATTTAAAGAATGACAATAATAGAAAGTTACTCATGATCATAACTCACCACATTTATTAAAACGATAAGATACTTACAATTAACATTGTTATCAGAAAGAACAGGAGCCACAGCTAGCTACACTTCTTTTCGCTTGATGGAGACATTGTGTACTCTAATATAATTTGAAACAAATATTGTCGCGTGATGGAGACATCATGTAGTCTAATATAATTTGAAACAAATATTGATCTCATACCGGTCTCACAACTAAGCAGACGCTTTTTCAGAATAAAAATGTTCTTACATTATTTTGAACAATAATGACAAATTGTGTGTGATGCAAGTGCTAACTTTCCTCTTTGTTAACAAAAAGAGCCCTACGTGTTAATAAAAAGAAAATTGGAGTAGGCCCTATAAACACAATAAATACTAAACTCTTGATGGTACAAACTTATTAATACAGATATTTCGCTTATGCTCAGTCCGTCTTATCTTATAATTCTCTGCGGCAATGGTACCTGTATTGAGAGGGTTTAATTATCCAGCAACGAATATTATGATTTACAGTACATTTCATTTAAATCCGAGGGAATGAGACATTTTTGGAAATTTTAAAGTCTTAATTATTACTCTTTCATTTATAAATCAGCTTTTTACAAAACCTATAGCGAAATGTTTAAATTAAATATTGATGTATCCGAAAAATATAATTTATTTTATTTTACCTGGCAGAGTTAAGGCCTGCTCTTCCACTGACCCAAGTCTATAACTAATACAAATAAATAATAATAATAATATGTTGTGAAATATTATTATTGAAAGTGTATCATACAAGAATATGAAATAAAGTATTCATTGGAAACTACGGGACACCTTATTATTCAAAGAGGCAGTGTACCTTTGATAAGCACTCCTTGCGGAGGCTGGTGGTACTATAGCCCGCCAAGTTTTGTAGGGAACGATCCATAGTACTGTTGGCCTCCGCAGGGAGTGCTTATCAGAGGTCTTTAGCCTCTCTATAGTATCTAACTCGTTGGTAGTCACCTACAACTTTCATTTGTCTTCTTCTTTATCGATCACGGCCTACTGTACAAGGTTATGATTTTATACATGTTTCATGACTTACTCTACAATGCCTGTAATCGAAAGACTAATATCAGCCAATAAAAAATTTCCTTGCATGTGCAAAATCATTGCCAACTGCTATTGAGTGGTTAAAATAGTGTTAACGACTGTTATAATTACGTGTTGGTTGTTTTAAACAAAATGATGTTGAAAAGAATGGAAAATACATTACCCAAACGTTAAAAATAAACAGGCTGTTAATTTAACACTAGTTAAGCCAAATTAAACATTTCTTGGAGAAACTGGCCATTACTCTCACCAATATTTTTGTCTACTTATACATAAACACATGTTATTATTTACAGGCAATTCAAATAGCCTACGTGTATGTGATATTTGTATTTAGCATACGAGCTGCATGGCGCAGTGCAGAGTGGCAGACTGAAGCAGTTCTCTTCCGCTCAGGTCTTTCAGTCTGTCCACTTAATGCTAAGGTGCATTACAATATTGCCAAGAATGCTGGGGATGCAGGAAACCGAACGCTTGCTGTTTATGAATACAGGGAAGCTCTCAGGTGAGTTATAACGATTTTCAGCTTATTATTTCTTAACCAAATTGAAATTTTAGCATTTTCTGACTTGAAAGTAGACAGACACACAATGGAACTCAAGTGAGATAGAATCAATAAATTGCCAGATCTCCACGTAATTATTGTGAGAAAACTCTTTCTCTCCAATGGATCTCTCTCATGTTGAAGTTGTTGGTAATGATTAGAGCTCGGATTTTATGTAATATGAAAATGAGAAATATGTACATAAATATGTAGCTAAATGGCAAAATATGTAATAAATAAAAAATATTTAATTTAAAATCTAAGCTTCATTAGATGTATTTTTGCACACTAATAAAAAATTACAGGTGCACATGTGATTCAACCTCATTTAATTTCGGAATATGTATGATATGAACTTTCTTGTGTTAAATTTTAACGTACCCTGTTAACATGTTTCGATCTATTTTCGGTCATCTTCAGAACTGGTCGTTGTTGGTCTTGGCACCTCTTGTTTCCTGTGTGGGTGCGTTCGTAGTGTAGAGTCAAAGAGTGTATGTGTTTTGAAATTGAGTTGTGTGTTGAGAATATCGTTGGGGTGTGTTTTCGTGTGTCTGTATATTTCATATTGTTCTAGTGTGTTGAGTTTCTGGCTTTTTGGTTGGATGTGTAGTATTTCCATGTCTGTGTTGATGTCTCTGTAGGTGTGGTTGGCATTTGTGATGTGTTCTGCATATGTGGAGGTGTTTTGTAATTTTGTTATGGCTGTGATGTGTTCTTTGTAACGTGTTTAATATGATCTCATTTAATTATTGTTTGGAGGCACAATTAATAATTAAATATTTTTCCATATTTTCTGTTGTCATTGATTGTCTCGTCAATGACAACCTATACTAGGAATCGCTAAGTTCAGCTCTAATCGTTTCCATTGTGTCAGTGTAGCAGAAGTTCAAATAATTTTTCCAGAGTGTTGATTCATGCGAAATATTGAAGTTGCAGTATTTGCGTAGGAATGCTTGAAACTTTGGAACTCCAAGTTAATACCACGGTATGTTTGCAGTAACCATTGCCATGCACAAATTCTTATTAAATTCTCTGGTATAAGACAATAGTACATTATGCAACGAGCCTATAATGAAGGTAATTAAGAAGTGAGTATGGATATTTATGAAACAACTTCTTAATTACCATTATAGGCGAGTTTCATACGACTTTTTATGCTCGACCATATTTCTAACTTGATATTATTAATTTTAATTGTATCTGACCTTCAGCAATGTTCCGTATGTTGTGAGATGTGCGCAGACGCGAATGTATTGATTTTTTCCAAGGAACAGATATCCACATTGACCTTGCTAGGCCATAAGAACCTACAGAGATAACATTGAAATTAAATTAGACATTGAAAAACGAGATGACAAATTGAATTTATTTGAATATTATTTACAATTAACGCTAATTATTATAGTAACAGAACATAACCTTCTGTGACAGTATTGGATTTCCAGCCTCCGTGACTTTTCGCTAATTCTCTTTCGATTGCATATCCGAGAATAATCGATACTTGTGGTTTTATAACAGTACAAAGCTGACTTGTCATTGGCTGAACACGTGTAAGCTGAGTTATCATTGGCTGAAGACCTGTACTTTAATGAGTAGGTGTACTTTAATGACATGCATTAAAGGACTGCTGCCAGGTGTATAATTACTACATTTCGGCATGGTCGAGCATAAAGAATGTTTCAGCACCACTTGTATCAAAAGAACTTGTTTCTCTTCGACAGAGCATGTTTATTATTTCTCACATGAAGTTCAATAATTTTTAAATGCGGTTCTAATTGTGACTTCATGGAGCAACCAATGGTTTGTCACAAACTTTGCACAGCATGATTTTACCATCGTAGTAAAGGAATCGTCAGTTGAAATCCAGTCTTTTAACTTGGATGCGAATGGCAGTAGACTAGCTACTTGTATCACCTGATGTCAAAATAAGCTTCTCAAGAAAACAGAAAAAACTATTGTTTTCTTTTAGAGCAACTGATTGGGGGTGTTTGTGCGAAATGGTCATACCTACAGAGTAACTTTCACTCTTTCCTTCACTGCGTTAGCAGTACAATGACCCATCCTTCGCATTGATAATTGCTCCTACTTTACAGTTACTTGTTCCTACTTAACCGTTACTTCTTAAGAGATATACAAACTATTAGAATTGCAAAGAGATGTCCCATTTTTTGACAGAATACGTTATTATTTTCAATTATTAAATTATGTTTATGCACTAGAGACGAAGGGATAAGCTTTATAAACAATTTTAAAACGTATAACTTGAGAATTAAGTAGAGGGAAAATCGGTTAAAAAAAAAAGTTGTATTCTTTCAAAATATGTTGTTGTTTTCTAATGCTAGGCGTTTGACAATAAAGTCATTTGACCTCTTGCACTCCAATATTTTTCAAAGATATTATCATGGCCAGCCACTGAAGCACAGATTTTGAGGTGTTCCGAATCCATTTCTTGGTTTGAGTTGCACAATGGGCAGTTAGGGGACTGATATATTCCAATTCTATGCAGGTGTTTGGCCAAACAATCATGGCCTGTTGCCAGTCTAAATGCAGCTACAGATGATTTTCGTGGTAAATCGGGAATTAACTGTGGATTTTGATGCAGAGAGTTCCATTTTTTCCCTTGAGATTGTGTTATCAAATTTTGTTTGTTGAAGTCTAAGTATGTAGATTTAATAAATCTTTTCACAGAGTAATACGTAGATTTAGTAACAGGTCTGTAAGTAGCAGTGCTGCCCTTCTTTGCTAAAGCATCCGCATTCTCGTTTCTTTCAAAATATGCAATATCCTTCAAAATATGTAATATATGCCAAAAATATGTATTATGCACTAAAACATGTAAAAATATGCAACTTAAAACTTCGGCATAATGATTTTGATATGATTCGCCAACATTTTAGCTTTCCTTAAAGCTACATATATAGGAACAGAATATGTAATTACATAAAATCTAGGCTCTAGTAATGATACTACAGATTAATAAGTAATAACATGATAAAAGGTAAAGGTATCCCCCTATACATGCCATGAAGGCACTTGGGTGGGTGTGCATGGAGGTAGAGCCCCATGATTTCTTGATCTTGGCACTAGAATGAGGTGGTGTGGTCAGCACCACACTCTGACTGCCTTTTACTGCCGGGAAAGACCAGGTACTCAATTTTATAGGAGGCTGAGTGAATCTCAGGGCTGTTCTGGAAGTTTGGCAACGAGAAAATCCCGTCACAACCTGGGATCGAACTCCAGACCTTCCAGTCTGTAGCCAGCTGCTCTACCAACTGAGCTACACACTGCCAATAACATGATAGAGAACTAAATTAAAACCAGACCACTTATACAATAAGAAAGCATGTGTCGTTTCTTCATGATACTCTTTATTAAGTATTGTTAAACATAATGTTTATCTAGATTAAGAAGTTATGTTTCGGATTACGAAAAAAAAAAGTACTTGTTGTCTATGTCTGGTGAATGTAAAAATAACCACTTCAAGTAAAAACTGTAAGTTTTGAGAAAAAGTTTCACAAAGATGTATTAAGTGCAGATTATTCTCGTTCTTGTAAGATTGATATAAACAATTATCAGTTTGAATAATTTCAAGGAAAAATTGTTCTGGGGCCGGGTATCGATCCCAGGACTCTTCACTTAGCGCGCGAACACTCTACCGACTGAGCTACCCCAGGAACTATACACGACACTGTCACAATTTTTCCTTTTATATCCACACAACTCACATGAGCTGACAAGACGCCAGAACTCAACTGTGAGTGCACACAATTACTGTGTGACTTTAAATTGTGGCTTTCTGTTAACGTACTTCCAGTAACGAATGTATTATACAAATCTGGCTTTCAGATAGTAGCTCCCTGTAAAGCAGGTTTGAATAATTTCAAGGAAAAATTGTTCCGGGGCCAGGTATCGATCCCGGGACCCTTTGCTTAGTGCGCGAATGCTCTACCGACTGAGCTACCCCAGGAACTATACACAACACCGTCACAATTTTTCCTTTTATATCCACACAACTCGCATGAGCTGACAAGATGCCAGAACTCAAATGTGAGTGCACACAAATACTGTGTGACTTTAAATTGTGGCTTTCTGTTAACGTACCTCCAGTAACGAATGTATTAGACAAATCTGGCTTTCAGGTAGTAGCTCCCTGTAAAGCAGGTTTGAATAATTTCAAGGAAAAATTGTTCCGGGGCCGGGTGTCGTGTATAGTTCCTGGGGTAGCTCAGTCGGTAGAGCGTTCGCGCGCTAAGCGAAGGGTCCCGGGATCGATACCTGGCCCCGGAACAATTTTTCCTTGAAATTATTCAAACCTGTTTTACAGGGAGCTACTACCTGAAAGCCAGATTTGTATAATACATTCGTTACTGGAGGTACATTAACAGAAAGTCACAATTTAAAGTCACACAGTTTTTCTGTGCACTCACAGTTGAGTTCTGGCATCTTGTCAGCTCATTTGAGTTGTGCGGATATAAAACAAAAAATTGTGATGGTGTCGTGTATAGTTCCTGGGGTAGCTCAGTCGGTAGAGTGTTTGCGCGCTAATCGAAGGGTCTCGGGATCGATACCTGGCCCCGGAACAATTTTTCCTTGAAATTATTCAAACTACAGGGAGCTACTACCTGAAAGCCTGATTTGTATAATTACCAGTTTCTAACTATTCTTATTTCAGGTTACATTCTGAGTACGATCAAGCAATGAATAATTTGGCAAACATTTTGAAAGATGAAGGAAAATTAAATGAAGCCGAAGATCTCTTGCGGAAAGCTGTGAAATTGAGGTAAGATCATCAAATTAATAATTCTTCCATTCGTACAATATAATTACAATCTTCCCCACCCATATCCTTATAGTTCATCTTCATCCTTTGTTTTAAGTTGCTTAGTCACTTATGAGGTATTAGAAAATATAATCTCCCTGCAAGTAGTGAAAGGATTACATTTCAAACCATGAGATTGCAGTGTTAATTTTGACATATAGATCATGAAACAGAATTACAATTAATGAGGTTCGTTTAAGTAAATGTGTAATGATAATACATTTGAAAAATGAACTAAATTAATGGGTTTATACCTCACTATACAGAAATATCCACTGTAAGGATATTCTTATTGCAAATAATTGATATTGTTGGCATTAATAATACTAAACTTGTCAGTGTTTGATATATTTGAAACATCTTATTTACAGACCAGACTTTGCTGCAGCATGGATGAATCTAGGAATTGTTTTAGCAGGTCTAAAGCGTCATTCTGAAGCAGAATCGAGCTACTTCACTGCCCTTGCATATCGAAAAAAATATCCTGATTGCTACTACAATTTAGGCAACCTTGTAAGTTTGCATTATTTTAAAGTCTTCTTTTGTGTTAAAATAAATAAGATATTTCACTATCAAATGTATGTTTTGATGTAGGTATCTCCAATCTATACAGATATTGCAAAATGTATCTTTTTCTGTCTTAAAATTGTATATCTTCAATATCAACATTATTTGTCCACAATATTGTACTTGCTCTATGACAATTACTATAACAACTCTAGGATATTCATAATTAGGGATTGTATTTTTAGGTGCTAAATGCTAATGTTCAAACTAGCCATAGTTATGACTACGAAGCATATTTTTATGTGCTATAAAAGTATCAATTATTTTTCATAATACAAAAATATTTGCCAAAACGTTGAAAATATTTAAGTAAAATTTGACTCTAGCATTTTCTTCCGTTATAAAAAGATAACTAACTTGTAGTACTCACCAGTAACACTGGAAGGTCCGGGGTTCGATCCTAGGTGGTGACAGGATTTTTTCTTGTTGTCAAACTTTCAGAACGGCCCTGAGGTTCACTCAGCCTCCTATAAAATTGAGTACCGGGTCTTTCTCCGGGGGTAAAAGGCGGTCAGAGCGTGGTGCCAACCACATCATCTCATTCTAGTGCCGAGGTCATGGAAAGCATGGGGCTCTGCCTCATTGCCCCCAAGTGCCTTCATGGCATGTTACGGGGATACCTTTACCTTTTTTTTTTACTCACCAGTAACAACCAAACATTAGGTGCTTGTAGTTTCATTAGAGTTGCAGTATGTAACAAATGTCATCACCAAATTTTCGAATTTAATTAAATGCACGTTGATTGTCTCTGAGCAATCTCTTCTACCGTGAAAATATTCATTCCATGTCACAGGATGCCAATCTTGCATATTTAAATAGCAGAAGGTCACAAACACACCATCAATTTAACTTACAGTTGCACCATACAAACCTTGAGCAATTTTACATATTGTTTTATATCCAATGTTTTTTATGATTTGAAATTTGTTTTTGGTATTTGTACTTTTTTTATACTTCGTTATTTAACGACGCTCCATAGATTACCTGACATTTGCCTTACAGTTGGGGAAAACCTTGGAAAAACCCAACCAGGTAACCAGCCCAAGTGGGAATCGAATCCGCGCTCGAGCACAACTCTGCTCGGAAGGCAAGCACCTTAGCCAACTGAACTACACTGGTGGCTGGTATTTGTACTTTTGAACCTTATACTGAGTTCAGTTTTTCTTCAGCACACACCACCTCCATGACCATTTCGCAAAGAAGATTTGTGGATGTTTCAATTTTTTTATTGTCACACAAAAAGCCTATATTTGCAGATATGAACGCCAAATTTCTTTTTAACAATCATCTTTTAGTAAATCTTGTAGCATCTCAATCAACGATGCATCATTTCTGCCCTACTTGTTACATTTCCAAATGTTGTAAATAAAGCCTGAAAAATTATTCTATCCTACATCATATCCACTCAGGTATACTCGGTGTTATTTTCTAACTTGCAGTATCTAAAAATCCGTTCCGTATTCATACTTATTGTCAGACCATCGGATCTGTACCCCTTCAGCGCTGTCGTCATTCTTGAAAAAGTTAACACCTGTACTCACTCCATTCCACCCGCTTTCCTCCCACCATGTCAAACAGCAGACCACGAACCTTTCCGAATAGGGATGTTGCCAAACTTCCGTCAAACGTTGTTATAAATAACTGCTACAATATCATTTCTTTCAATCAAAATACATCTTGTATTTCTACATTTTTTAAACCTAAATCGCATGTCTCGAATCACTTTCCGTAGCGTTTCTCTCAAATTATTGCTTCTCTCGCAACCTTCAGTAATTTCTTTAATGTCGGAACTTCTTTCTGCAAGGTATTAAATTCTTGTATCTTTTTTCTTAAAATATACATCAGTTCATATGATCTACAAGAATTAAAGGCTCCCTTGGTCTGTTCTTCCCTGGTGATTCTAACTTTTCATCTCCTGCACAGCCCCCCTCTCTCCTGATTTTCTTTGTTAGGCGCTATGACCTGCCTATATAAATTATACAGCATGTTGTATTAGTATTAGGTAATTAATTTTAATACGTAATCAATTGAAATAAAATAAGCCTCACCAGTGATCGCAGCTGCTTTTATCGTTGCCTTGCCGTATTTATGGGAAAGAGGTGACCTGTTTGTTTCTCTTCATCGCAAAATGCTATTACTTGCTTAATAATATTTTTTTCACCACTCCGTCACAGTCTAATACATATGTATTAGACTGTGACTCAGTGCTGCAGTATTCATGTTGAGTTGACAACACTGGACTGCAAGTGCAAATAAACTGTCCCGCAAAAAGGCTCAAAATTGTGAGTAGTGGGGGAGAGAAAGGGAGAGAGATAGAAAAGAGAGAGATAGGAATGCAGAGAGAGAAATGAATTACCGAGGCTGAGAAGGAATTAGGGTTCAGTTTGCATATTTTACAGGGCCACAGATCCGATGGTCCGACAATAAACTGATATTCATATGAACTTTTACTCAAAATTACCTATAAATATACCTGCTCTTTAACGAAAGATAGACAATCAAATCTTTCCATATTTATATTGTTTGCTTAGTCAACTGTCTGAAGACTAGTAATAGTAATAATAATAATAATAATGATAATAATAATAATAATGTCCCGCGCCGTGGCGTTGTGGTCTAAGGCATCCTGCCTAGAACTGGCGTTACGGAATGCGCGCTGGTTCGAGTCCTCATGGGGGAAGAAATTTTCTCATGAAATTTCGACCAGTGTATGGGACCGGTGCCCACCCAGCATCGTGATGCACTTGGGGAGCTATGATAGGTAGCGAAATCCGGTTGCGAATACCAGCTATAACGGCTGGGGGGATCATCGTGCTAACCACACGATACCTCCATTCTGGTTGGATGATCGTCCACCTCTGTTTCGGCATGTGGAGGTGAGGCCAGCAGCCAGCTGGTCAGTCTAGGCCCTTCACGAGCTGTAGTGCCACGGATTGTTAATAATAATAATAATAATAATAATAATAATAATAATAATACAACTAAAATCTAATTCATAATTAAAGTTCTTCAAATCAGTATATCATATATAAAAACAAAATCGTCAACTTGTAATTACCTTATATACAATTTCTCCATAGCCAAAAACACAGAAATTACCATTGTAGAGATTCAAATATGAATATTAAAAGTCTCAGAATGTAATGAATTGTTGTAAAGTTAATCGAATTGAAAATCGAGTTTGAAAACGACTTTGTTGTTATTTATGAATTCTGATTTTCTTATTCTTGTCGTGACAGTATTTGGATCAGCAGCGATATGAAGATGCATATAGGGCATGGAGGAATGCCACAACCTTGAAACCAACACACACGGTCGCGTGGAGCAATATGATTATCATGCTTGATAGTATTGGTATGTAAAGTCATATAATTACTTTATTTTTTTCTTAATAAATTAAGTAAACATTAAATATCAGTATGAGCTTATTAACTATTTTAATTCATTTTAAAATTCCTGGAATACATTTGCTGTTATACAGACTGTATAAAAACAACACCGACAATGCTTTGTATGTTGGACAGGACAGTAAACTGATCATTAGGGAGTGGATTTTTATGTGCTAAATAATTTAAATATATTTATTTTTTATGTGCTAAAAAGTACGAAAATATTTGCTAAAAACAAAAAAAATATTTGCTAAAAACAAAAAAATATTTGTTTTAAATATGACAAAAATACCTTACTTAGCTTGGAAAAAAGAAATGTTACTAGGTACTCACCAACCACACTTGAGTGCTAGTAGTTGGCCGAGAATTGCAGTGAACAACAAAGGTCATCTCCAAATTCTCCATCACAAATGCATGCCGATTATCTTTGAACAACGACTTATATCGTGAAAACGATCTTTCCGCATCACAGGACATCAAACGTGCATATTTAAAGAGAGGAATGTCGCAAACACAAACACCGTCAATTTCACCTACAGGCACATCCTCCAATACTTGAGCAACTTTACACATTTTTTTATATCCACTGTTTTTCGCAAACACATTCTGGAATTTGTCGCTTAGTAATTGTGCTTCTGAACCTGGTAGCGAGTCTAGTTTAATTTCCACGGCACGCACCTCCCTGTTTCAGACAACAGGTTTTTGGATGTTTCGAATTTTTTTATGGTGTCACACAAAAAGCTTAAATTTGCTAATAGGAAAGCCATATCGTTTTTTAAATAACCATCTTTCAGTATATCTTGAAGGATATCGATTGACCAAGCCCGATAACAGGGAATCACAACAAGACATAGGTCTACTTACTTCATGGACATGAGCGAGAGGCGAGAGATTTGTTTAAATTAAAATTCATACCCGAGCTCTTATCTGTTGTGTTTCACAAACAAAGTGTGGAATGAAATCACCTTCAGCAACAATAAACATTCCTAATTATGTGTTGCAAGATCTCTCCTCCTTGTCCACGTTAATTTATTCTCTAATAAT
Organism: Periplaneta americana; assembly: GCF_040183065.1. Classification (NCBI taxonomy): domain Eukaryota; kingdom Metazoa; phylum Arthropoda; class Insecta; order Blattodea; family Blattidae; genus Periplaneta; species Periplaneta americana. The sequence goes on from NC_091123.1 coordinate 154,265,543, forward strand.
AACACTGATATGCTGCCTAGCAGTTCTCAGAACTTGAGGTGATACTATTACAAAAATGGATCACAGATAACCACACAGCGCTTAGAAACTCAAAGCAACCAAGAATTCTTAAAAAGATAACGTACTTCTGAGTGACATAATTGATTTAGTTTTAAAATGTTTAAAAGTTCTTGTAAAAAAATTATTTAAGTAAAAAAACTCAAGATTTATGTGTTTATAATAGATTTCCTGAAAATATGTATTTACATAATTTTTTTGTGAAAATATGTGTTTGTATGTGAAGTAAAATTCGGGTTTTAAACTTGAAACATAATGTTCGGAATTTTTAACTTTGTTAATTGTGTTTTATCACACGCAAAAATAATATTTAATTACATAGAAATCCGCTCCTTACTGATCATTTTTCAAGAGGGAACCTGTATCAGAATATTCTTTCTGATAGACTTTGTTCTTCATTCTAACTAATTTTACTTGTCATTCAGTTAATATTTCGCGCTGTTATGTAGGAGATAGACCTGCATAGCAAGGAAGGATGTTGTTGTCATTTAGTCACTGTCCAAAGATGGGTCTGAACCTCACAAGTGATACCAATAAGGCACCACTTATGAGGCAACTAGGCCAGGAGATAATGGGGTAGGGTTGCCAGTTCCTTTCCCCTTGAAAAGATATCGATAGTATGTATCGTATACATGCTGTACTTTGATACTCTTTCTCGATTTTCCAATTTTCAACATTTTGTAACATTCAGAATGCTCTAATTCAGTGGTCGTCAGCACTTGCTGAAATGTGCAAAGGATACGCGGTGCTGTCCCGTGTGCACTGTCGTGCAACAGGGAGAGATAGAGAGCATATCCACTAGCAGCTACGGAGTGCACCCTAGTGCACTGCGTTTTCTGCGGGTAAGAGAGATTAGCTCCAGTGTGCTCTGTGCTGACGATCCCTGCTCTAATCAATGCAGTTTTACTCTAATCTCAGTGAAATATTGCCCAGAAGTCCGCAAAAGCATGTGAAGTAAGCTGATGCATGTTTTTTCCTCTGCTATTGAAAGTATTCAGATCACCATGTGTTGAGGATGTGATAAGTTTTAAAAAATTGAAAAAATAGCATGTATCATATTTTACATACATCTATCAGGAATAAAGTAAATATAATTTAAAGAAAAATTATGTTCCTTTGAAAATTGGGGCAATAATTATAATTTAGTATTAAAAAAAAAATAAAAATTAATTATAAGTAAACTAATTGGAATATCAATGTGAAAATTTGCGTATTGCATATCCACATTGCAAGTTTCAGATTAATTGGTGTAAAAGTGTAGACGTTAGACATTTCACAGATCCATAACCTTAAGTAATTTTTTTCAGCATTAAACGAAAGACGAATGTTGGTTTGTAAGTGTACTGCATGAAATGTTATTACTGTTTTTAATTAAACCAGTAAAACTGCATTGATTTGTGTGTTTTTTTCTCCTGAAAGCCTTATAAAAGTGACACCCACCAAATTGTAAACCATGGTACAACATTGAAAACCGAATACTAAAGTAATTATCTGAGGATAATTATTTAAAATATTATATATAATTTTATATAAATCACATTGACGGGAAAGAGCTGAAGTTGTAAGTCCGGGACTTTACACTTGTAACTTAATGAGCTTCATTGAACGGGTTACATCAGCTTCTTGTCTATGCAGATGACGTGAATATGTTAGGAGAAAATCCACAAACGATTAGGGGAAACGCGGGAATTCTACTGGAAGCAAGTAAAGCGATTGGGTTGGAAGTAAATCCCGAAAAGACTAAGTATATGATTATGTCTCGTGACCAGAATATAGTACGAAATGGAACTATAAAAATTTGAGATTTATCCTTCAAAGAGGTGGAAAAATGCAAATATCTTGGAGCAACAGTAACAAATATAAATGGCACTCGGGAGGAAATTAAACACAGAATAAATATGGGAAATGCGTGTTATTATTCGGTTGAGAAGCTTTTATCATCCAGTCTGCTGTCAAAAAATCTGAAAGTTAGAATTTATAAAACAGTTATATTACCGGTTGTTCTTTATGGTTGTGAAACTTGGACTCTCAGTTTGAGAGAGGAACAGAGATTAAGGGTGTTTGAGAATAAAGTTCTTAGGAAAATATTTGGGGCTAAGAGGGATGAAGTTACAGGAGAATGGAGAAAGTTACACAACACAGAGCTACACGCATTGTATTCTTCACCTGACATAATTAGGACCATGAAATCCAGACGTTTGAGATGGGCAGGACATGTAGCACATATGGGCGAATCCAGAAATGCATATAGAGTGTTAGTTGGGAGGCCAGAGGGCAAAAGACCTTTGGGGAGGCCGAAACGTAGATGGGAAGATAATATTAAAATGGATTTGATGGAGGTAGGATATGATGGTAGAGACTGGATTAATCTTGCTCAGGATAGGGACCAATGGCGGGCTTATGTGAGGGCGGCAATGAACCTCCGGGTTCCTTAAAAGCCAGTAAGTAAGTAACTTAATGAGCTTCTGTACAACTTATTTATTTATAATATCTTTATATTCTCTGTATCCATATTAATCAATAATCCTCCTGCTCCTGTTGGCCTGGTTGTGCTTAAATGCGACAGGCTCATGTCAGTAGATGTACTGGCGTGTAAAAAACTTCTGTGGGATAAAATTCCGGCACACTAGTGACGCTGATATAACCTTGACAGTTGTGAGCATTGTTAAATACAACATGAAATTTAAAAAAAAAAAAAAAAAAAAAAAATTCCTACTGCTCCATACATGGAATGACTAACCAAAAGAAAGTTTTAAAACTGGAGATGAATTCTGAGACTTCTCATGTCATTGTGTCTTTGTTGTATATTTTTCAAAATACAGGAGAAATGGCTAAAGCTGAGAGTGTCGCTCAGGAAGCTCTGGCAATTCTACCAATGGAACCTTCACTCCATTTCAATCTTGCAAATACACTAGGAAAAGCTGGACGTTTTGCTGAAGCAGAAAAGCATTTCACGGAGGCAATTGGTTTAGATTTGAAAAATGCTGTTTATTATACCAATTTGGGTAAGTAGTCAACTTTTCTTCCTACTATGTAGAGGTATTCGTATTTTATTGTAGCTTTTAATAATATTAGAAGGTTTACTCCTTTATTGTCCAGGCGTCCTGTACCATCGCTGGAAAAAATATGATAAAGCTGAGCGATTGTATCGAAGAGCTTTGGAAATAAATCCACATCTCCAAAGTGCTAAGGATAATATGGCACTTCTGCACAAGACTAGAAGTAGAATAGCTAATCGACAGTGATACATTTCTACATCTTTACCGTCACTGCCTGGAAAAGCTTGCAATAAGATATTTCCTGAATGAATGGTGATACAACAACAGAACAATTGTCACAGATACAGTCCATTCGCTATTATGAACATTTTACCACAGTCTACTATATACAGTCGCAAAGCTTGAGGTGTTTTTTTTGCAAATCTCGTGATAAAGCGCTCCAAGCGGTTAGCAACTAGAAACAATAGACTGCCCATGGTCGACTTTGGACTGTGTCGTATTTCTATCGAGTGCTAGCTCGTTGCTTATTTCACATTGATGCTTGTGAAATGTTCGTTATTGGTTGTAATGAAAATGTTAATGGCTAAAATATAATAATTGGAATAATAATATGGGACAACGAGGAGATGTTTGTAGTGCTATAAATTGTAGCAACAGTAAGAGAAAGAGGCTAGAGTTATCCTTTGTCCGATTTCCGAAATATTCAGAAAGGTTCCTGGGTTTCCACAAGAATGTTGTGCAGAAACAAAACTCTTAATTTTGAAGTTCTTTGTGACTGTTAGAATACATTATATCCTTAAATTTCACAATGAAATGTTTCAGTCTAACCGAAAGGACATTAGATACCGGTTAAAGTTCTGTCACTTAGGCTGCTAAATTTCCAGAAAAATAAAGGTTAGGTCTACTTTTTTTTTCAGAGGCTATAGTTTTTAATTGTAGCTATTAATTTTGTTATTATTTTTATGTGTTATTTTACTAAAGACGTAGAAAAATTAAGTTTGCTTTAATGAAATTTATTGATCACGTTTTATTTTCATTTCTGGTGGGATTATTATTGCTTAGGCCTATTTTTTTCAAAGGATATGTTTTTAATTATAGCTGTTAATTTTGTTGTTATTTTTATTTGTTGCTTTACTAGAGACGTAGAAAAAGTCTGTTACAATAAAATTTATTGATCACGTTTTATTTTCAATTCTGGTGTGATTATTATTGCTTAACCTCATCCCACTTTGTTAACTATGTAAGCCTATACTACAAGTACTGGTACGCGTAAGTTACTCCATTAATTCATATTTCCATTATTATTGTTGTAAAGGGAAATGCAGATTAATATTTATTGGTTTCATAGTTAATTATCGCTATAATCTTGAATGAGTGAAGCTATTATAGTAAATTTCAGTTCGTTTTGCACAAACAAAAATTATATTAACTTATTTCTTGCAGGTATCTTCGAGTTTATGGTGGAATTTAATATACTTCATTAAAATAATAAATTAACTTTATGCATTTAATATTTCAATAATGGAAGGAAGGTGTTAATTTTTCCAAAAGAACAGGACAACGAAAGTGTAACATATTTTGTCGTCTGCTAGGAGAGAGATCTGCGATGATGAGGCGATAGTAGCGATCCTAGTGGTGGGCAACTACCCATGTTTGCATTTTTACTACATATTGAGCTTCGCGACTGTATATAGTAGACTGTGATTTTACAGTATCTTCATTTGTAAACAAAACAATTTGTCATCAGTGACAGTTTGCCATTTATGCTGTCGATATTTTCTGATATACCTGAATTCTGTTTTCCATATGTTTCTTTGTCTCACATAGAATCTTGGATATTGCTTCCATTATAACATTTTATATGATCTTCTCACTTCATTGAGGACTTTGTATGCTGACTGAGAAAGATTTTTTATGTGTAATGTTTATTTTTATTTCGAAATCTTTACATTTTTACGAGCATATAAGTTTTCAGCATTTTTATATTGGTATGTCTGTCCTGTATATTTATGTACAGTCTTTTTTTCCCAATCTACTGGATGAATTGTGTTCCTATGTTCATATACAGTCAATTAATCCAGGAGATGTGCGTATGAACTAATAGAGCCAAGTCCTGTTTCACGGATGAGTACCCTGATAAGTCCCAGGGGCTTGGAGTCCCAACCCCTTTTGTCATCGTTGGGTGACAGATGGATCATTCTGCCTCAGCTCCTGTCCACATATGAAGAGCCTGATAGGGCCCAGAGCCCTACTAAGCCCTTCCTGTATCAGCATCGGAAACCTATATTACCCTCAAGACTTCACCACAACCTATTTTTGCTATTGCAAATGAAATGAGGAGATTGAGAGTATTGGAGTAATGATAAAGGGAAATGGGAGTACCCCGAGAAAACCCCCCTGCAATGTCTGCTTTGTCCACCACAAATTTCATCACGACCTGGCCAAGGATCGAACCTGGGCTGCCTGGATGGAAGACGAGCACACCATCACTTGAGCCACAGATATGGCTAGTTGGTACTATTATGTGTTGTATATCTCTGGGGTATGTGTTAGAAGAGTGGTCATTAACACAATGCATCACTAGGTTAGCATCTCTTACCTGCGGATAAGACACTGCACTGGCATGGCTGTTGGCAGATTTGCTTCCTTTCTTTCCCTTCTGCACGACGGTGCATATTGCGATACTCTTCTTATCCGTTACCCATTTCAGCGAATGTTGACAACCACTGTGTTACTGTAAATATAGAACTCCATCAATGATAATTTTGTGACTTTGCAAAAGAAAGGGATTTGTAGGAATGTGATCATGACTAATTTAACAAATTTTTATTTAATAACCTGGCTTTTGTAATTAATACCTAATGTAATGAAAAAGTATGTGCCATTTAATGATACTCATTTTTATTTCTATTTAAATAATTATTAAATGTATTTACGTTCCTGTTAATTATAACCAGGGAAAGGAAGTTCATGCCCTAAAAACGTGAAGAATATATATCCTTTTATGCCGTAAAAATAGATAGATATGCTACAAAATATGCATTATTAGTCTGAGATTATTTTAACAGAATAATAAGGTATAGGTAACTTACATTTAGTCTATGGATTTTGAAGTGCTTGCCTCATTGCTGAATGTTCCATTTATGCTGTTACAGTTCACAACTAAGCAGTGACGTATGTTTTCTGTTGTCTCTCAGCATAGCTTTGTGGCGCGAAGAACTTCATTCTACGTCACAAGAAATGAGGGACTTGCACAAAAGCTCTGAGGTGTTCTATAGAAAATTTTGTTGGTTTTTGGGGTGTTTTTCCTTTGAGAATATCTTGAATTTCTTTAAGTTGATGATAGCCAGGGTTTTTGGAAAGAATATTTGCTGTTTTCTCGTTCACTTTATCTCCTACATTTCCTGGAACTGATGTAAAACTGGATATTGTTCTATCGAAATCTGCTAAAGACTGCAGTAAAGGAATACCAAGTGCTAACTTGAGAGGCTCCCTATGAGGGCGTCATCGTTACGTTCAAAATTCATAAACATAAATTAGTTGTGTTTACGAGGTTACACACTTTTAAAAATGAGGGAAAGACAAATAAACATACATAATATGCAGTCTCCCTGCATAAATGTTATATTATTATGTTTTTATAAATAAAAACTTCATTCACTTTTATGCACAATAAAAGTAATACCATTGTATTCAGAAATTTGTGATTCATGTAGACAATCTTTCAGCATATTCACACAACGATAGAGAACAAATATGCAAATGCATGAGCTTCCTTTCCCTAATTATAACTAGATCATCATCAATCCTCAGCCTGCACTTCTTCTGCAGTATGAATGACTGCAAAAATCACATTACATTTGGCAGTTTACAATAATTATGAGTAAATACAATAAACATAGTAACCTTTCTTACACAATTTTTATTCTTACAATTCAGTTTCAGTAATCCTTATGTTCAGGATTATTAAATATTCAGAGTACTATAGTCTCTGCAAAATACTAATTCATATTTATAATTGTAAAATGTCTTAACTGAATGTGACAATTGTTCAAATGTGTATTTCATTGTTTCATCATATACGTGTTTCTATTGAGTGAAAGGATATAAAACTTCTAGGAGTTAATTTTCTACATTTCTACAACGAACATTGTTCGGTTTTAATGGATAAACATCGTCTCCATCTCTCTCTGTACGTTATCAGAAACGAATATGTTGACATTATGTAGTTGTATAAAGAAACAGAACTTGTATGAAAATGGCTCAAAAGTGTGTTAAGCTCAAATCTCCTAATAGCTCCTGTAATGCTTTAACTTATTATTTGTCTTAGACATTTCAAAGCCGACATACAAATGACAAAATGTAACAACGATGTAACCAGTATTTTTTTTTTTTATTGAGGTAACTTAATTTTATTGCTGCCTTTTAATTTGTCTTGTATCATCACAGCAGTATGTATAAGCTTGTACATGTTACACTTATTTTAAACCTTAAATAAAATGTAAGAAATTCATTACAGTTTTATGAAGCAATGTATAATAAAATTGCAAAATCACAAGCATGCAGCTCACAATTTTTCTGACCTTTTTTTTTTGGAGCTTAACTCCAACTTTTAATTACTGATCATAGGCCCAATTTCTTCAACTTTGTTAAATTATAACAGTGTGTTATTCCATTTTAACTGTAAACTTAACAGTTGAAGCATTTCTTCAACTACTGTTAGTACTAACAGGCTGTTGAAACCTATGTTAATTTAACTGCCCAATTTCATGCAGTTAAATCATTTAACTCTCTGTTAGTATAGAAGTGTCCAATATGGCTGATGCGTTAGATGCTGAACTTATATACCTGGATTATTTAGAAAATGATATCATGAATATATAAACAGAGCGGAAGATTTCTGTGATTTCACAGATCAGAAGTTCATACAAAGGTATAGGCTATTTTCACTTTTTGCTTTCAACTTAGATCCGTTTGGTTATTCTCATTAATTGGTTTATATTGCAAAATAATTTCCAGCAGAAGTTTCTTTCGAACGAAGAGAAATTAGTCCCACGATTTCTTTTTGTTCCTGTGTTTTTCATTTCATAACAGCAATACCAATATGCCGCTCTACGCTATTGTGATACAGACGAGGAAAGAATCAGAAGTAAAACCTGAGAGAATAGAAAGACGTCTATCCTCTCTGAATCAAATAATGGAAACAAGCGAGAATCGCAATTATCAGAGTTCAGAAAACAGAAGTGAGCCTATACTTGGTTATAGGTTATGGTTAAACTCTAGAATCTCTGGTCCTAACAGAAAGTTAACAAACAGAATGTTAAAATGTGAAATGTAAAGTTGAAGAAACGCAATATTTTTAACAGCAATTCATACTTTTAACTTACAGTTAATTAATGCTATGTTAGGTGCATTTTAACGAAGGTTGAAGAAACTGGGCCTCACACATTTTATTTATACATGCAACCTCAGTATCGTAGTATTCAGTGTGTGAAATCAATGCCACTTTTCCATTAAAACATGCATAAATGTGGCCAATCTGATCACAAAAAGAACTAAAATTCGATTTCAAGTGAAATTTCTGTTGTGGCAAAAAGAAAATGAACAGGTTTTATCTGAGTGTTTCGGTTTTCTCTGCTAAGCTCATTCCACCATTGCTCCACTATCCCGATATATTCACTATATCGGCTTTAGTCATTGTAGTTTTAAGAAGTCATTATATGAAGAACTTGTATAAGCATAATTTTTTAAGTAAAATCAGAAGTACATTATAGGAGTTATATTTTAGGTAGGTTATGCATTGAAGTGCGATGTTCCTAAAATTTGAAGAACTATAAATCTCTGTGCAGAAATTATAATTTCAAGTCGTATGCCTCATGAATGATACCTTATTGGTGTCACTTATGAGGTTCCATTCTGTCTTTGGACAGTTAACTAAATAGCAACAATAAGTAGCACAGATATATCGACTGCTTAAACCAAGTTGTTCTAACTCCATTTTTATAAATTTTTCAGGGGAGCACAATGAAGTTTTGGAGACTACCCAAATCATAGTAATATGACTATTTTGAGGAAAGGGATTTGCAAAGCAATAAACAGAGCATGGGAAAGCTTATTTTATTCTTCAGTTGCCTTATTTATAAATTGATTTATAAATAGAAAAAACGTTTGGAGTTAGAACAAACATGTTAACAGATTTTGACAATTCAATGTTCTAACTCCTTTCAGGTTATATTTTGAAGAGATAAGTGCATACATTGTTACCTTTTTAACACTGAATCCCAAAAAATTTTGTCCACGCCTGAAAAATATTTGTATAGGGACTTTATATCTTGAACTTTACTTGCTTCTAAGACTGGTTTGACTGTTATTTGCTTTGGTGCAGGCAATATGTTATCAACTCGACACTGTTTTTGCCTTGCTCTTGTTGTAATAGGTTTCAGAAACTTTGTAATCTTAAACATCTTATCAGAGAATCAAAATTTGTACAGAATATCTTCACAGCCTTTTGTTTATACAATATGCTTCACTTTACTGTATGAAATGCTGTTCAAGTTACTTAGTTTAGCTACAGTCTTGAAGTCATAAAAACTATTAAATCTCATTTGATGTACTTTGTATTGCTTGTTAGTTCTACACGAAATCAGGGCCCTTATTATTGCTAAAGGAGAATGAAGTTGAAGTCATTTGATATGACGATCAATTACACTGTGTGTTGTGTCTACTTCCTGCACTGCACTATGCCCTGGTTCTTGATACTTGTTTCTATTTTTTTTTGCTTCATGGTCATCCTCTTCCAAAAAATGTATCAGTGCAAGTGGCATTAAGCTGTTTATTAGTAAACGCACGCAGTATCACATTAACTTTCTCATGTAAGTTCAGGAAAAGCCTTCTGCCCTAGCTTTCTTCTCACTGCCAGTCTTAGCTCACACCATTCCATCATTGGTTGGTCATTGAATGGTGGAGTTATAATATTGTGGAACTAAACAGAGCTTGGAAAATGGAGTTGGAATAATATGGAACAGTTCTTTTGAACACTTTCTGATCACAAAATGTACAATTTCATGTGTGAAACTGATACAAAAGAGGAGTTAGCAGGGGCGGCCCGTCCTTATGTGCTACAGCACAATGATAATTTTTGCTCAAATAATGTATTTGCAATACCATTGTATTTGATCTGCCATTTGACAATTTCCCGTGGTTATGTTCATGACGCGTTACAGAGTGTTTAGTCTTCGCTCTTCGCTCTTTGGTGCCTCAGGGGGTTCGTTGTGCTACTCAAAACTGTACATGAGAATGTAGACAACTAAAGCGCATGTGCGAAGCTGAAATCACTGCTCTGATTGGCTATTTTTATGCGTGGAAGTGCTGTAGTCAGCTTCAGCACAACACAGCTTGGAGATTGCAAAAGTAAAGCATAACGAAAGAGTGCATGTTTGTGGAAAAACTCGGAACTATGTACAATGTGTTTGGTAATTCAAGTGTCCAACCACTGCTGCCATCTACCTGGTTTTTGAGGTTCCTCCTGAATCAGTCATTCTAGAAAATTGAAGCCAAGGAATTATGTGACAGTATAATTCAGGAAACTACGTATCGTTTCAGTCTTTAACCTACCTAGACGCAACAAAGTTGTTAAACAGCAAATTTTTTGACAATTTTTCGCATAATTTTCCTGAACACGAACTTGAAGTTGCTGTCAACAGCTATACTGTACTGAACAAAAGAGTGTTAAAGACACAACTTGGAGTTCTATATGGAAGACCCGACTTCCAAAATATAGATGGAGCTGTTCAATTGTTACAATGCATAACATAGCTTCCAACAATTCACAGGATCCATTCTGTAAAGTAACGAAGTTGTTAAATATTTCGGTTACAACACCAATGACCACTGCTGAGCCAGAAAGATGTTTTTCTTTCTTTAAACGCATAAAAACGTTTTTAAGGAACACTATGTCCCAGGATCGCCTCACTGCTATTGCAATACTCTCAATAGAAAAGAGTATGATTTCCAAGATGGAGGGGTTTAACACCAGGGTAATTGACAAGTTCTGCAGTAGGAAGGAACGTCGTATGGACTTCATATTTCGTCACTGGGTGAGTCTCAAATTAAGATAAATACATATAAATGTATACAGTAGGCCGATATAGAGATTGTAGCACACTCATTATTTTGACCACCAGCCGCTACTGGGAGTTAGAACATAACGGATACAAAAACGAGTTTTTTTTAAGTGGAGTTAGACCAACATGGTTCTAAGCAGGCGATATTTCAATATTAATTTAATCCGCTGCAGATTTATGGGATCTTAAATACTGCGTCAAGATTACTTAAAATACGTATTGAGTGAGAGTTGCTTGTACTTTTGTCAATTTAAAATCACTTTCTTATTAAGATGCACGATTTATTCAAATGGGTCAGCCTGACCAATAGCAGTCCATGAATGAGAAAGATAGATCTTGTTATCTTGCAAATTTAGGGCAGTGACATTCATTGATAGAAATTATTTTTTCTCGTAACCTGAATCACAATAGTCTGACAATAAGTTCTTCAATTCTTTGCTCTGACTCAAGTGATAATGTTTATGACTAAGTTTTCTGTAGACTCCGGTTCAATTTCCAACTAGGGAATGAAGATTTATCTTCCTTTTGTGTTCGTCTTCAACTATCGCTTTGCATCATGCTGACCACATGACAAAATCCCACATTGGTAACTAAGTCTGGTGTTGATTAACAGTGCTCAATAAAAACATAATTTGTGAATCACTGTGTAATAAATGTAATGTCCGAATTTCAAATACTTAGTGAAACTTTGATGTAGTTCACCTGTACACTTTTGATGATTCTGACTGGTAATATATTGAAGAATTAACTATATAGATTTTCTTACATGCCATATAGTTTGCAGAAATATAGTTAGCAAATCAGTCGTCACAATGTTATTTTCCATTGCATTTTATTATTGAATATTAAAAAGAAAAAAAAAAAAAGAATAAGAAGCTCTAAAGGCAACAATGTATCATCATGCAGTGGTAAACATGATTTTGAAACCTAATTAAGTACCACAACCAGCCTTATTTGCTATTGAAAATTACTTTCATGGTGTTTTGGTTCATTCTGCTTTCATTTGGGGACTTCTCAGGACAGTTCTTCAGAATATGTTCCAAGAATTCTTCTTTGCATTTATTAAAATGCCTAGTCATGTCAGATTTTTTAAAAGACATTTCGGGATGCCAATTTGTCACGGATTTTTCCAAGATGTTATGATTTATTCTAATTTTTTATTTTTCTATATTCATGGTAATGTTTTTAAGGGATGTGAACTGTAAAGTTGGCAATATAATCATTTGCCATTACTGGTGTTGGTAGAATATCTCGTTCGCTTCAAAATTGAATTGAATATGAGAGGAGCTAGAAATGTCAGTATTCCAACATGCTGTGATTGGGTTAGAAGAGATGTTATGACCCATGTACTTGGCTAAGTGACTAACATTTTCATTCCAAGCTTGCACTTCCTTACAACTCATATGACAAGTACCCTCTTTCTTCTATACTGTCCATCCATAAACCACAAAAGAAGTAAATTAAAATCATCAGTACCAGTTGGAGAAGACACAGCCCTGCGGTATACGAGGCCTGTCTAAAAAGTATCCGACCTTAAATTTTCCCGCGCAAAGTAGTGATTCTAAGGCGGCGCCACTGTGCACGGTGGAAGGAGGAACCGTAATGCGCATGCTTGAATTTTTTCACCGCATTCACTTGTGCCAGTCACTGGCTGGTGGTCGCCAAATAAGGTGCTGTTCTAAGTGTTTGTCGGATTTAGTTTTCTCGCAAGATGACTGAACGAATTGAGCAAAGATACTGCATCAAATTTTGTCAAAAGCTTGGTGATTCTCAAAGTCAAACAATTCGTAAGATTCAGCAGGTATTTGGGGAAGATGCGATGGGTGTAACACAAATTAAGGAGTGGTTCAACCGATTCAAAGATGGCCGCACATCAGCGGAGAGTGAGTAGCATTGTGGCAGGCCCCAAACTGCTCGGAGTGCAGCTGTTGTTGAGAGGGTGCGAAATTTGGTGGTGGCAGATCGTCGTTTGACCGTGCGGGAGATTGCCGAAGAGGTTGGAGTGAGTAAAGATTCTTCACATGCAATTTTGCGTGATGATTTGAACATGAACCGAGTGGCTGCGAAATTCGTGCCCAAGTTGTTGTCCCCAGAACAAAAAGACCTCCGTCGTGACGTTGCACAGGACCTTCTGGACACTGCCAACACTGATCCTGGGTTTCTGAACACCGTGATAACTGGAGATGAGTCATGGGTGTACGGGTACGACCCAGAAACAAAAAGACAGTCGTCGCAATGGAAGCATCCCGAGTCTCCAAGGCCGAAGAAAGCGCGGCAGGTGCGAAGCAAAATCAAGGTGATGCTGACTGTTTTCTTTGATGTCCGTGGAATTGTGCATCACGAATACGCACCGGAAGGACAAACGGTGACAAAGGAGTACTATCACGATGTTCTCCGGCGACTCCGTGATTCAGTTCGGCGCAAAAGACCAGACATGTGGACGGCGAACAACTGGCACTTGCATCACGACAACGCCCCCGCACATTCATCCCAATTGATCCACACTTTCTTGGCCAAAGATGGAATTACAACCGTTCGCTAACCTCCCTACTCTCCAGACCTGGCTCCTTGCGACTTCTGGTTGTTTCCAAAATTGAAGACACCACTGAAAGGATCCCGTTTTGAGAGTAGAGAAGAGGTAATGTGGAACGCGACGACGGAGCTGAACACCATTCCAAAAGAAGACTTCCAGAGGTGTTTCTGGCAGTGGAAGGATCGGTGGGCTAAGTGTGTGCAAGCACAAGGGGCCTACTTTGAAGGGGATTAGGGTCCCAACCCCGTCAGGTATTGGAAATATTTTTTCTGGCTAAAGGTCGGATACTTTTTAGACAGGCCTCGTATATTGACTACACCCCAACTCTGGCTACTAGCAACAGGCATCTATAATGAACACCGGTCAAAATTCCCCTCATTTCTCGTGAAAAACAACAACTGAATAGACTACAGTGGACTATAGTGGACTTTATGCTGTCAGCAAACAGCTGGATACATTAAGAAGATTGATTTGATTTGACAAGTACCCTCTTCCTCACCAACCATTGTTTTAAGAAAACTTTTACTGGTAGAATCAACAATTACACTAACAAAGAAGGGAAGCCAACAAAAAAATAGTAAAGTTTGCTATAGTCTCCAGAAAGCTGGAGGGAACACAATTGGAAACTGGAAAACAAGTAATTGATGAAGCTTCCACCTTCCTTGAAAAGAGCCAACTAGATCCTGCTCTGAAAAGAATGGGGAACTATACCCAATAATCACTCATCCCTCAGAGGAAAGGTCAACCAAACCTTGGTTTGATGCTGAATGCTATGACCAGAGAAATAAACGATCACACTCCTGTACAGAAAATGAACAGACATCTCCAAGGAAAATCTAAATCTAAATATGGAGAGAAAAGTAAAGCATATAAAAAGTGCTAAAGACCAAGGAAAATAATTTCATACAACAAAGTCAACCAGCATTGCCACGGAAATCGCAATGAAATCTTCGGAAAAACACTTCTCCCTTCTCCTCATTAGAAGTAACCTAACCACTGCATTCCAGATCAAAGACGACATAGACTTGATAAGCATAATGGAAGTAAGAGCAACCATCCTCAAGGCGAAAGACAAGAAAGCAACCCGACCACACAGAATTTTTGTAATGAAAATTTCAAGGACACAGCAGATCAACTGAATCTCTTTTGGTTCGATCTATTCATGACGTGCACTTGATTTTAATGTGTATAATAATTATTTTTGTGCTTTTATGTTGTTTTTATCGTGATTCTTTTCATTTTTATTGCGTATTTATATTTATCACATATATTTCTATAAAAAGTTCACCATTCATTTACTATCCCCACCTTGTGAGGTGTTCCAATTTTGGGACTTGAAAATCTGGTCATCTAGCATTTATATAACTTCCATATTGAGTTAGGGTTGTGTTCATATTTAAGGTATATTTACAGCAGCATGACTGCCAAATGAATCCAGTCACAGTGACTGACGATTATAAAATTTGCAGCATACTGCTGAATTCGTGTTGTTTTGTCATAATTGATGTTATATTTTCTTTACCAAATAATGGTTATGTATTATTATTATTATTATTATTATTATTATTATTATTATTATTATTATTATTATTAAACATCTAAAACGGAAAATAATAATTATCATTTTCATCACTGGATTTTTCTGTGTATGTGTCCACTAAAACAAAATACCGAAATAGACAAAATGCAGATATAGAAATGAGACTACAACTTTCCACCATAAAACCAGATTTCAGGCTTAAAAAACAAATACATTCGTCCCACTGAACAAAATTATTGAGAGACTAGCTTTCACTTGTCTGTTAATTATTAAATACTAATAAAATATTACAAGGGTTCTGCAGTTACACTTTAGATTAAAAGGGGTTTCACAGTGGAAAAAGTTGAGAAACAATGCCATAGAGGAAAGAGTTTACGGATGTGTACACGTGACACAACAACCACAGTCTACTATATACAGTCACGAAGCTTGGGATGATTTTTTGCAATTCTCGCAATAGTTGCTAGCCGCTTGGAGCACTGTGAGTACTAGGAACAATAGACTGTGCCACAGCCATCCTGATCTAATACAGGCCGTAAGGCAGACCATGCGAGTCGCTTAACCCAATCACGAAGGGCGGCATTTCAACCATATAAATTAGTTGGAATGCATAATAAAATTTAAAACAATGATTAGGAGACACTTCAGACATAATTCACTTGCGAGTTAAGGTGTAATATTATTTATAGTGTGAAAATTACGTTGTTCGTATGTGTAATAGACCTACCTGCCTTTATTTCGATTAAATATTGCGAAATTCTTGTATATTCATTTATGCATGATTCAATAATTTTCAATTGCACCACACGGATATTTAGATATATTGAAATTATAGGTTATGTTTACTATATCAGTTGCTCCTTTCGGTCTAAATTTAGTGATCTCCAATGCCTTGCCATTCATATGAAAATTATAGGTTATGTTTACTATATTTAACTTAAATTCCTAAATTCGCAATTATACATTATAATTAAGAATAATGTCATGTATGATACCCCGGACATTCAATTTGTCTGTATTTTATTACTACAATTGAGTACTGAATTATTGTATTTATCTACCACTTACGAGACGAAGTAAAACAATTGTACGTACACTAATTTCATACAAATGGTATGGTAAATGTTTTGTCTAAAATTAAGGAAGGTAGATATGCTAAATTGAAATCACAATATAAATTCTTTTTTATTAAACCTCAAAATAGCTTCCATTCTAAACTTAAAATATTGACGCGAACAGATTATGTTAACATGTAAAATTCTCTTCACATTAAAATAACACAGGTTTGTAATTATTTCTGCAACATATTATGCAACAAGAAGAAATAGAAAACCTGGACAAACATTACGGCCTGGTCTAGATCGAAAAGGCATTGACTGTGCCGTATTTCGCATTTTTGTGAAAAGCTATGTAAACTGTGAAATGTTCGTTAACGGTTGTAATAACTGTAAATGGCTAAAATACAATAATTTGAATAATAATATGGGACAAGGAGACGTTTGTAGTACTACAAATTGTAAGAAAAATAGGTTAGAGTTATCCTTCTTCCGAAAGATCCAGGAAGGTGAGTTTATAGAATATAATATATATTTTATGAAAATAATATATAAACCTTATGTATTTCATATTTCAATAGTGGAAGGAAGGTGTTAATTTTTTCAAAAGAACACGATATCGAAAGTACAATACATTTCATCGTCTGCTAGGGAAAGAGTCTGTGATGAGGTGATAGTAGCAATCCTGGTGGTGAGCAACTATCTATGTTTGCATATTTAGTAAGTATTGAGCTTCGTGACTATATACTAGACTGTGCAACAACCATGATCGCTATTAGGTCGATAATCTCGAGTAGAGACTGTACCACTGGTATTAGTGTTTAGTTACAGGAATTAATGAGAAGGACATAATTTGTTTTGTGAGGGGACAGCCTATACATTCGCTTGTCATTGACTGATCTTGCTCCATAGCCCACTCGCCCTCTTTGTGTCTTGCTCTGCAAAGAAACAGCTCAGTAAGCAAGACATGGACAGTATTAATATATAATATTGTTGACGTGTATTAATATATGGTACCAAAATAAGAGGTTTTGCAGTAACATTTATATATTTGGTAAATTTGTTACACTCGTTTTTTTCTCTTGCTCATTTGTTTATTGTTGTTAAGTCGTTGCCATTGTATACATTTCTTCTTAATAAGAGATTAGAAGAAATTCTACAAATTGTAGCTTTATGTGGAAATTTGGAATGTGTAGAAGACATTTTATTGTGGCAGATAGAACAGTACTCCAAAATCATTGGCAATAATAAGTCTCAAAAAGAAGCCATTGTTTCACCACAACATTAAGGCTCACATTGTCTACTTTTTGAATAGCCACTCTGCTTATTACAACAATGTATGGATCTTTATTCTGATTGGCTCGGTAATTAATGATGATAGTGTTTATGAATTACAGATGGATGAGTGTAAAAATTCTCTAATATGAATTTATCAGTATGTTTCTGGAAATCGTTAAAATTTATTTTGGATTAAATGTAAATGTTTAATCATCATTAAAGTATTCAAACTTGGTTAATTTATTTTTACTGTGCTAAGTAATGGATGATTACAATATTTTAAACTGAAAGTAAAACACTGTTCCTGACATCCTCGCTCCTAAACATTTTTAACACACTAAACTCTGAGAAAGAAATTTAATTAAACAAAATAACCTTTCATTTGTCTTCAGTTACAGTGTCACAATTTTGATATTATGCTTGTAATAAAAATGTAAAATATAAGCGTTTGTTATACCAATTTTTTCAAATAATATGATGTTTAGGAAGTAATAATTGTAGCAAAACAGCAAATTGTTGTGAGTTTATTTCATTTAAGTACAAATGTTCCAGAATAGCAGTAAGAAAATTAATATGTATAGAGAATAGTGACCCTAATTGTATTTTTTTTCTCTTAGCTGTGTTTATGTCAGTTACTTCTCAAACAAGTCAATCTGAGATAAGATAAAACGTGTAATGTCACTGGATCATTAAGTAAACAGAACACACTAGTCTGTTCTATTGTACGAAGCATATCTTCCTCTTTGAATGAGCAACATTCAGAAATAAAGCACTCTTGTAACACAGTATTTAACATTTAACATATTTACTTCACCTTTTATTAACGAAATAGAATATGTTCAAAACCAAGCTCTCAGACTCATTACTGGTGGAATCAAAACAACTCCAATAGATTCTATGAGATTCCTCACTAATATTAACAGCATCAAAATGACAATAGAAGAAAAAGCACTGATTCAGTATGAAAAACTTATCCGATTACCAGAAAACAATTGGCATTCATACAGTCCTTTCTGTAGATTGAAAACTCAAAAAAAGTTTCATATCCATTGTTCAAGAATTAAAACAGAAAATCAATATCCCGAATTTAAAAGAAAACTTACAAATTAAACCAAACCCTTTAACTCTATTAAATATAGAATATAATCTAAATTTAACAGAAGAAATACTGAAATCAGAAGTAAACACTGAAATACTAAAACAATTGTCTTTAGAGACAATTAATATTAGGTACCCTCCACAAAACTGGCTTCATTTATACACCGACGGATCCTTGATCTCCAGAGAACAAGGTGCCGGTGCAGGTGTTACGTGCTGTCTCTTCTCACTTTATAGATCTCATGGATATGGAACAACAAGTTTTGATAGTGAAATCATTGCAATAAGTGAAAGTCTCAGAAATCTTCTATGCCACATCAATAAATTTAAGAATGCAGTTATATTGTCAGACTAGCTATTCTATCAATAGTCTCTAAACACACACCTTCATCTCAAACAGCAGAAATAACTAAAATGCTCTCTCAATTAATATCACTCAATAAAAGAATTGTATTCCAATGGATACCATCCCACTGTGGAATCCTGGGAAACGAGAATGCGGATGCTTTAGCAAAGAAGGGCAGCACTGCTACTTACAGACGTGTTACTAAATCTACGTATTACTCTGTGAAAAGATTTATTAAATCTACATACTTAGACTTTTACAAACAAAATTTGATAACACAATCCCAAGGGAAAAAATGGAACTCTCTGCATCAAAATCCACAGTTAATTCCCGATTTACCACGAAAATCGTCTGTAGCTGCATTTAGATTGGCAACAGGCCATGATTGTTTGGCCAAAACCTGCATAGAATTGGAATATATCAGTCCCCTAACTGCCCATTGTGCAATTCAAACCAAGAAATGGATTCGGAACACCTCAAAATCTGTGCTTCAGTGGTTGTCCATGATAATATCTTTGAAAAATATTGGAGTGCAAGAGGTCAAATGACTTTATTGTCAAACACTTGGCATTAGAAAACAACAACATATTTAATTGCTCAAAATCTGTAAAATCAGAGATTTGGTCACGTAATGTGTTTGTTTTGTCAGAAGTTGTATGTGATTTCCTCAATTTTTAATCAGAAAATAATATAATGTGTGCATTTAGATCATGAATACTGACCTTCATACTTATTTTGCTTGCTAATTAATTAGCCAGTAATAGAAAACGAATGCTGGTGGTAACAACATTATCTGACTGATGTCATTAACATTATAAATCAGAAACACATGTAACATCTACCTTCTTAATGATTTCTTATGCAGCTATGTCTTTAATTTACTATTTTTACTATTGCCTATCCGATTTAAAGTCAGAACTTAAATGACACTTCACTGGAAAATTTTCTTTGCAATTGCAATATCAAAATTTGTACTTCCCTTAAACATGTTACATTAAAATGAAGACTGTATGAAGTATTACTTTATGTAGCTTAAATTGAAATTAGATGAAATAATCACCACCATTTTGTTATGACTTTAATCCTTGTGTTGAGTTTCCTTATTCGTAATTTAATTTGGGAAATTTTAATTCATAGTGTGGTTGTGTAATTTAATATACAAGACAGTTCAAAAATCACTATCCATTTCAACAACAGTCAAAGACTGAAAGCAGCCATGGAAAAGAATTGAAGAAATTGATTCCGGTCAAATACTATGTGAACAAGTATGTTTGAACCCCAGATTGTCTTCAGTGATGTACTAACACAGAAGGAAGACGATTTAAAAAGATTGGAAAATGACTTTTGGCCCACTCAGTATTATATCATATTTACATTTTTAAGTTGATGTTGAACTGAACTGCAGACCATATACATTTGCAGGAAGCATCCATTTTATTATATAAGTGTTTGAAATAAGTGTAACTGATACTTTGATATTATACAGGATGTTTCATAATTACAGGTACAAACTGCAGGGGTGAGTAGAGAACAATGAAACAAGGAAAAAGGTCCTAATAAGCACATGACTGGAAACCAGCTGTTTCCGAAATATTGGGGGTTTTATTATGTCTGGGAAAGAGCATTATAACATGTGCTCAATATGATCATTGTTCATAATAAGACAGGCATCAGCACATTTCCTCATTAACAATTGCAAACAGTTGAATACCTCTGGTGCATCTCTAATGTGTTAACAACCATTGATATTGCATTCCCAAAGTTCGTCAACATTATTAATAGGGCTGGAATACACAAGACATTTCAAATATCTCCAAACAAAAAAATCCAAAGAATTGTAGTCAGGAAACCTGGGAGGCCGTGGTGTTGGTAAGCCATGACTGATACAACTGTTGTGGAAGCTTGTGCATAAGAACTCTTGAACATTCAAATGAACATGAGATAGTGCTCCATCATATGTGTATTACAACAACTGCCTTTCTCAGAGAGGTACATCATCAGAGGCAAGAGTTTATGTGATAATTATTTTTAAAATTCTCATTATTATTTTTTTTTAACTGGCGGTTTTTTTTGTTGAAAATTATACAAGTTCGCATTAATTTCGCGCTAATTTCTAATTAAAGTAATGAGTAGGGCTATGAAAAGGGAGCAGTTAAAGCTAGTGATGGTACCGAGTATAGCTGCGGCAGGTAGAATGGGGTGAATTTCCCCTACAACTTGACGGTACAGACTGTACGCTGCTTACGTCAAGTTGTAGGAGAAATTCACCCCATTCTACCTGCCGCAGCTGTACTCGGTATCATCACTAGCTTTAACTGCTCCCTTTTCATAGTCCTAGTAATGAGTAATGACTAAAATGAAAGTTAACACATATTAATTAGGTGTTGTTACAATATCATATTTATTTTTTTTATTATGATGGCTTATCTGTTCAACTTTGGTACATAGTTCTTTGTAGCAAAGAAGCAAATTAAAATTAGCATTTTGAAATGCTTTTAGTTGGTTGAACACTACTATTACATTTTTTTACATCATCAACATTATTTGATTTAGTAAGTAATCTTGAAGACTCAAATTATGTGAAGCTTTAATTATTATTTTTCATCATCATGGAGTCCAATTTAAATAAAGTCATGTGATAGCAGGCTTTGAAATAACTGTCTCATTTTTTTTCAAGGCACGAAATTTTGAATATTTAATTCAAGTTTTATTTGTAAAGTGTTGATTTTTTTTTTTTTTTTTGTAACTTGAAACAAATGTACATTTTCTCTAGCCAAAATGAAAAATAATAGAGATTTCTCATTTATCGCTAGAAAACATAATACGTATTCATGAGGAAAAAAAGGCAAAATTCTAAAAAATTCGCGAAAAAATGTCATACGGTGCTTGAAAGCTATGTCAAATACATATAAAACATGTTTTTTTTAATAAACAACTTTCTCATTTATCACTAACAACAAAAACTCTTGCCTCTACACATCACCCAGAAGGTCGTGTAGCTGATGTTGAGAAAATAGAGGTACACACAATCATCAAGTCTGTCAGGTGATAAAAGAATTGCAAACATACCAAGTGTATTTGGTTGGTGGTCACAGTGATAACATATCTCGGAAATGGTTGGTTTCTGGAGCTATGTTTTTTTCCCTTGCTTCATTGTCCACTCACCCCTGCAGTTTGTACCTATAATCACAATTTAGTATATACAGTCACGAAGCACAATAGTAGTAAATATGCATCCATAGATAGTTGCTAACCACTAGGATCACTAATATCGCCTCATTACAGACAATGCAAAATAGTACCGGCACAGTCTTTTGTTCCTAGCACCCTCACAACTCAAGCTTCGTGACTGTATATGCTAGACTGTGCTATAATTATGAAACACCATGTATAGCATATCTACCTCCTTTTGTTACAAATACAAGTATCTATATCAGAAATGACCTTGTCATACATTCACAGCTTTGTAAGCTTTGGTAAATGTTTCTTATCATGCTACCATCATTAAATTCACTTGACGTAGTTTATTCTTAGACAAAATACTCATAAGATAGGGAGGTTGCCTAATCATTTTTGTGGGGACCAATGCTATCCTTATTTCATCTGATCCATTTCTTACCTCTGCCCTCATGGTTGTGCAAGAATGTTGATCCGTTGATAAACATGAAAGATATTATACAAATCTTAAATTTCATAAAATTTACATAACAGTTTGGCATGTTAGTTTAGTGTCTAGACTTTGTTGTGATGCTATTGTGCTAGTCAGAAGTAGAAGATTACATGCTTAGTAACTTAATATGTCCGTGTAATATGTGTAAGATATAATGGATGGTAATGGAAAGGCTGTTTACAATCGAATACTGCATATATGCTAATATTCATACGTACTTACTGTAGCCTGTTCTTTACAGAAAATATGATTTGTTATATTAAAATTAGTGTTGCTTTGTTAGTTACTTGTAAGAAATGTTATAGTAAGTTCATTTTTATTCACTGTCTGCTATTATTGTATTGAATTGGGGTACTTACATTGTAATTCATGTTTCAATGACATGCTGTTTTCCTTCAGGATGACACAGGTTTAGGTATATTTAAATAAATTTATTTTTATCTGTTTGATTTAACATAAAATAATCACAAAAATGGAATGATGGAAGCTAGTAAATAATAATTGAAACAAAAAGTGAGAGAATAGTTTCACAAAAAATATATACTACAAAAGTACAGTGTAGTGTACTGGAACAACTGTTTCGACTTCGTTTTTGAAGCTGCTGTCCCCTAGTTCTCCTCTTGTATTTGGAGACAGACTTCCAAAAGACTTACTCTTACTTCCATTGGTTATAATTTCAAGAGAATGGGAAGTTGTTATATTTGTTCACCTATTGTTTTCTGAAATTATAACCAGTGGCGTAGCGTCAATGTAAGCTAAAAAGCTCAGCTTCCCCAGTTAATAATAATTTCATAATAAACCTGCAGTTTATGAACAAAATTATTTATTAATTATTTTAATAGAATTTATATTTATGCGTTAAAAATATTGTGATGCGGCAGCTCAGGATGATTTGTGATGCAGCAGTAAACAAGAAGCCTGCACACACCAGCTTCCAAGCAGACTGGTTTCTTACACTCATTCTTCTGTGTAATCCACCCCGCAGATTTTCCATCCCTTTCTAACTAAACTACACTGGTCGCAAGGCTCGCAAGAAGCTAGCTTTGACATTGAAAATAAGTAGTTTCCGAGTTATCCCTTTTCGTCAGTTGTGTTCAGTTGAAGTGTTAGTGTGCATTGTGGCTGATATAATAAATATAGTGAAATAACAGTTCCTGACACCAGTTTACTTGAATTTTTTAGGACAATTCTATTATCAAGACTGACTTACGAACAAAAGTGTGATCTAAAAAACAAATGACTGACTCCCTTGCTGTCAATGAAAGACATAACCAAAACACAGACGCATACTTATGTAATGATACTAATACTGTATCTATTGACCGTTAATATTATGATTTATCTAAGTATGACAGGGAGTGAGCGAAGTTATACGTATAGGTGTCTATTTGTTAGAGATATGTGTAAACCATGAAATCATATTTTACTATGTACCATTTGAGGTCATGCCTTATTGGTGTTACGAGGTTCCAACCAATCTTTGACTGCTGACTTGACATTGATTACTATTTATTTTAAGACTATATTTTTGTAATACATTTTCTCATATTGCATGAAAGACAACTTGAGTTAGCTTCCCCTGCTCAAAATTTCATGCTACGCCACTGATTATAACATACATTGTTTTGAATGTTACATGCTAGTATATATTTGCATGAAAGAAGGATGAAAAATATGATTCATATGACTTTAAGATGATAATGAATGGTGATATCTTGTCTTTAATATTTAGAATGTATCAGATTTAAAGGAGTTTAATATTAAGTTGTTTTCAGCTACTTTTATACACTTTAATTTTTACAGGTCATCGTGTATTTTCTACTCAATTAAAAAATAGATGTTCCTAGAATTCATTTTATACATTATATTTTACAGATGGTAAGTAACGAGTTGGAAATTCTACATGTCCATTTTTAATTTTATAAATTGTTTGTTTCAAGCAGTTTTGCTCATTGCTTCTTTAATATTTTCAGGACACCAAGTAAATGCCCTTCATAAATTTCACTGTTATATTTTGTTTAACATTTATCACGAATAATTAAAAACCTTTTTGCAGAAACTTTACAAAAATTATATTTTAAAACTGCTACAAGCACTCGAGTGATAATGACTTGTAATGTGGCAAGATTTTCTAAGATAATTAATCGCACATAATTGTATATTTTGTATAGGAATTATTGTATTGCATGATGTTTTGAAGGCTTCTGCTTTTTCCATTTTCCTTGTTAATATTACTTGTTGGTAACATATTGCAAAAAAGAGTATTAATAGTTATAATAATGCATAATATAAAAGAATGAATACCTGATTGTAACAGTATTTTCCATATTATTTGTTGCATTGATCCGAATTTTTATCCCAAAATGGTACAGCACTCAAAATCAATGCCAGTAAGGTATTGATAGTCTTATGGAGAATCACGTAGGCATTTCGTTGTTGCATTCACTCATTAATTACAGAGATGAACAAGAAAAGTAGCATGTTGCACTTACGGGTATGTAAAATAATTTTAAGAAATTATTCTATGTGCTAATGTTTCAACGCTATTCAAAGATCAAGCAATAAAATTGTTTTCATTTTATTCATAAATGCCATAAGTTTGTATTCGAGTTCAATTAAGATTGGTTATGAATTTTATCGCCATTACCTATACATCCCATATACCATAATATCTAACTTGGCTCTAATTGAAAACATAAAAAAATTATCACAAACTGCGATATCTATGCAAAAGTCTACCCATTCATTCACTTTTTATTTGTGGACATGTTACATTCTGTATTGATTAGATATACGTAAATATCCTGTGTTTATATTTCCCAAACGCTTTTGTCTTCTACAAAACAAACAATTGCTGCACTTACTACAGTGAAACCTGTTCAAGACGGAAGTGACATGGTCCTAATTTTTTTTCCGTTGTGGACAGGTTTCCATATTATTCAGGTGTGACATTAAAATGGAATATTTTGTCATTCATATACATGAAAAACAAAATGGCATGCCGCAAACTGCAAGAAGTACAAAATATTCCATTTAACACTCGTCACATTAAATCAGCTTTCTGTCGCTTATTACGTTCGTGAATCATCTTGATTAAAATCTCATTTTCTGTATAAATGTTATCGTAACTCACTCATTAGTCATTAAACATTACTAAAGTTTACTAATCTCATTCTATTTAATATCTAACACTATACTCTAATACTGTACTGCATATCACTGCACATTATTAATTAATTGTTCTAGGAGCCATGTATTAGAAGCCTTGAATTCTGGTTTATCTAATTTCTTTCCCACTTCAATAGCTTGCTTTGCAGAATAGATCCAGAAATTGGCTTGTTCTTTGAAAGGTCATGAAGAACCCACTCCCACAACAATTCATTTATTTTCATATAAACAGTTGCTTTCTGATTCCTTATATGTCACAATATTGGCCACAAGCCACTCACTCATTATGATCTTTATTTTTTAAAGTGTCACACCTGAGTTTTCCACAACTGTACTTCAATATTATTTCACATAGACTTTGTTTCTAATTTTCCTTTATCTCGATAACTTTTACTTCATCACTTAATGTTAATGCCACATTTTATGCAACTTTTTTTTTTTTTTTACCTGGAAATCACTACACTTGCGCTCTGTTTAGCTACGACAGTATACGGGTGTGAAGCATTGAAAATCTTTGGAGGGACTCGTCTGCCTAGTCAACAGGGTAATAAAATTTATGACTGACATGCCAACACACCCTCGTACCCTCTATAATTTTGCAAAGAAAACTTGTTTTTATCTTAGTGACCTACATATTTCGTATATTCCGTGAAATTACACGCTGTTTCAAAATATAGTTACAAAATATAGTGTGTCCAAAATATTGTTTCCGTTTTGAACAGTAGCAGACAGTTTCTGTTTCTGCGTTGGACAGTTTCCGTTTTATTCAGGAAAAATTACACATAATACATACAAATTTCGCCGGGACCAATAAATTGTTCTGAAATAGACAGGATTCTGGATTATTCAGGTTCCGATTTGAACAGGTTTCACAATTATAATTTGTATTCGGAACTCGAATCACGCAAATAAGTGGGTAGGCATTAGATACACACACTCACTATTATAATTTCATTAGTGGTTTTAACAAACAATGAATAAATAAAAGAAAGAATTATTATACTATTTATCTAATCTTAGGCTGAAAAAAGAGTACATCTGGTGTCTGCATTTTGCCTCTATTGAGAAAATCGCTTTTTAGAGTAAGGTTGCCAAATTTACGATTTTATCTAAATCTGAACATGCATTAACAACAGTTTTAGTGGAAATAAAGATCTGATAGAGAGCGGAATTTTAGGCCCTAAAAAGGGGCATTTTAGGCGCCTAAAATAGGCTCTTAAACTCCTTTATTTAGGCTCTATAAAATAAAAAATAGGCTTTTTTTGTTAAAGAATGTCACTAATATAAGATTCAACATTTATTTAATGCAAAATTCTAGGATTAAAAGAAACTTCTACACATTTCACATTTTACAAAGGTACACATGTACACACAAAATGAAGAAATTCTGTCTTTAAGTCAGTATTTTTCATTCACCAATCACATTTCCATAGTTTACTTCACAGTAGATGATCAGCACCTATTATAGCTACTGCGTCATTCACTGCTGTACTTACAAATGGTGAGAAAAAAGGAAGGGGTTGTTATCTGTCTTTGAAATACAAGAGAATGCTTATTCGGGTACAACCCAGTGAGTTTCTGTTGAATTGCTGCCAGACAGAGGAAGATATAATAATAATAATAATAATAATAATAATAATAATAATAATAATAATAATAATTTGTCCTGTAGGAGTTCTTTTACATGTCAGTAAATCTACTGATATGATCCTGTGGCATTTAAGCACTGCTAGAAAGACGTTGTTATCTGTCCTGAAATGTAAACGGTACAGGATGTAAGAAAAACAATAAACAGTTACGAAAAATGAAAAAAAATTTTAAAAACTTAAAAATAGGCACTAATGTCGAAATAGGCATTTTTAGGCACTATAAAACCCCTTTATTTATACCTATATTTCCATGAAAAATGTAAATATTAAATCTCAGGCCTATATGTATCAAGGAAAAAAATAAGTTTTTGCCTAAATTCCGCTCTCTACTGATAAAACACCACAATGAATTACAAAAATCAAGTTTGACGAAATATTTCAATATATACACCAGAAGAAAGTTTATAAAACTGCAGTATTTCAACGAGAAACATGACAGAACAGTAGGTAATATTTTATGATTTTTTTGTCAGATACTTGACACTGCCTTGTTTGCAATTAGCTTTTGCGAGATTCAGAGTAAAAAATTCCGAAGACACAACCTTCATTATGGGATAAAGATTGGCGTCAGTTAGCTTGGGTCTGTGGGCTGTTTTATTGCCATTCATAACGAAAACCGCTGTTTGCATAACTCTCAAAGTAACACAGGATTTGTGCTGCAAACTTTCTCATTTCTGGATATTTTTATCCTGAATATGATTCGATTTCTGTGATTCCAACTTCTCAGTATTTCTCTTTTAAAACTGAATAATTCTGCAGATCAATTAGTTCCATTTGTATGGAAATGGGAACACTCTCGACATTATAAGAAAAGAGTAAACTTATCTTGGTTTGCTTGAGACCTTTAACCCCCCAGGCTGGTTTTCCATACGTGTGCACACAGTTGTCTAGGGTAATTCTGTGGCAGTTTTGCGTATATATGTACACATCATGCAAGATTACACAAAACTGGCCACAGTTCGTCATTCTATTGGAGATATTTTCATGCCTTTTTTCAAGTGTATTGCTGAGAGTCTGTGTTTTACTGCCATATGGTTATATTATGTTTAACCATTTCGAAAAAGAAATGAAAGTGTGAAGTCAAGTAAATTTCATTCTACTAGAGCATTTAGATACCACTCTAACATTTAGCACTAGAACTTTTAAACACCGGGGTTAAAGCACCAGTTTGATTCACCTTGAATCTTTTCTATTCTCTCACATTATTTTGAAAAGCTATAATCTTGATTTTGATTTTTTAACTGTTCACATATTGAAGAATAAGCAGATTACCCTCTTTTAAATGATTTTACCACAGAGTCAACTTTTTTGTGACTAGCAACTGTATCCAACATACGAGTTATCAACTGATCTTTCTCCTATAGTTTGATGTTTAGATTGTTTATGTGGCCTGTTATATCTAATAGGAAGGCCAGATCTTGTACCCGTACTTACTTACTTACTCACTTACTTACTCCATGGCGCTACAAACCATGAAAAGTCTTGGCCTCCTTAACAATTTTGGTCCAAGCTGCACTTTCTCCAGTCTTTTTCTTCAACCTCGTATGCCCAGTTCCCTCAAATCATTCTCCACATCGTCCAGCCATTTTGTACGAGGTCACCCCCTCAGTCTTCTCCCTCCTGGATTCCCCGTAAATATTTTCTTCACACCTCTATTTTCCTCCATTCTTTGCACATACCCTAGCCATTGGAGTCTTCTTGCTTTAATTACTAATACAAATCCCGGTTTATGGTACAGTGCTACTAGCTCCTGGTTTGTTCTTGCTCTCCAAATACCTTGATCATCATAGGGGGGAGAGGGTGTGGGGGGGGGGGGGCAATGCTCCCCCAAACTTCTCTGAACTCCGTTTTCTTTTATTAACATTAGAAAATATTGAATTCAAAAGATCTTTTTTGCTTTTGTTTATGATTAAGTTTCTGTGCTTAAATTGATGAATTAATGTCTTCAGATCATATCTCTGGGCTATAATATTTATTTTAAATTTCTGAATGTATAAGAATTTCTATACCTCATGAGGAATGGAAGCACTGTAATGTTTCTTTTGTAACAGCCTGTACCCATGTATTAGAGGTCTGCAGGTGTTTAATCCGCCACTTGGAGAAATATGAATAACATACTGCACAACAATGCAGAAAAAAGAAAAGTGATCCCGATATAATGTGTAAACTTGAAGACGAGATTAAATAAAATAATAAATTAGAGTTTACAATTCATATGATATCTTCAGGAAAGCTTGATATAAAAAAAGTTTCTGTTAGCACTGTTACGTAGTTTTATTGATGTATATGTATTTCTGTAGGAGAGAGAAAAAAAAGAGAGATTGTTTTAAATTATGCCCTATTATAATAAAATTTATAATAGATCTACAATTCAAGCTGTATACATTTCAGTCCGAAACATCGTGGATATGGATGTAACACTGTAAGAAACATGCCCCCCCCTCCCCCAAAATACCTTAATTAAATGATATGTTCCAATATACTGTACTGAACCACGGTCAAGCTATAATGGGGGGAGGAGGTAAATGATAACCCCGTTATATGGTGATTATATGGTTTTGCTTTGCCCCTCCCCCCCCCCCCCTCAAGGAAACGGTTCTCTCTCCATGTATGTTGATCGTTAACAGTTCCATATATCCTTCTCAATATTTTCCTCTCCCACACACTTGAAACTTTTTACATCCTCCTTTAATAATGTCCAAGTTTCCTTCATTCAGATAGTTGGCAGTATTATTGACACATAAGAGCTACCGCTTATAGTGACTTTGATGGATCGACTGGAGTTTTTGCAGCAGTGTACAAAATTAAATTGTAATTTAAATTTTTTTGTTATTTCATGGATGCGGGAAAGGTGCAAAAAAAAATAGGGCCACATGCCAATGTATGCTAATAACTGCACACTTCCTACTATTGTCAAAAGGAAAGCATGAATACATGCGGAGTCGGCCTGGTTGGCAGAGTTGATCTTTTATGCTCAAGGTTGCAGGTTCGATCCCGGGTCAGGTCGATGGCATTTAAGTGTGCTTAAATGCGACAGGCTCATGTCAGTAGATTTACTGGCATGTATAAGAACTCCTGCGGGACAAAATTCTAGCACACTGGTGACGCTGATATAACTTTGGCAGTTGCGAGCGTCATTAAATAAAACATAATATTTTAAACATTTTTTTTAATATATGCGGTTACAGTATAACTTTATAAGATTAGCTTACTATCAGAATTTATTGACATATATGCACACACACACACACACATATTTGTCGCTGAAGTTATATCTATTGTCCCAATTCTACATTCTGATTTCATATTCTCAGAAGGTAAGCACTATGCTTATGATCGAAATCAGAATCATTAAAATTTTCACCAAATTCTTTACTGTTCATGGATTTGAACTGCACATGTTTCGCATTCATAATACTCTGTTTGTACTTATCCATTTAATTTCGAACATTCTGTAATGATAACAAATTTGAAATATCGGATCTTTTTTTATAAAAGGCATTAATCCACACTCAAGTGCTAAGTTTATATAAGTTTAGTCTGGGGTCGTAAATAGCTAGTGTTTGTTACTTATTATAATGAATAGGTAGACAGAGGCCAAAGAATTCGTAATAAAATACTCTTTCCATGAGGGCATTCTGCATGTCAGTATTTAAACAAGAGACTTGTGTTTTATTGAATGTAGGTAGATATCATCTAATGCTCTTGATTTAACCATAGAGTTACTTTCTCTCATACTTCCTAATATTTAGATGCAAGACGTTTATTTTGTTGAAGTGCTTCACAGTGTTTTAAATGATGTTTTATTAAATGTAATGCCAAAGGCATAATGATATAAGTATTCGCGTTGATAGTGCAGTTAGTTTTATGCAGCTGTTTTATTTATTTACTTTTTTATTTTTACTATCATATTTCAAAATGGTATTACCG
Source organism: Periplaneta americana (assembly GCF_040183065.1). Taxonomy (NCBI): domain Eukaryota; kingdom Metazoa; phylum Arthropoda; class Insecta; order Blattodea; family Blattidae; genus Periplaneta; species Periplaneta americana. The sequence continues at coordinate 154,296,989 of NC_091123.1, forward strand.
TACCCAAACAGAAACATATATTATTCCATGTAATGTGTTTGAATATAAACTTCACAGCAATAAATAATTATCATGAATATTTTCTCCGTATTTTGAAATTCCTCTTGATGTAAGATGGAAAGCATAAGTCTTTGAAACATTGATGGACCAGATCATGGAAGTTTTAAGTTAAGTTTTCAATATTAAAATCAATTTTAACAGAGTTCGTTCAACTTATTAATACATATATTTATAACAAACAATATTCTGCAGGTGCGAAACTCTGTACCTGTTGCTTGCAGTTATTAAAATATTATTACAAATGTAAAATGTTTTCCAATGGCTTTGTTAGCAGTAGTTTGTGGATTCATAACAGTGGAGTGTTTTGATAGAATTTTTGTAGACAAATAAGATGTAATAATTATTGTTTTGTCATGGACCTTAACAAATAGGGACCAAGACAGTATACATAATTATTATGTGCATTTTAAGCAGTATTGTTATTGTGCTGTATGTGAACCAAATGTTTAAAAGTATAAAAACAATATCATTGTTGTCACAGAGTAGAGTTTGATGTAAGTTAATATCGTGAATCATTTTGTGCAATAATAAGTTTATTCAGAATCGATTCTGAACTGCCTGCTCATGCGCAGTAGCTGAACGTGCGTTCCAACAAGACTAGAACTGATTCCGAACAGATCTGAACTCTCAGTTCCCAGTTCCAACGTGCTTTAGAATTCTTTTGGAATGAGTGAAATTGGTTCTCGATTAAGAGCAGGAACTGGGAATTCCGAACTGTTGGCGCATACGCAAATTGTTTAATCCGAAGTTATGGTTAAAATGCTTCGAGACTAGGCAGGTTAAAATAAAAAATAGTCCATCATGAGTGAATTGGACAGGGGTGTATATTGCGGGTATTCAAGGTGTGCGCTGGACACACTATAAATTCGGTAATCTCATTTTTTTATTTTAAGTTGTTTTATATAATGCAACAACAATTTTAATTTATCACAATTTAAATGCGTGGTAATCTCATCGGAAGTTGAGGTATATAGTTCAAAACTAATTTTAATTTATTACCATTTATAATACATTATGCAACGAGCCTATAATGAAGGTAATTAAGAAGTGAGTATGGATATTTATGAAATGAGCGCAAGCGAGTTTCATAATTTTTAATACGAGCTTCTTAATTACCATTATAGGCGAGTTTCATACGACTTTTTATGCTCAACCATATTTCTAACTTGATATTATTAATTTTCTTTGTATCTGACCTTGACCAATGTCCCGTATGTTGTGAGATGTGCGCAGACGCGAAAGTATTGATTTTTTCCGACGAACAGAAATCCACATTGACCTTGCTAGGCCATAAGAACCTACAGAGATAACATTGAAATAAAATTAGACATTGAAAAACGAGATGACAAATTGAATTTATTTGAATATTATTTACAATTAACGCTAATTATTATAGTAACAGAACATAACCTTCTGCGACAGTATTGGATTTCCAGCCTTCGTGACTTTTCGCTAATTCTCTTTTGATTGCATATCCGAGAATAATCGATACTTGTGGTCTTATAACGGTAGAAAGCTGACCTGTCATTGGCTGAACAATTGTAACCTGAGTCGTCATTGGCTGAAAGACCTGACCTTTAATGAGTAGGTGTACTTTAATGACATGCATTAAAGGTCTGCTACCAGGTGTATAATTACTATATTTCGGCATGGTCGAGCATAAAATATTTTAAATGTCGGCTGTTTGAATGTGCACACCATCCCCAGAACGGCTTTCGTTTTATAACGTACGCTCTGCCTGACGAAGTGGAATGAGGTCTGGTCTGGCTGTCCAGCCCGTACAAAAGAACATCCTTGGTTGAGAGTTACTGCTATAATTCTCTGCGTGCGCACGGTGGAGTGGTGGGGATACTTACTTCTCTCAAGCTCGCAGGTCGTCCTATATACAGGCAGCTCAACTTGTCAATTGTAGCCTTATAAAATATTGGTTTGACGTGTGTATTTACTGCTTGTGTGAGTGAATTTACTGTGCTTAGGTTTTATTAGGATTCATAGCTGTGTGCCAGTGCAGTGAACAATTTAAATTACTTATTTAATGATAATAGCACGTGGAAATGTATACTGTAAAATATCTTTTGCAAAAATCATTCTCTTCTCGCCACTAGAAGATAAATAATTACATATAGTGAATAAGGTTAAACCTTCCCCGCCACTTCCGAATTTAGTGCAACAATATAAAACAAAAAGCGGACAATACACTAGACATTTTTCTATTTCACAATATGAAAATGTAGAATGGTTAGCGGGTTGTGAAATTTCAAACAGGTTATTTTGCTGGCCATGCTTATTGTTTTCCAACAAAAATGAGGTTTGGAGTAAGTATGGATTTGCTGACTTAAATCACTTGTGTAGTGCACAGCAAAAACATTCAAAATCTCAAACTCATGTACAATGTTTTCTGAAATCAAAACCTTTCAGCAAACAGTGATTTTATATGCAAATCTGATTTTCAGGTAGAAGCTTCCTGTGAAGCAGGCTTGGATAATTTCAAGGGAAAAATTGTTCCGGGGCCGGGTATCGATCCTGGGAACAAAGGAAATTTTTTAGAATTTTTTAATGTGTTAAAAAATATGGTTTACTTTTAGGAAACCATCTAAATTCTTCCACAGTGTTTCCAGGAACTTCTCCATTGATTCAAAATGATATCGTAAAAGCTATTACTGATGCAGTAAAAGGAAAAATAAAAAATGAAATTAACTCAGTTTCATTTGTAGCTATAATACTTACTTGATGAAACTTCTGATATTAAGAACAAATCTCAACTATCTACAGTTCTCCTGTATGTCTATGAAAGATTCTTGGGCTTTGTAGATGTTAGTGCTGATAGAACAGCAGATGGTTTATTTACTCACGTGGCACGAGTAGTTAATGAATTTGAAATTTCTACTAAACTCGTGCGACTATAGACCAATTATATATTTTTAACAGAACACCCATACTCCAGGTTCAGCATACGCCACTGGATTTGGAAGGTTTTTTTATTTTAGTAGGTTATTTTACGACGCTTTATCAACAGCTTAGGTTATTTAGCGTCTGAATGAGATGAAGGTGATAATGCTGGTGAAATGAGTCCAGGGTCCAATACCGAAAGTTACCCAGCATTTGCTCATATTGGGTTGAGAGAAAACCCCAGAAAAAACCTCAACCAGGTAAGTTGTCCCGACCACGAATCGAACCCGGGCCACCTGGTTTCGCGGTTAGACATGCTAACCGTTACTCCACATGTGTAGACATTTGGAAGGTGATAGTGATATATTTTATGAAGAATTAAGTTCGGAAGATGAATATAATTTTAATATGAGAAGAAACTCCAAAGGCCGTGAAAGAATAGTGTTTTCCAACAATGTAAAATCCCGAACTATAGTCCCGTCGCTCTAATTTCCGGCAGCCAATCGCGTTGCAGGTCGGCTACATTTAAACGTGTGCGTCTTGTGATTCGCTGATGAAGACGTTTTTCATTTCTTAAGGCTCGATAAATACTTAATATATTCGCCCGCCATTTTGGCTCTTTCGTTGGCGTTCGCAGAAAGCACACGAGGACGTTATTTGCCGCTCAATTATTTGCTGAATTACAGTGCGTTTGATTTATTATCATAGGAGCTACGACATGATAATGTTTAACAGTGTGGCAAATAGATTCCTCGTATGGTAGCTCGGCAACGAAAGAACAAAAATGGCAAACGATATTACCTACCTAGATTTTATAGAGCCTTCACTTCCTAAGACTTAAGCAAAGAAGAGGAGTCATGCCGGGAATAACAGCATCAGGACTATAGTTCTGAGATCGTACACAACTGGAGCATGCATCAAAAGATGTTCGTAACATGTTCTGAATTACTTGTTTGAACAAACCTAATAAGTGCAAAAAAAAATCGGTTCCCTGTACACAGTCGTGACATTGAAGTCGCTGTTGTTATGTAATTGTATAATTATGTTATCGAAATCAGTTTTCATATTTTGGCTATTAGTTATACTTTTTTGGATATTAGATAAAGTTCTATACGCATTTTTTTGCTCGTCCAACTTTTCCAGAGGTTAGACCCCTTGGGATCGATTTTAAAGACGTATCCACGTCAAAATTGCGTATTTAAATTTTGCTTCTTATAAAAAATTAATTTTAATGATGTTCATAAAGTAAATGAAAATATTTCTTGGTTATTCTGCGGTAGAGAGGAATAATTTGTGTAAGCTGCTCACTGTTGGCATTAAAGAGAAAATTCCATGTGTACATAATTCATATATAGCACAAATTCGTACTACGTTGTATAAGCCCCTTACTTTCTTGAACAAATACATTGATAATTTCAAGTAACCACTTTTTAAATGATAAAGTAAAAAAAAAAAAATGTAGTTGGGAAGAGGACTCCATAATTTTTCGATACTTTTAGCTTTTAGTGGGCTACCTTTTTTCTTTCTTTTTTTTTTTTTCCTTTCTTTCTCTCTTTCGTTTTTTCTTTCACTTTTAATAATGTATTAAGACTTCCACTATATCAAAATTTGTGTTATAATATTGTATATCCATCCCTGTTCTGCATTTTATAGAAGTGTATTGCCTCTTCCATCATTCAAAAGTATTTTATAATAGTAGATTGCAAATAAACCTCATCTCTGGGTAAGCCAAAAATTTCAAAAGATCCAGTTGGGAAATTCTTCACTAGCAGCATGAGAAAAATTCTTGGGGAAATAGACGAATTCTAAAGGGTTCAGCATTACCACCATTTTCTTAGAATGGTTCTGGTCAGGTATGAGACATGTAAATAAAGTCCGGATGCCTAACTAAAATTGACAAAGTACAGTAATTAAAAAAAAAAAAAAAAAAAACTATTTAAGCCTAGAAATTCCTTACTTGTTTTTTTAAATAAGACGTGGCTAATGAAGCGTGGAATATATTAGGAAAGTGTAAGAAATCTGATTGATCTTTGAAGTATTTAAATTTTTGTATGTGTTGTGTTTTTCAGTTTTCACTTTTAAAGCTGTATCACAGTCTAGTATATACAGTCACGAAGCTTGAGTTGTGAGGGTACTAGGAACAATAGACTATGCAGGTACTATTTCGCATTGTATGTGATGAGGTGATAGTAGCGATCCTAGTGGTTAGCAACTATCTATGGATGCATATTTACTACTTATTGAGCTTCGTGACTGTATATACTAGACTGTGGTTGTATCGTGTATCAAAGCTCGGAAACATAAAAATGTGATTTTTTTTATTTTACTCTGTCCATTTGTTTTGAAAATCTTCATACAGAAGGCAAACTGATGATTTAAATCCAAGATATTGCTTCTGTTATAAAAGTTTCGAAGATTTCGAAACGATATATTCACTGCACTTGTATATTTCTGATGTAAGTTTTTAAACTGATAACTTTAATTAAATACTCTGTGACAACACAACGTGGTGAGGCTGTTAAGATTGCTAATCGATTTATTTGAATATCAGTCACTTGTGGTATTCTCAAATTGTTGGATACGACATCCAGGAGATTGTGATTTCTTTGTTTTGAATAGTCAGATTGTAAGTGATTACACGTTATTTAAACTCGAATTATATCCAACCACCACTTCAGTGTACCACTTCAAAACACAAGAACTCTCTTTCGTCAACATTGGCTTCTTTAGATGCTTTAAAAAGATTGAAATTATTAAGAACCCCAAGTTACTATCATTTCCTTGTTCCGAGGCTGGTAATATAATTCTTATATTATATATAAATCAGTGGCGGCTGGTGAGGCATTCTGGTGATGGTGCTAAAAAAAAAGTTGCACGCAAATCACCCTAGTGAAAGGTGATAATCACAACTCACATTTACATTATGTTAAATGAAACACATTAATTAATCCAGCTATTTTACCAGGTGTGCAGTTAATAATGCATCTAGTAACAGTTACAATAACATTTCCGAAACTAATAACGAAATTTACAAAATATACAGATAATGCAAAACTTCCTTAGTATTGTTAAATCAAATACAAATGACTTTTATAACTAGTAAAAGTACTGGCAAAAACACACGAGAATAACAATGATATAGATAACAAATGAACACGTTTGCACTTTATTTAAACAGGCCGATGAATCCAAGACAGCAGCCTGTATAACACATGTTCATGTCCTGCACAGATCTCATGTATTGTTAACAAAAGCATCAATACTAGTAACAGTGTAGCGATATTTAGTTGCCGGAAAATAAAACAAATATTACACAAAATTAACAAATAGTGTTACATGATATGAAAAAAATATGTATCTTTCTAAAAAGAACCGTAACTGACTATCTCTGCATTCAGTATAGTTAAATGGATAATAATTTACACATTCAAATCCAAGCTGTGTGCATTAGTTTTGAATTGGTAACATTACATTAAGATTTAGCACGGAACTTTAACTTGTGTTTTCCTGAAAGCCTGTGCATGATGGTTCCCTGCCTAACATCTCAAACAACCCTGCCATCTAGCGAAATTTCTGCATTACTGTGCTCTAGCGGGTGGAATGTTAACTACTGAGTCATTTGAATTCGGCTCAATGTCTGCCATAAGAAACGCATATAAACTTGAATCAGTAGCTTTTTGTACAGTGTTATATGTACGCAGACAGTGCCATACCGAACTGGCTCCAACATTTGGAGAAACGCTGCAAGAGTGCGTCCCGATCTGTGCGTGCTCTCGTTCAGATGACATATGAATAAAATGTGTAGAAATAAACAACTACAACTCCTTTTTAGGATATAATTTTTTGTTTCTTTCATTGGTGGTGCCATGGCACACTGGCACTGGCCCAAAAGCCGCCCCTGATATAAATATATAAATCTAGATGATCGTGTTATCTTGAAGTTTGAGAATTCCAAACAAGTTGAATGTGTTAAATATATTCTGATATTTAGTTCACAGTATTCCTGCATTTCAGATGAAGGCTTTATAATTCATTCTTGTGGACCTACAATTTGTAACAACATAGTACCGATGCAAATCTGACTTTCAGGTAGTAGCTCCCTGTAAAGCAGGTTTGAATATTTCAAGGAAAAATTGTTCCGGGGCCGGGTATCGATCCCGGGACCCTTCGCTTAGCGCGCGAATGCTCTACTGACTGAGCTACCCCAGGAACTATACACGACACCATCACAATTTTTCCTTTGTATCCACACAACCCAAATGAGTAGAAATTATTCAAACCTGCTTTACAGGGAGCTACTACCTGAAAGTCAGATTTGCATAATACATTCGTTACTGGAGGTACGTTAACAGAAAGCCACAATTTAAGTCACACAAGTATTTGTGTGCACTCATAGTTGAGTTCTGGCGTCTTGTCAGCTCATTTGAGTTGTGTGGATACAAAGGAAAAATTGTGACTGTGTCATGTATAGTTCCTGGGGTAGCTCAGTCGGTAGAGCACTTGCGCACTAAGCGAAGGGTCCCGGGACCGATACCCGGCCCCGGAACAATTTTTTCTTGAAATTATTCAATATAGTATCGAGTACTACAGTTCTGGATAATGTTATACCTGCTTATTGTTGATATACAAGATGTAATAACATGATAATTTTTTTGTTTTGTTATTATTAGTCTGACCCAACAATTTGGGTTTGCTTTGAGACACGGAATAGCTCAAATATCATTTAAAATGAAAAATTATATGAACAGGATTGTATAGGAACTGAAGAATCATAGCTTCAATTTTTCCTTTCCCAGAAGATTTGTAATGACTGATGACTTACACTAGGGATCTAAATAAAGAAAAAGGAATCCATATGTTAAAATTAATGATTATCTGATGCTAATAATTTAATATTCTTTATACAGTTTTATTATGAATATGTGTGTCATGTTATTTATATTATATAACATACGTTTTTTTTAGATCACAGGTATCAGTGTTGTAGCATTAACAATGTAGTTAGCATTGTATTTTGTTGTAACATAAAGAACGGAATCTTTTTATTATTATAGGATTTATACATGCAATCATTCTTCATGTTTGGAAATTTATTTGATTTTTGTGCTTAATTTTTATTGGTTTTTCTAAAAGTATGCAAAACTAATAGTACATCATATTGGAGGCCTAAGCCATGAATTTATGTGGCAGTTACCTTTTCTGTATTTTATTATCATTAATTGTTCCTGTAGATAATATATACATCTTTGATATGTTGGCTGTCTTATTGTCATTTTGAGTTTCCATATGGCCTCAAATAGTAGTTATGAATGAGGCAAGTAGAAGCAAGTACAATTTATGTGAAGAAATGGATGTGTAAGCAAGTTAAAGTGACATATGAAGATCATATTTGTCATTTTAATTGAAGGATGCCTAGTTAGATGATTATGTAACTGAGTGTGAATATGCATTATATGTTAATTCATTATGAGCCGAAAAACACTTATTATGTATGTTTTACTGCGTATTTCAAGGTATGATCCTGATTTAGAATAGACAAAAATGTAGCTTATGTGAATTAAATTCATTCTTTGAAACATAATATTTTAAAGGATCCTATTTTAAGAGCGTATTTTGCATAAATACAGTAGCATGCAAATTAATCCGAACATGACATATTTTTACATTTTCTGTCATTGTTGGCCTCAGCTGCTCATACCGCTTTAATTGACATCTGTAGTACGTGTAATTCCATTGTTGAAGGTCTGTCGTTATTATTTTTTTTTATAATATGTGACATTTTGCCTGTCGTTTTGTACTTATAAGCATTTCAGTTGTGTTGACTTAATACTGCAATCCTGTGTATATTCTGTCGTCTTCACAAATGGATACAACTCCACGAAAACAGTCTAAAATTATAACATTAGCAGAGCATTCTTCTATGACACAGAGGCAAATTTCTGCAGAATGTCACATCGGTTTGGCTACTGTTAATTCGATCATAAAACGATACAGGGAGACTGGATCCTTCACTCCCCAGAAAAAAGGAAACTGTGGCCGGAAAAGGAAGACTTCACCTGCAGATGATCGTTTAATTGTCAGGAAAAGTAAATTAAATCCTAGACTAACTGCTGTCGACTTAACCCGCGAGTTAATGGCTACCATTGGGGCGAATATTCACGTCACAACAGTGCGGCGTAGGCTTTTGGAAGCTGGATGAAGGGCTCGTAAGCCTATTAAGAAGCAACTGCTAACCCCTGTTATGTGCAAAAAACGCTTAATGTGGGCAAAATTACATCGACACTGGACAGTGAATGACTGGAAGAATGTACTTTTTTCCGATGAGTCTCATTTCGAGGTCCACGGCCACCGTGTTTCTTATGTACAGAAAGGATCCGAAAAAGTAACAGCAGCTCATCTCCAATAAGCACCCAAATACACCCCTAAAGCAATGTTTTGGGGTTGTTTTACACATGAAGGGCCTGGAGAATTAATACCTATCAAGGGAATGATGAATTCTGACAAATATATTCACTTATTGGAAACCAGAATCGTACCCCAGCTGCAAAAATCATTTCCGGATGGCAGAGGTGTGTTCCAACAAGACCTGGCACCATGCCATATGTCTCGAAAAACTACAGAATTGTTCAACAAGAAGAATATTCAGGTACTCCCCTGGCCAGGCAACTCACCCGACATCAACCCTATTGAGAACTTGTGGTCAATTTGCAAAAGAAGAATGCAAAAAATGGATTGTTCTACAAAGGAGAAGATGATTTCTGCCCTCATTGGTGTATGGTTTCGCGATGAAGAAATGAAGAATATTTGTGGGAAATTAGTGGAATCCATGCCAAATCGTCTCAGAGCTGTTATTAGGAACAAGGGAGGCCACATAGATTACTGAGGTATGTCTTAGATCCTTTTTTATCCCGTTTGAGTGTTTTTGCATAAGTAATTACATTGTTCGGATTAATTTGCACACCACTGTATTTGTTAGAAATACTTTTCAACATTAGTATTAATTTTTATGTTATTTCCTGGTCGTGTTTGAAGAGAAAGAAAATATTCTAATCTTAAAGTGGTTACATGCAGCTTGTTTCCAGAAAGTTCGAAGACTGAATTTATTGCAAACTACAAGAATAACCAACCAACTTTGCTAGGTTGGGAAGAAGAAACCAGGAATAGTTCTGCTCGCTTCAATCATAATTCATTTCAACCACATTTCAATTTGTTGTAGTCATAAAATATGGAACAGTTCCTACATAGATATAGTTTTTTCGCTATTTACATCTTCAGGTTAGCTCTTTTGTTTTTTAAATCTAATAGTGGGATCAATGATCGTACATAGATGTCATTTTTTTCTTTAGGTTAGCTCTTTTGGTTTTCAAATCTAATGATGGAATCAATGATGTAGCCATTGTTTCTATTCAGTGGGATGGCAGTCATGTCTATTCTTTTTGTACTGCCATTGTCTGCCAGTCTGTGTACTTCTTCAAAGACTTGAAAATTTATTGATCTAAACTGTTCGGTGATCAGATCATTGAACAAGCTCTATGGTGCCGTGAGTTATGGAATACTTCACCATGTGGACAAGAGCCCAGGACATGTGCAAGGGTTTCTGACTCTCTGTGGCATCGCCGACAGAGGATGTTGTCCCGAGTCCTGCCTGGAAGAGAATGTACAGAAGACACATGTGCAGTCATTTTAATAGCTTCGTGCCACTTGCTAGAGGTTAGCCCTTCACGATGCCATACCCAGGAATTCACCAGAGTAAACTCACTGTATAGCTCTACACCAAGGCCTTGTTACAAACCAGATTAATTACATTTTGTATAAATTCAAATTACTATGACAACCGTTTGTATCTTGGAAGGCATACAATTAGTGTTTTTCTGCATCATAAGAATTGTGCTTAATCTGTGACAGATATCGGTAAATATTAAATGTATCATCCCTTATAGCACAAATGACAACATAGTTTAAGTGGTAAAGAATATAATTATATAGCGGTGTAAAATATAATTTGTGTAATTATATTATTCTCTTATTTTATGCTCCTTATCCTGAATTCTATCACAAATACTCAATATCCTTATCTTGTACAAGTTAAGTATATGATGTAAATACATGTGTTATTAAGTTATCTTTTGTTCCTCAGAAAGTACTACATTTATCAGTGCTTCTTTATTGTATTGTATAAAATCCTTAACCTATGTTTAAGTTTCGGTTGAGAAGTGTTTCCAAGATAACTGTATGTTCATTAATGTGTTGTTTAATCATGTTTGTAAACACTGTTTTAAATCACTTTTTATAAAACATCTTTCGTACTTTTATATTTTCTTTTTTATAAACTTGGTAAATCAATGCAGTCCTGCATGTAAGAAAGTTAAATAAAACATGTTTATTAAAATAATCTGTGTAATTTGTTTTGTATTTAAATATATGCAGCAAGTGTGTGTGTGTGCGTGCATGCGTGCACATCAAACTAAATGGGATAACTTTCTACCATTTTGTACACTTAACTAACTTCAGATGCCTGGCTATTCAAATTATATACAGACTGAACCGTAAGTAATATCATTAATTTCAGGAGGTTATTCTTTGAGATATTTCCGACAAAAAAGTTTAATAAATTTTCCTCGTTTTTGCTTCCTTTTCGAGATAAAAATTGTATTATATGAAACATTTCATAGCGTGTTTTGGGAAAGCTCTTGATTTAATTCTCAATATACTCAATCAGTTTAAAAGAGTAGTGTATTATGATAATAAATGATTGAAAAAAATTTAGTTTTGTCCTTTAAATGTACAGAAATTTTGATCCGAACAAATATATCATTGTAAAATTCCTTCACAGAACGAAAAGTTACATTTGTTCAGATCAAATATCTGCATACATATATTGGTGCCGGGTAACTTAGTTGTTAGAACAGCTGGTTACGGACTGGAAGGGTTTCAATTCCGAGTGGTGACTGAATTTTCTCATTGTCAAACTTCCAGAATCGTCCCAAGGTTCACTCAGCCTCCTATCAAATTGAGTGCCAGGTCTTTTCCAGGGGTAAAAGGCAGTTGGAACGTGATGCCATCCACACCACCTCATTCTAGTGCCGAGATCAAGAAAGCATGGGGTTCTATCAGTGAATAGGGATTATAAAGAATGGACATTGAGCAAATTTTCCTGTGTTTTGTTTCTGTGTGCCCCAGCGTTTAGTTCCACTTTCAAGCGCTAGAGGTTAGTGTAATCGAGCATACGCTAAGATAATAATTGAGAATAGAGTTGAGACACAGAATCCAAACATCGCCTACCTTATTGCATAATCCAGTAACGCTTTGCTTCAAATAAATTCAGGTTAACAACTTTTCCTTATTTCTCAGTGACAAACTAGTTGTAATAATAATATTTTATATTTCAGATATAATAAATTATATTATAAAATAATATAATACGTTATAAAATTAAGTATCGAATTCGTTTAATATTTGTATATAATATAATACAGGTATATGGTTTTACTTCTCGTAAGAGCTTTGTTTTTCCATTTTCAACACTATCAAATCATTACATATTTTAATTGTTGTTGAGGTCAACGTCTCAACTCTCATTATAAAGGAACTCTAGAGTCTAGACATCATAGTTAATGACGGATTTATTATTTTATGGATTCATTTTATTTTATTTGAGTACATAATGTACCTAGATGTATTAATTATATGTGCTATATTTCCGCTGTGTCGACTGCTAGCTGGTGTGATGTCAGCGCCAACTGTAGGGAGAAAGCAGAATCTCACGCTTTAGCTGGCTTGAAAGTCATTGAAATCAGCCCGGCTTCATCAAAGGTCCCTATTCGCTGGTTCTATCTCCATTCCCCCCCTTCCCCCCCAGTGCCTTCATGGCATGTGTAGGGGTTATTTTTACCTTCACCTTTATTTTACAGATTCGTACATCTTTTTGATACTCATTTTGTTCTGATAAATTACAGTTTACAATTTTTATTCATTTATGTATATATTTACAAATTCTATCTAATAACTAGACTTCGGATTTTGGATAAAAACCTGTTTTAATCCGTAAAAGATAAGTTCATAAAAACTTGCAAGTACACATTTCATATAAAACTATGTCTAAAATTGGTATTTTAATAGCACCTAAAAATGCCTATTTTGACGACAAAGCCTATTTTGACCTATTAAGTATGTTTTATCTCTAATAGGTCAAAACATCCATTCTTATTTCGAAAATTTGTATTTTAAATTCCAAAAGTGTTCCTGGTTCTGTTGGAAATAAAGTAAGGGATAAACTGGAGCAAGTTCTGCAGAGAAATGTAAGACTGAAGGACCTGCGTACTGCTTCAGATATCCTAGCAGGGAAGAACACGGATTTACAATGTAACATTCCTGTCCAACTAGTGTCAAAATTGAAATACATTCCTGTTACTTCAGTGGATGTGGAGCATTCATTTTCAGCATAGAAATTTGTGTTGAGTGACAGACGGCATTGCTTTTTAGTTGAAAATTTAGAAAAAAAAGTTAATAGTTTATTGTGAAGCTAATTATGGACATTAACAGACAAGGCTTGGTAAAAATTGGTTATATTTGACTTGTTTGTGTACTGAATTTATGTCTAAAACTTATTTTTCACGTTTAATTGTTTAGTTTATGTATAACTAGTTAGTAGTTGGATAATTGTGTTCTTGTACTTTTAGTAGTGGTGGTGGTAAGTATAAGCATTTAAAATTATTAAATTATAGAATAGAATTCCTGATGATTTGGAACATGTTTTTAAAGAAAATATTATTTTTTTTTAGAGCTTATTTTCAATTCTTTCAGAGACTATTTCCTATACTTTTAAGCCTATTTTAGGCACCTAAAATTACATTTTAACGACCTAAAAATCCGTACCCTACTTAGCAATAAAAATATAAAATTTACAAACAAATGTTTTCTTCTACATATTATTCGGCATTATCACATCACATTTTGTGTTGCATGTTAAAATTTTAAAATTACGTACACAATGTTAAAAGTGCATAAATGTAGCAATTTTCAAACAGTTATTATATACATTATTGATTATTTCGTCATTTGGTTAAACATAAGAATACTTTTTTTATAAATATATAGCGAAGTTTGCAGCTGGTGTCAGAATGTACGACAAGCATATTTCAAAGTGAATTTATGTTATACCTGAAAAATGAGAGAGATTGAAAAATTAATTTTCGAGAAATCTCCATTCGAAAATTTGTTATACTTTTCTATCAAAGTTGGATTTATTGATTTTTAAACCTTATCAGTGAGTTAGGTTGAGCTATGAAGCTATTGCTGCATGGATGGTAACTGATGACTGCTTACATCTGTGTATGACATGTACACTAGTAGTGGATTGGTGGCTATTCTCAGAACTATATTTACGTGATAAGCGAGTTATTTCTATTTACTATGACTTCATTTATTAGATTATCTATTCAATTATAATATTTAGCAATGTAGAATTGTTCTGCAACATTAAGTGTATTATTATTATTATTATTATTATTATTATTATTATTATTATTATTATTATTATTATTACTACTACTGCTACTACTACTGCTACTGCTACTGATACTACGTTTGAGGTACAGAAGAGAAAAATTGTAATGTTTTGACATGATGGATTTACTGTGACGTCACCTATGGTACTATAGTAATATATATTTCTGCATGAAATCATTATTATAACGTTTACAGTGTCTTCTTACATACACTCTTAATATACTATCATTTCCTTTATCGTTCCAGTAGTTCTCTTGTTTACTTAATAGTATGTCACTTCACAAATACCTTGATAACGAACTCGGGAATTATAATACTTAACAGAATTACTTTTTGTTGCCTAATAATGACTAATCCCCTGTTACTATGTACATTTTCACAGTGGAAAAATTCTAATTCTTTCCTGAAGAAACTGTTTTCATTGTGTAATCATGCTGCTGACATATATTTCATTTTGTAACCTGCTTTGTACGTACATGATATAATATCTAAAGATCAGTATTGATTTAATATTACAATGGAATTACTAATTTAGAAGTCACTTGAGTCCACATTTTATGATTTTTAAAGTTATCAATCAATCAAACTCCTGTATCTCCTAATGAGGAGCATAAGGCATTCACAAAGTGCCTCCAGCGGACCCTATTTGTAGCCAACTTCTTCACTTTGCTCCATGTTTTACCCTCCCCAGCAATTTTCTCCAAAACTGTTCTCTTCCACGTATTTTTGGCCTTCCTCTTGTTCTACTACCCTGGGGGTTCCAATCCAAAGCCATTCTTTCTACTGCTCCATCTTCTTTCCTGATTGTGTGCCCTATCCAATTCCACTTTCGTCTTTTGATTTCTATTGTGATTTCTTTCTGATTTGTTATCTTCCATAGTTCTGAGTTTGTGATTATATCTGGCCATCTAATTTTTAAGATTCTTCGAGAACATCTATTAACAAATGACTGCAGTTTATTTTGTATAATTTTACTTGTTTTCCATGTCTCACAGCCATATAATAAGACTGATTTCATGTTACTGTTAAAGATTTTAATTTTTGTAGATCTAGATATAATATAAGATTTCCATATTGGGTACAACTGGACAAATGCACTATTTGCGTTTTTTGTTCGGTTTTTTACATCCTCAAAGGCTCCACCAACATGTCCACACCTATGGAGTGATGGTCAGCGCGTCTGGCCGCGAAACCAGGTGGCCCGGGTTCGAATCCCGGTCGGGGCAAGTTACCTGGTTGAGGTTTTTTCCGGGGTTTTCCCTCAACCCAATACGAGCAAATGCTGGGTAACTTTCGGTGCTGGACCCCGGACTCATTTCACCGGCATTATCACCTTCATATCATTCAGACGCTAAATAACCTAGATGTTGATACAGCGTCGTAAAATAACCCAATAAAATAAATAAAATCCACCAACATAATGTCCCCCCCCCCCCCAGGGGGAAAAAAGCGTTGTGCATGTTTCCAATGTATTTCTGCAAAACGGAAGGGAATAGAATTTTTGCGTTAATTTTAGAAATATCGGAAGTTTCTATTGTGATCTTTGGTGTATTGTTATGTATTTATGTTATCTATGTCTTATTTTATTTTTTATTTGAAATATAAAGACAAGATCACTTTCACATCTATACAAGATGCAAGTAAAAGGACGAAGTGAAGGTATAGATAGAATATTAGTAACTGCTTACCCATAGAACTTCAGTATTTCCTGACTGTAGCAGGGCAAAAACCAAATTCACAAAATGGTGTGCTTTCTCTCTAAACTTACCGAAATGTTTTGTTGTTAGATATAAGATTTCTTTACTATAATAGGTCATTCGTTTCTACTAAACAACCAACAACCAGAAGTTTGCTAAATCATCAAAGCAAGTTTCGAATTCAGCACAGTCTATTGTGGGGCGAAAGATGTTGTCAGCTTTAAGACTATGGATCTGTGAAATGTCTATCTTCTACATTTTTACACCTATGAATCTGAAACTTTTACCACATATTTCTTACAATGTGGATATGCAATTAGACCTAGTTTACTTATAATTAATTTTTGTTGTTTTTTTTAATACTGATTTATTGTCCCAATTTTCAAAGTTTATATTTAATTCACTCAGGATATGTGCATGTAAAATGTGACACATGCTTTTCATATTTTTCCAGTTACTTTTTGAGAAAAAAAAATATTTATCCTTTTAGTTGTTTATTTTTTACTTTTTTTTTAAAACTTATCACATTCTCAATACATGGTTATTTGAATACTTTCAATAGCAGAAGAAACCGCATGTGTCAGTTTACGTCACATGCTTTTGTGGGCTTCTGAGCAAAATTTCACTGAGGTTGGAGAAAAACTGCATTCATTATACCATTTTGAATGTTACTTACTTACTGGCTTTTAAGGAACCCGGAGGTTCATTGCCGCCCTCACATAAGCCCGCCATTGGTCCCTATCCTGAGCAAGATTAATCCAGTCTCTACCATCATATCCCACCTCCCTCAAATCCATTTTAATATCTTCCCATCTATGTCCCGGCCTCCCCAAAGGTCTTTTTCCCTCCAGCCTCCCAACTAACACTTTATATGCATTTCTGGATTCGCCCATACGTGCTACATGTCCTGCCCATCTCAAACGTCTGGATTTAATGTTCCTAATTATGTCAGGTGAAGTATACAATGCGTGCAGCTCTGCATTGTGTAACTTTCTCCATTCTCCTGTAACTTCATCCCTTTTAGCCTCAAATATTTTTCTAAGAACCTTATTCTCAAACACCCTTAATCTCTGTTCCTCTCTCAAAGTGAGAGTCCAAGTTTCACAACCATACAGAACAACCGGTAATATAACTGTTTTATAAATTCTAACTTTCAGATTTTTTGACAGAAGACTAGATGACAAAAGCTTTTCAACCGAATAATAACAGGCATTTCCCATATTTATTCTGTGTTTAATTTCCTCCCGAGTATCATTTATATTTGTTACTGTTGCTCCAAGATATTTGAATTTTTCCACCTCTTCGAAGGATAAATCTCCAATTTTTATATTTCCATTTCGTACAATATTCTGGTCACGAGACATAATCATATACTTAGTCTTTTCTGGATTTACTTCCAACCCAATCGCTTTACTTGCTTCAACAAGAATTTCCGCGTGTTCCCTAATCGTTTGTGGATTTTCTCCTAACATATTCACGTCATCCGCATAGACAAGCAGCTGATGTAACCCGTTCAATTCCAAACCCTGCCTGTTATCCTGAACTTTCCTAATGGCATATTTTTTTAATGTTACAAAATGTTGAAAATTGAGAAAACGACGTTTATGTATATGACATATACTATCGATGGCCTTCCTTCCTATACAGATCTACTACACACGTTTTTCTTCTACATAACAGCGCGAAATATGAACTGAATGAAAAGTAAAATTAGTTAGAATGAAGAACAAAGTCTGTCAGAATGACAGCTGAGTGTCAGTTTAAAGGACTGCAACTCAACACACGTGCTGGTCCGTCCTGAGGGGCTTTAAATTATCATAGGGCCAAAATAAGCACAGATTTAGAAAAGTGAAACATTATTTTATTTTTTAGAGTTAAAAACAAAATTTCCATTCCCCCCCCCCGTCGTTTTCACAGATCCATTGCCATCAATATTGTACACAGATCGTATCTTTCGCGAGACAGAAAGACTCTGTTTGTAATTTAGTTTCTCATTTTTATAACTGTTAATCATCCACATGTCTTTTGAAATTAAATATGTTTTTTTATCACATGATGCAGAATTTTCAAATATTGGAGCAATCAAAACTTCACTTCATATTAATTTTCTTGCTTCCTGGGAGGCAGACATGTGCAACCAGTAAACTTATCACAATTGCAATAAGTTTGAACCTGCTGCAATTGCATTCAGTCATTTACTGCCATGTAAACAATCATACTGATTGATGTCAGCTATCTGCAAAGTCATAATAGAAGAACTGGACGTTATTTAAAAGTGTATTTAAAGTTGCACATCAAAGAATTTTATTATAACAATGTGTTCCAGTAAAATATTTAACATGTATGTTATGTACAAACTTTTTTGTTTCTTAATAATATTGTAGAACAAAAGCAATGCTGAAGCTTGTGTGACCTTGAAAAGGGAAAAATTTAATTTTCAACCAGCAGTAATTTTCATAAAATATAAGATAATATTTATTACACATTTGCGTAATTTTAATCTTATTTTCTAGATGAAACTATTCTAAATTTATCTGTAATGGGAATATTCTAATTTTGAAAAAGAAAATCATATTCAGCAGACGGAATTTTCAGTTGTAAAGTTTTTGTCTACTTACATTTTGAAAAGAATCTTTCTGCTAAAGCTGTAGTAAGAAATTATTGTTAACACTTTGTAATAGCATATACACAGTTGACCATACTTAATACTTAATTTAGTGATCCGTAAGTATCTCAGTGATCTGATTTTTTACTAGTACCACAGCAAGCACTTTTTAATATCGACCTACAGGAAGTGGGAGGTTAGATGGTTAGAGAAAAGAGGGACATAATTCAAATGATTTTTGGTTTCGGAATGAAATAATGCTCAATCTTTGATTGTGTTTGTTAATGTTATAAGGTAAGAGCAGAGGAAAGCCCGACAAATCATACCGGAAAATACCTACCGCTACAATTTGTCCCTAAAATATAATTTGTACTGCGACAATTCATCCTAAGAATAATAATTCAGATTATTCCAAGAATATTTCACCCCGAATGTACGACGTACCACGATATATTGTCTACATATTAATCAAAATTCGTTGTACAAACTGGTTAAACATCATGGAACGTCCACATCTCACCATATCTCAGAAAGGCAAAACCAAATTAATTTGGAGAAGATATTTGTACACAAAGCATAAGGAAGGAAGGGAGAAAACAGAATGGACATGTGAAAGAAGAGGAGAATGTTCTGCTAGAGTTAATTTAGAAGTAGGGTCACATCAAGTTCTAAAAGAAAGTGATCACACGCATGCTCCTGATTGGGCCAAGAGCAGAGCAATCGAAGTTTTAGCAGATATTAAAGAGTCAGCGCAGTCATCCAAGGAAGCAACATCTTCAATAGTGAATCGTCATGTCAGTGTGGTGTCAAGTGAGACGTACTTAAAACTTCTACAAAAAAAAGAAAAATACATAAATCATTTGGTGCAAAGAGTTCGTAAAGAAAATTTACCTAATTCAGTTGAAGGCTGGCATCACTGGTTAACTATACTAGTGATTGGGAAGTCACATCCTTCATTCAATGAGTTCCTGCAGAAACTTCAAAACGGAGAGGCAGAAATTAGTAGACGAATTCTTTGTCTTGATGCAGGTGGGTCCCCAAACAAGAGGAAGAGATCACATCAATAATTTGATCGTCAAATCGAAAGAATTGTTTCTAGTTACCTGGATTACAAAGAGAATGGGCAAATTCAGCAATATATCCGAGCTCTGGGGCACGTATAGCAGGAAATCTATTCTAAAAATATTATGTAATGTTTTATTTCACTCAACAGTGCATTGATAAATACTTGTTAAAACACTTATGACTTATTTGGCACAAGCCTGGGACAAAAACATGTTGGGACAAAATATACTATGGAACAATTTGTCGTGGTACAAATCTTGTAGCGGTACCAAAACATGTTGTGACAAATAATTTAGGATGAATTGTCACGATACGATTTTTCTGGGACAAATAGTCGTAGATTCAGACCAGAGAGGTGCCTACTTTGTTGAGATCGTTACGCCAGACTAATCTGGACTGATCTCACCTATTGCTCTTATAATGGAACCTTTAAATATTGTAATTCTGAAACGTTGGAAATAGCAAGTTGCAGGACATAGTGGAAAACTCAAAAGCTTAATTTTGATCACAGTCACCGTGAAAGCCTAAAAACTCATATACATGCAATAAGTAGAGGAAGTGCAAAACGTGCTTGTCCATTTCACCGAGCGAGTTGGCTCAGAAGGTAGAAGTTGAGACTCGCATTCGAGAGGGCACAGGTTCAAACTCTGTGGTCGACCAATCTGACTGGGGTTTTTCATGGTTTCCCTTAATCATAAAGGCAAATGTCAGATTGGAAATTTACATGCCATGATTCATCACTGCCTCAATTACCAATATGATAAACATTAATCCAAATCCATAATCAGTTACATGAACACAAGCCATCTACAACACACTGTAGAAACAGGAACTCAACAAGAGTAAAAACGGCCTACTGGCATGCCTACACATTCTAAACACGTGACATGACCACAGATGTTAAAGCATGTATAAATAAACTTAACAAAGAAAAAAATAGTGCACAGTGAGGTCAACATAAAAAATTATCTTCGTACACAATCCACTCTACATTGGCATTAATTTGGAGTGATTTATTAAAGGATGCAGTCAAGACTAATTTAGAAAAATGTTAAACAAATTATCCTTGCACCAAAAACGAATGTTCTCTGAACCAAATGATCCTATTTTAATTTTTGCATGTAATAATTAAGAAACATGTTAAAGGAATTATCCTTGCAGGAAATGAGTGCTCTCTGGACCGAAATGTTCGTATTTTAATTATTTAAATACAATTTCAATTAAGTAACATATTAAACGATTTATCCTTCTATCCCTGAACCAAAATGTCTACTTTAATTACCGGTATGTAATTACTTTATATTTATTTGTAACAAGTGCAGCAAAGTGCATGAGTGTGGCTAGTGATGAAATAATAACAGAAGAATTTCGTTAATATTTATATTCTGTCTAACAGGGCGAGCTGTCACAGGTTAAAATGATGGCAGTGTTATAAAGTTTCAAAGCGGAAGTTGTGTCAGTGGTGGTAAACGATTTATTTGACACGAGATTGCATAAAATATGGATAGATTAGTACATTAAAATAGTGTAAAGGGGCCATAGTTCCATTTACATAACACGATTCTTTTAGGTATGTTTAGTAGACATCTCATGTCAGTACCATGATTAATTATTTTTCTTACAACTCTTTGCACATTACAGTATGATTTAGTATCGCGTAAAATTGGGGGAGTGACAGGAAGAACGAGGAATATCCAGTATGATAAAGTTACAAGTGCAAGTATGTCAACGTTCTAGCATGCGCTGATAATGACAGTGAGAAAAGAGATATAATTATGATGAATTGACATGAAAGTTTTATTGGCATATGTCCAAGATATTACTGCACATCTACCACTGAAAGAATTCACCTAACAGTTGGAGAAACCCTCGGAAAAAACCCAACTGGTTAATCAGTCCAAGTGGAATTCGAACCCATGCTATTTAGACTGAAGTAGTTCCATTTTTGCACCTTTATGCATAACCAAATGTAAGTGGAAACAAAATTTTATAGATTTGAATATTGAATTCATTTTTGTGTGTATTTGTGTAATAATAAAATACAAAAAGTAAAGTTTGATATTTCCGTCTTTGACTTGTTTATTAAAATGTCAACAAAGTTATTTTTGCTAATACATCTTATTGCACGTGAACGTTTTTGCTCCTTTTTTATGGGCTTCATCAGACAAATGTGTGGATATCTATATATATGGTAATTAATCCATATTACATATTGCAAGAGTTTATTTCATAATCTGTTACACTCTATTCTTTGTTACTCCATACTGTGTTCTTCCATTTACGTTCAGTACACCATTCTAGGAATTTAGTTATATTTTCCCGTCACTGGTTTTTCTAAATATGTAATCACAGAATTCTTTTGCAGACATGTCTTGTACATTTTGTAAAAGTATGCATATTTAATTTTTTTTTCCACATCTATACTAATAATAAATCTGTAGCCGAAATTTTTCTGGTAATTTTCGATTTTCCAAAAATAATTGGTCCTAACATATATAATTAACCACCCTGAAACCGAAAATCGCTTTTTTTTTTTTTTTTTAAATTTTTGTTTGTATGTCTGTCTGTCTGTCTGTCTGTCTGTCTGTATGTTTGTTACCTTTTCACGCGATAATGGCTGAATGGATTTCGATGAAAATTGGAATATAAATTAAGTTCGTTGTAACTTAGATTTTAGGCTACATGGCATTCAAAATAAATTATTTAAAAGGAGGGGTTTAAGGGGGCCTGAATTAAATAAATCGAAATATCTCGCTTATTATTGATTTTTGTGAAAAATGTTACATAACAAAAGTTTCTTTAAAAATAATTTGTGATAAGTTTTATTCCTTGAAAAGTTTTGATAGGACTGGTATTTAATGAGATAAATGAGTAACTGCCATATAAGTACGTGTAATGAATTAAAAAACAAATGACTTCGTCTATAAGGGGCCTTGGACAGCAACAATCGAAAGCTATGAAAGATAGCCTACAGAGAATGTTTCTGTGTTTGTATGAAGTAATATCGGAAGCTAAATTAACCGATTTGTATAATTAATTATTATTTCACCATTGGAAAGTGTAGTTTCTCTAGATGGACATAATGCTATAATGTTATTACAGTAACTTCTGATATAATATAATATGTAATATTATATAATATAATTTAAGTTATTTGAAGGGTTCAGAACCATAGTGGGCCAAGCGCCATTTACTGAATATGTAGAAAACAAGGGTTAAAATTAAGTTATTACCATAATTCAATGGAAACCTATAACAAGTAAAATAAAATATACACATTAAATCTAAATGATGTCAATCTTCATTAAACTATGGTTGCATGTAATAAAAATTAAGAAACATGTTAAAGGAATTGTCATTGCACCAAATGAGTGTCTCTGGACCAAAATGATCGCATTTTAATTGTTTGGATGCAATTTAAATTAAGTAACATATTAAACGATTTATCCTTCTATCAAATACGAATGTTCCCTGGATCAAATGTCCTATTTTAATTAAATTACTTTATATTTATTTCTAACGGGTGCAGCGGAGCGCACGGGTACGGCTAGTTCCTTAATAAACAAGTGATTACTTACAGGTTGTTCCACATTCATATAACCATTGAGCAAAGTACACATTCAACAATCTACCCATAACATAGTGAAGCATGTATTCCGTAAAATTTATTATCTGCCATAGACAATTTTAGTTTGATATTATTAAATATGCATATTTTAAAATAAATTTTATGTGTAATTCTTGTTAATTATTTTTAATCTTTTATTTTTCAATTCGAGAGCTTTTTTTTTAAGTTTTTTAAAAAGTTTTTTTTTTTAATTTTAAAGTTTGTAAAAAAAAATTAAACTCTTGCAATATGTACACATTTGTCTGGTGAAGCCCATAACAAGGGGCGAAAACATTCCTGTGCAATAAGATGTATTAGCAAAAATAACTTTGTTGACATTTTAATAAATGAGTCAAAGACGGAAATATCAAACTTTACTTTTTGTATTTTTAAAATTTTATAGGTCTTTAAATTTACAGTGTATTACATTTATGCAACTGAAAAGTAAATATCTTCAAGTGTATGGGTATGTATTCTTATTCTTATTGTATAAAATACAGTATTCCTCGAAACTATTAGAAAGTAATGACAATAATATTGATGATGATGATGATGATGATGATGATGATGATGATGATGATGATGATGATGATGATGATGATGATGATGATGATAATATGAAACTACTATTCAAAGTGTTTGAATGTTCGAAAATATGAGCAAGGAAGACCAGTCTAAGAAACCAAAGAGATTATTGGGAAATAGGTGTTATATTCCGATATCTCATCTTATGTGTACCAATACAATAAAAGTTCTGCTCTTAACTGTAAAATTCTTTTCATCACATTACTCCACGAAAGCCATCTTATTTTCGTATGATAAAGAATATTTTCATATAACAAACCCATGTCTTCACATATTTTGCTGAAAATTCGATTTTGCAAAGCTCTTCCTTTGATGAAATTTACCATTCTGTATTGAACTACTACTTCAGCACCATGGTGGTAATAGTTTGGAGTACTAGAAATGATGTTGACTTAATATTTCGTGTCATTGTTATATATTTTCCTATTTTTGTTGTTTTTTTGGGTGGTATCTAATGGTTTTGAGTAAAATTATCGCTATTTTCGATTTTACAAGGATTTGTATTTTTTTCGAATAGGGGTAAGTACCAGTACGGTAGTGGGGGAAGGTCGCAAATGGAAATCTCACCCAAAAGGGAGTCGCGCCTTCAAAAAGTTTGGGAACCACTGGTCTAAATACAGTAAATGTTTTAAATCTAAGTTTGATTTTTAATCCACTGTTATTTTGACGAAACCTATTGTATTGTTTCATATTTAAGGGTTAATTATTATTATTATTATTATTATTATTATTATTATTATTATTATTGCACCGCACCAACACCATTGTGGTTAATACTATTATAATGATAATGGATATTAAAGTAGAAAGTGATGGTGTTCTAATGAGGTGGAGTGAGAGAACCTCGAGAAAAACGCTCAGGAACCTTCACTTTGCCTGCCACAAATACGACTGATATCCCCGGGATTCGAACGTATTTCTGCAATCATCGTTAGCCAGGATTTTGCCAATTGAGTAACCTTAGAGGTTTTCTGCCATAGTTAACTTCCTCGTCAAATTGACTTTTTTATACATCTTGATTACACAACTGGTAACACTATATCACTTCGGAATATGTATTATATCTCTTTCTCGTGTTAAATATTACTGTACCTGGTTAACATATTTCGGTCTGTTAACGAGGTACAGTAATATTTAACATGAGAAAGACATACCGTATAATACATATTCCGAAGTGACTTTTTTAGTCAAAAAAATTCAAGATCATCATTGAGAGAACTTTCATGTATTTAGACTACTTTCCAAGGAGATAGTTAAAAAATATGTCTGTTGTTGACAATCTTCATGTTATTTGGAGTACTTGAAAGGATTTTAATCCAGCTTCATCCACTTGTTTGTTTGATCATTGTCATTCATTGTACAATTCAATCCACGTGTATATTGGCATAACAAGAAGACATATTTCCTAATCGCTTACATCTTCTTTTGATAGTTACTCTTTATTAAGTTCCATTTTCAACTACTACCCATTTATATAACCGTATTTGATTACTGTCAGTTTTTCAGCGCAAGACTGTCATAAGATAAGGAATATACAGTACTTATTTATATGATAGTGGTATGTATTCTCTTCCCATTATTATTTAATTTATTAACAGAAATATTCAATTTTCTCATAGTCAGATCTCTTGAATATAACATAAAAGAGCGAGTAATTTGCTGGTCAGTATGTGATAGTGTTTAGTTTTTAATAACAGCCTATTATAAGGAAATTAACTTGTTCTTTAGCAGATTATAATTAAATATAAAAGTGAAACTATTTTAAATTAACATTACTGGTATGAAATTTTCATGTCTTTATTTTACATAAGAGACAATTAATATTAGATACCCTCCACAAAACTGGCTTCATTTATACACTGACTGATCCTTGATCTCCAGAGAACAAGGTGTCGGTGCAGGGGTTACGTGCTGTCTCTTCTCACTTTATAGATCTCTTGGGTATGGAACAACAAGTTTTGATGGAGAAATCATTGCAATAATTGAAAGTCTCAGGAATCTTCTATGCCACGTCAATAAATTTAAAAATGCAGTTATATTGTCAGATTCCAAAGCAGCTATTCTATCAATAGTCTCTAAACACACACCTTCATCTCAAACAGCAGAAATAACTAAAATGCTCTCTCAATTAATATCACTCAATAAAAGAATTGTATTCCAATGGATACCATCCCATTGTGGAATCCTGGGAAACGAGAATGCGGATGCTTTAGCAAAGAAGGGCAGCACTGCTACTTACAGACCTGTTACTAAATCTACGTATTACTCTGTGAAAAGATTTATTAAATCTACATACTTAGACTTCAACAAACAAAATTTGATAACACAATCCCAAGGGAAAAAATGGAACTCTCTGCATCAAAATCCACAGTTAATTCCCGATTTACCACGAAAATCGTCTGTAGCTGCATTTAGATTGGCAACAGGCCATGATTGTTTGGCCAAACACCTGCATAGAATTGGAATATATCAGTCCCCTAACTGTCCATTGTGCAACTCAAACCAAGAAATGGATTCAGAACACCTTAAAATCTGTGCTTCAGTGGCTGGTCATGATAATATCTTTGAAAAATATTGGAGTGCAAGAGGTCAAATGACTTTATTGTCAAACGCCTGGCATTAGAAAACAACAACAACATAAGCGAAAAGTTTCAGAACTATCCGAACATAAATGTTTCAGTACATCATTTTGTGCTAGATATGTTACTTCTACTGGCTTCATTTATATACTGATGGATCCTTGATTTCCAGGGAACAAGGTGCAGGTGCAGGTGTTACGTGCTGTCTCTTCTCACTTTATAGATCTCTTAGATATGGAAATGATGGAGAAATCATTGCAATAATTGAAAGTCTCAGGAATCTTCTATGCTACGTGAATAAATTAAAAAATCAGTGATATTTCAGATTCCAAAGCAGCTATTCTATCAATAGTCTCTAGACGCACACCTTCATCTCAAACAGCAGAAATAACTAAAATGCTCTCTCAATTAATATTACTCAATAAAAGAATTGTACTCCAATGGATACCATTCCATTGTGGAATCCTGGGAAATGAGAATGCAGATGTTTTAGCAAAGAAGGGCAGCACTGTTACTTACAGACCTGTTACTAAATCTACGTATTACTCTGTGAAAAGATTTATTAAATCTACATACTTAGACTTCAACAAACAAAATTTGATAACACAATCCCAAGGGGAAAAATGGAACTATCTGCATCAAAATCCACAGTTAATTCCCGACTTACCACGCAAATCGTCTGTAGCTGCATTCAGATTGGCAATAGGCCATGACTGTTTGGCCAAACACCTGCATAAAATTGGAATATATCAGTCCCCTAACTGCCCATTGTGCAATTCAAATCAAGAAATGGATTCGGAACACCTCAAAATCTGTGCTTCAGTGGCTAACCATGACAATATCTTTGAAAAATATTGGAGTGCATTAGGTCAAATGACTTTATTGTCAAATGCCTGGCATTTAAAAACAACAACATACTTACTTTAAAAGCTCTTAGGATGAAAAAAATCTACCTTGAAAATGTTGCACTGCTTGTACAAAATTAATTAGTAAATTGCAATACATTGAACAAAATCATACACTTGCTTAATTACTGATAGGCAAATTGGACGAGTCATACCCGTAAGGATTTCATACCACACCCATGATGATACAAACTTATTATAATTTTGTTTAATATCATAAAAAGATTAATTTGTTTTTAACAATGTGTTTAGTAGATTCTGTCTTATAGGTAAATAAATTGTTATAACTATATCCTATTCTGCTTCACAGAAATCTGCATCTTAATACATTAATGTATAATCCGTTGTCCAAATACTGTTGCACCCGTGATGTGCTTTTAAAGTGTAATATGTCGGAAAGTAGTTACAATTTTTATCTTACAATTGTTTAGGCATACTACGGACATTAATATGTTATATTTAGCATTACTGAGTTACTTGCAATTCTTAATTAAATTGAATACTAAAATATACACTTTGAATTTAAAAAAATGAGTACAACTGTCACAAATGTGAGCTCCACACTGATGATTTAATTGGTCAAGTCACAAATAAAATTAACATTTCCACAGTTTGTGTTTTGTGATGATGTCAATTATATGATGTAAGTCAAATACGTATTTTTATAATACAATTAGGTCCAATATTAAAATTATAATTTTTTTGTGACAACTTAGTGCATTTCTATTACATTTTACTTGAAACATACCAACACAATTTCAAATCAAAATTCTAAAGAAATTTCAAGAAAACAGTAAAAATAAATAATAAATCTTGGTCAGTATTGCTTATTGAAAAAGAAATATACCTGATTCTCCTCGACAGTCCACACCTATGGAGTAACGGTTAGTGCGTCTGGCTACGAAACCAGGTGGCCCTGGTTCGATTTCCGGTCGGGGAAAGTTACCTGGTTGAGGTTTTTTCCGGGGTTTTCCCTCAACCCAGTATGAGCAAACACTGGGTAACTTTCGGTGCTGGACCCCGGACTCATTTCACCAGCATTATCACCATCTCATTCAGACGCTAAATAACCTAAGATGTTGATAAAGCATCGTAAAATAGCCTACTAAAATTTAAAAAAATCTTCTCGACATGATGCAGTAGCAAAATTTCGAATGCTAACTGACCACGTCTGTTTAGCAACACACCTGTTTAAAATTGAAATTTTTGGTTCACCAAAATGCATCCTGTGTAACCTAGGAGACTCTTTGATGAATCAAGAACATTTACGAAAATGTCCAGCTTTGGCATCAAATCTTTTGGATTCGGACTCTAAATTATACTGGGAAGCTAGATGGCGAATGGAGAACTTCCAAGTGCCTGGGCAATAGATACTACCACAGTCTAGTATATACAGTCACGAAGCTTGAGTTGTGAGGGTGCTAGAAACAATAGATTGTGCCAGTACTATTTCGCATTGTCTGTAATGAGACTATATTAGCGATCCTAGTGGTCAGCACTATCCATGATGCATATTTAATACGTATTGAGCTTTGTGACTGTATATATTAGAATGTGATACTACTACTACTACTACTACTACTACTACTACTACTACTACTACTACTACTACTACTACTACTACTACTACTACTTGCTTGAAATAATTAAGGATCCTATCTAGTCTGTCTGCACCGTGTAAATCCTCTTCCTGCTCCTTTGCATGTCCATTATCATCAATTTTTTCATATTCATTTCTCATTTCACCACCATGGTCATTTTCATAACGAGAAAAGTTGCACAAGGTTACAGAACAGTTGAATATCCTGCACGCAAATCCAGGGTCAACACAGAGGTAGTTAAGACAAGGAAATTTTTCCTTTAATATTCCAGTTTACAATAACTCTTCTTGTGACCTTATGGGCACGTAGAAAACGAACGTTATCTCGCTCATGTATATCACGAACTATGAGAGGTATAAGTCATGCTTTCAAAGGGTAACCATTACCTCCTAGAGCCACCAGCATGGCTCATTTGGTTAAGGTGCTTGCTTGCCAGTCTGAAGTTACACTCGGGCGTGGGTTCGATCCCTGCTTGGGCTGATTACCTGGTTGGGTTTTTTTCGTAAGGTGAATGCAGGTAATCTATGGCGAATCCTCGGCCTCATCTCGCCAAATACCATCTCGCTATCGCCAATTCACCGATGCTAAATTTATTTATTTATTTATTTATTATTTTGCTAATAGTTATTACATAACATATAATATATACAGAAAAAACTTTAGTTCGCCCCTGAAAGAGGAGAACTCGTGCTCAGGGGCGGATTCCTGAATTGAAATTAAGAAGTATACAATACAATTTGTCTTATGTCTACTATGCAATTATAGTATATAAATTTAAATTTACAATTTTTCAATTTTTATAAAATCCATACATAACTTTTTAAATTTAATACTAGAACTATTAGAATTGACAAGATTAGGATATTTAAATATAAATTTGTTATATATTCCTGGGCCTAAATTACTACTATGATTAAATACTGTAACAGTGTTGCATTTTGGTTCAAACAATCTTAAAGAATTCATACCTTTTGTTTTATAACTATGAGAATACAATGCAAAATTATTTCGATTTTTATGTATGAATTTTATTAATACAATATAATAAATTTGTCTTACGTTAAGTACATTAAAGTCTAGAAACAAATTTTGAGATGGAAAATCAATAGGTTTATGAAGACATATTTTAATTATTTTCTTCTGTAATAAATAAAGTAGATTAAAATTGGATTTAAATGAGCTACCCCATCCTATAATTCCATACATAATTACCGATTAAAATAAAGTTAAATATATTGTGCGTAATAAACTTATTGACAAGTAATTCCTCAATAAAACAAAATAATATACTAGTAGTTGATAGAGCATTGTTAAATAACCAAATAAAAAAACTATCTCATAGATCTAGAATAACAGTCAGCTACAGGTCTCCAATCTTTTTCCATCCTCTGAAAAAGTGCACTATTTCTCAGAACACGAGCATCATGTGTAGAACGACCCCATTTTGCATATGAATAATTGAAAATCAAACCAGGACCCACACTACCATACAATTAATAGAATGGTTCCCATGTCTATCTACAAAGGCTGCTTCATCTTCTCTCGGTGCATCTATTTGTATAAGGGTACCATCAATACAACCACAAACCATTGGGAATCCTCCTATTTCAAAAAATGCTCAATAACTCTTTGAACATCCATAGGCCATTTAACACAGCAAACATGACATCTAGAACAGCATTGGTAACAGCATGTACAGCCCTACAGACACTTGCTTTTGATACTTCATGCATATCTCCTAACCATTGTAGAGCAATTTGTATTTCAAGTTTTGCTGATAATGCGTGACTTTGTTTGTCTTGTTATGGCGGATCACAATATATTTAACAACTCTTCAAGCTTTTCAGCACTTAACCTAAACCGTTCATTATATTCATACAATGCTCCCATGAAAGAATGTAATCTGTTCTTTCTTAATATAGCTTAGCTCTTCTTACAACAACTTCTTCATCATTTGAATCGGAATCACTGGACCACATATTAAAAGAAAAAAATTAGTTACGATATTTTGTTTTGATTATCTGTATTGTATTTTATTTATTAACATTCCATGGTATTCATACATTGCTTCACAGCTAGAATATGGAACAAGTCAAAAAACTTAATACTATTATAAAGTCTTAATTTATAGTCACAGTCTAGATGAAATATATACAGAAGAGATTTACAATATAGTCTACTAGTACAACACAAAGTTTTAGTACTGTATCAATTTCATGAAGAGTTATTGAATGTCATGAATTCATCTACAGAATAGAAGGCGTGAGAAATTAGGTACTTCTTTAATTTGGCCCTAAATAATCTCATGTTTTGAGTTTCATTTTTTATATCAATAGGGAGGCTATTAAAAATTTTTACTGCCATATAACGCACTCCTTTTTGAGAAAGGTTGTCACTGGTACTGATAATATAGAAATCACCAGTCTTTAATAATAATAATAATAATAATAATAATAATAATAATAATAATAATAATAATAATATTTGTCAGAAACCAATGCACAAGGCCTGGGTATGACATCGTCAGGTTTGATAATATGCACGCGCACACATACTCTCACACATGTACAAACAGATAAACTTAGCACAAATAAATATAAACAAATAAATAATTATAATCAAATAAACATACATAGGCAAATAAACAAACACTGAGAAATAAACAGAGAATGATGTATGTTAACACATTTATATAAGGACAAAAGAAATAATTAAAATACAAAGAGAAAAATTAAAATATAAAGAAAGGGTTACATTTCTAAAATACAATATTTACATCACACTCCATGAATTCATTTACTGAATAGAAAGGTCTATTCAACAACCATGTATGTATTTCTCGCCTCTAGTGGTATGCCATTAAAGAAGCAAGTATTTGAGCTCACACTCAATCTGCACCCTGTGTAATCTAATTTGTCTTTATTTCTAGTGTTAAAGGAATGTATATCTGATCTAGTCTGATAAAGATCTAGAGTCTTGTAGCGATATTCCTGTTGAATACTAGTGTAATTAACTAGATTTGCATTTTGAGAAACAGAATCACTTACCAATATTACTAGTCTGTAACTGGTAACTACTACTTTACCCTTGTAGTTTCTAGGAACACGGACTTGTAAAATAAACTAATATTATTACTGTTCAGATTAGTATTACTAGTCCATGAGTTCTGAGAAACAGGCCCCTGATGATAGATGTACACATTAGTCAGAACCTCAATGAAAGCCAATATTATTATTATTAGTATTATTATTATTATTATTATTATTATTATTATTATTATTATTATTATTTTTAGATTTTATTTAATAATAACATATACCGGTACATAAAAATGTTACATTAAAATACCCCGAAAGAGCAAAGCTCGTGTTTGGGGACAGTTGTGTTACATAGATAGGCCTATACATACTTTGTAAACAAAATACTTAAGAAAAAAACTCACGTAAAGATATAATAAAATTAGTAAATAATAATACTAGTAATAACTGAGTGAAAAAAGGGACGATGTTGAGATTGATGGATTAATATTAAATTATTATTAGTAGTATAATTAGTGCAGGTCATGTTGATATAGTAACCAAGATAAAATAGAAAAATACACTTAGGATAGAAATAAACTTGTTTTACAATACATGGTACATAATATATATACAGGGAAGTCTGTCATATCAATTTTTTAATTCTGTATCTGAAAATTTCATTGCTTAAAGTACCGGTAGTCAATTCTGGATGAAATTTTATTATCCAATTATATAGACGTGGACCATAATTTGTACTATGTAGTAAAGCTGTAGATGTGAAACATTTAGGTTCAACTAATTTAAGAATTTCATTTCGTCTTGTATTATGATCATGTGGCTGAGCTACAAATTTCATTCTATTTTTATGATAGAATTTCATTAAAGAGTATTTATAAATTTGGCCAATTCTAAAAACATTCAATTCGGAATGGATCAAATTTGTTGAATAATCCAGTCGCCTTTTCAAACAAATTTTGATTATACGTTTTTGCAACATAATTAGAGGAAGAAGAGCAGTTTTTGTAATGCCTCCCCATCCAATTATACCATATTGGATAACAGATTCAACTATAGCCAAATAAACCAAAAGTAATACATGAGTAGGCAAGTAATGGCGAAGGTTTACAAATTTGTAAATTGTTTTACGTATCCTGTAACATAAAAAGGTGATTTGTCTATCCCATTTCAAGTGCTGATCAACAATAATTCCTAGGTATTACACATCTACAGATTCTTTCAGGCAAGGGCATTTACAGGTTGTAGAGAGTTTACAAAATGAGTTGTGGATTATTAATTTTAAATGAGAAAGTGATTTCAATTTGTTCAATCCAGAGACTGTTAAAGAAAATGGCACCAAAGTAGTTTTAGTTATATTTAGAGATAGCAAATTTGCATCAAGCCAGTTTTTGATCAAATTTATACCTACATTGGCATGTTTATAAGTGTCCTCTCAAGTTAAACCACTGTAAATCACCACCGTATCATCAGCGTAAGAATAACAGGAGCCATTATGTACTTTCAAATCAATGTTTAATAAATCATTAATATATATTAAAAATAGAATAGGACCTAAAATTGTTCCCTGAGGGACACCTATATCAATATTTACATTTTCACTGATATTATCATCAATTTTGGTTACCTGAGTTCTTTTGTTTAAGTATGATTGAAATAACTTATGCGCAATACCTCTGACTCCTATGTCAAATAATTTGTCCAGAAGTAAACGATGGTTAACCGTGTCAAAAGCTTTCCTTAAATCTAAGAAAATCCCTAAACATTTAGAATCGTTATCCAACTCCTGCATAATTTTACCAATTATTATTATTATTATTATTATTATTATTATTATTATTATTATTATTATTATTATTATTATTATTACAGTGAAACCTCTCATTTACGGACATCGAAGGGACGTAACAATCTGTCCGCATTTGGGAGGTGTCCTTTATTGGGAGGGAAGCTCCTCAATCTAACAGTAAATTTATAATATGCATTATGTATCCCTTCACGCTTAAATGAAATGTATTAGGCCTATTGTAGTTTAATTCTAAATATAGTATACAGTACTACAGTAAATTCTTAGCAACTATGAACTACAGTAGATAAGACCGAAAAAGAAAAAAACAGTACTGTGCTGTATCATGCAATTTTATTCTAGGTCTACAGTTAATTTACAGTTTTCAACTTAACCTTTACGTTCAGGTGTCATGTCTCTCGCAACAGAAAAAGTGATTGAAGTGAAGAGAATAATCCTACTAACCCTATCAGGTGTCGAATACAATTTCTCGATCGCGGAAAGCTTGGACCCATCAGACAGGTTAAATTTTATGACTTTATCTACTCGCTTCCAGCTAACAAAGGGTAGCCAGCTGGGCTAGTGGTAACCTACAAGACTCTTATTGTCTTCTTTCATGTTAAGGAATTTTTGTACAGTTCTCAAAACTAAATTTTCCATTTTTGTAACACATCAGGCCTTGAAATCAAAGTTCTGTCCGCAGTCAGGAGGTAAAGCAAGCTTTAGGACTGTGAAACAGCTGTCCGTGTCTGTGTCTGAGAGTGTCCGTAAATGAGAGTTTAATTTATCATTATTTCTATATTATTTCAGTTGGGACATAAAAATCTGTCCGTATATGAGGAGTGTCCGTATCTTGAAGGTGTCCGTAAGGAGAGGTTTCACTGTATTATTATTATTTAAAATATATAGTTTGAAACAAGTGAGCTACAAATTTATGTATGAACCGAATAGTTTATAACCCTATCTCAATTTATTTAACACGATTTATAAACCAAACGAAATAAAAGCAATGAACAATTGGATATAGGTCTTTGTGGGTTATGCGAGTACGATATTCAGCGGTACTTCTAATGACTTTATTGTCACAAGCAGCATTATTGAGTTAGATCAGCGGTCATCAGAACACTGCACTCTCGGGCTAGCGGCTCTTATCCGCAGGTCTCTTACAGCACCAGTGTGCATTCGTGACTGCTGGTGAGTATGCTTCCTCCTGCACAAGAGTGCATGTCGCCATGCACTACTTACCCGTAACCCATTTCAGCGAGTGCTGACGACCACTGAATTAGATGGATTTATGAATATAAATGTTTAAACCTTCCAACTCTTATAAGAAGGACTTAAATTGTGTAAATTAATTGTTTACGCAATTTCTAAATGAAAGGAGAACAAATTTATTTAACACACACATAATGTTTACCCATTTGTCTTGAAATCACAGCTAGCTATGAACACTAACTTACTTAACTTAATGTGCTTCACTGCCTGTAAAGTTCTTTGCAGTATTTCTCAATAAGAGAATTATCTTTTAGACAAGTGAGTCACGTGGACAGTTTTCTTATTGACAACGTAGGTAAGCGTTAAACATTTTTATTGTGCAATGTCCATTATTTTAACTGACTTGCAAAACATTTTCCTTGCTTAAGTAAGCTACACATTTGTTTTTGCATCCTTGAAAAAAAAAAGAGAGAGAGAGAGTTCTCATGTATGGTGTCATCTCTGTGTCACATTCTCTCTAAACAAGTGGATTCTATTCTTTGATCCTTGTTACTCGTAATCAATATTTACAGGGTATTTTATTCGGAATATACAGAGTGGAAACGATATAAACTGCCAAAAAAAATACTGATGTTATAGCAAAAAATTACTGAGCAAAAAAGTCTAATAAAATTTTTGTGTAACGTTTGTGGTTTCCCTAAAAAGAAAAATGTTATTATGTTATCCGTGAGTCTTATGTTTTTGGAAATGATTGTAGACTGTCATTATCTACTTCAGTCCGCCACATACATTGCAACTGTGGTGATATCCTCCTTTATAAATCAGGGTATTCTATTGTCTCAATGGAGGTGATGTTACCATGTGTTGAATGGAAGATCATTTAGCAATGACGTTCTTATTTAGGGTCATTCATGAAAATGCGATATTTTGACGAAAAAGAAAAATCTCACGAATCTCTGCTTGTTATGTCATTTTTTTCGTTATGACCCTAATTTTTTTTTTCTGACAACACTGATTGTGTAACAACACGTATGTGGGAGAAAAAGCACAAAGAAGTCTGTGGTTTAAGATCGCGAAATTATCGATTAGAAATCACATATTTGAATGCACATTTAAGGCAAATAAATCATTACTTCTGTATGTTAAAAATTCAATTAATAATGAAATGCTGACCTTCGTTAATAATTATAATGCATAAAAACCGTAATACAATGATTATTTCGTGCTTGATTACAATTATTACAAACAAAGGTTGAGAGTTCGTGTGTCACGATCAAATGGACAGTTGTTTATATTTCTTCAAAACCATTTCATTTTTTAATGTTTCATAAATATAAAAGTGAGTCACGTGACATAACAATCAATTTCTTATATGAACAAAATTTTGATTTATGTACAAATTCTACAAGAAAAACACGTGACATACGTAACACAATGACTGTGACACACAAACAAAAATGTTATGTTCGTGTCACTAAGGTTTATCCTCAAATTCAGTTACAATTTTTGTTGTTATTGGAAGTCTTTACGGCTAAACATAGTTAGTAGTGGGATTTCAAATACTTATTGTTGATTTATATGTTTTGTGTGTGTATGCATGTGTGCGTGCGTTTTTTTTTTCAATGTACATATACTGTAGGTTAAACACTTTTGAAAATATGTGTTCCATAAATGTTGTAAGGGGAAAAGGAACTGGCCATGCTACCCCATTATCTCCTGGCCTAGTTGCCTCATAAGTGGTGCCTTCTTGGTATCACTTGTGAGGTTCGGACAGTTGACTAAACAATAATTGTTGTAGGAATATAATGTGTAGGCCTAAATTCGTATAAAACGTTTAATTTATGCCTAAAGTTCGTAGAAAATATTTATTTTTGTTTAATTCCTTGCAATAAAAACTTACAAAAATTGGTTTATGTTAATTTATTTCATATAAAAAAAAGCTTATACAGTACATTTTTATGGTAAGTAGGTAGTCACCATACTAGGGCTATGTATAAATAAATTGGTGTAATTATTTGCACAATAAGAAAATGGTACTACATTTCTGATACAGTACTAATTTAAATTCGTTTTATTTAATAACATTAAATAACATACTTGAGGTATCATTTAGCAATTCTAAAATATAGGTCTTTTTTTTTAATCTACATTAGTTCTATTGATATAAATATGTATAAATTTTGAACATTTTTTGATAGTATTTTCAAGAATTTAAGTTGAGCTGATTACTTGGTTGGGTTTTCCGAGATTTTCTCCAACCATAAGGCAAATGTCAGATAATCTATGGCGAATCCTCGCCCTCATTTCGCCAAATACCATTTCGCTATCATCAATCCCATTGACACTAAATAACCTAGTCGTTGATACAGTGTCGTTAAATGACCAAGTAAAAGAAAAAAGACATCAAATATACAGGGGAAGTTACAAAAGCTTGTGGTGACGAAGAATTTAAATTGTCTGTGATGTTCAAGGAAGGGAAGTACTACAAATGGCTGACATATTAATGTATTCGTCACATGACATTATACAGGAAATATCACCACATATGGTTGTAAACAACCGTGGATATTTTAATTTGAAAGTGTATTTTAGAGTAATCTAGTGTCGTTTTGTATAATAAGAACTGTAGGCACAATGTATAAGTCTTTCACAAGAAGTGATATATTATAGTGCATTTAAAACAATTAGTAACCAACATGACAGAAATGTTCGTGTGTCACAACATATTTGCAATGTTTTATTTCTTAATGGCACTGTTATTTATTTATTTCTTTTTTTTTTAAGTTCGTGATTTAACAGTTACATGTACTACACAAGTATCTGAATTGTTTGGAAAACAAGTGAATGCATTTATGTAATTTGGCACAATAATATGAACATTTTCCATTTTGGTAATACATCAAGTGGCAAGAAAATGTTCGTGTGTCACACCATATAATATTTCATATTTTTTACATTATTAATTATTCCTTTTCATTAAGAATTTTTGTTTATATTTAGGAATGCTTATGTTAAAAGACAGTAATGTCTTTTTCATGAACTACTAAGTGTTTAATTAAATATCCTGCGAAGATCATAGTTATAGTCCCGTCGCTCTAATTTCCGGCAGCCAATCGCGTTGCAGGTCGGCTACATTTAAACGTGTGTGTGTCTTGTGATTTGCTGATTCATTTCTTAAGGCTCGATAAATACTTAATATAATCGCCCGCCATTTTAGCTCTTTCGTTGGCGTTTGCAGAAAGCACACGAAGATGTTATTTGCCGCTCAATTATTTGCTGAATTACATTGCGTTTGATTTATTATCATAGGATCTACGACATGATAATGTTTAACAGTGTGGCAAATAGATTCCTCGTATGGTAGCTCGGCAACGTAAGAACAAAAATGGCGAACGATACTACCTACCTAGACTTTATAGATCCTTCACTTTCAAAGACGTAAGCAAAGAGGCAGAGTCACGCCGGAAATAACAGTGTTGGGACTATAGTTACTTCAGAAATGTTACGTGTGTCACTATGGAATGACCCTTTACTTGAACAGTACATATTAGACTACTATTAATCCTAAAAACATGATATTTTAGAAATTAAAAACAAAAATAGAAGAAAAACAAAATTTCACTAAACATAATGTTTAGTAGACTGAGATGTACAGTCTGTATAATTTTGGCAGTTTATATTGTTTACACCCTGTATATAGAAAGGGATATATCTTTTCACATAAAGAATTATATGTCATTTTTTAAAGATATTTATTTAATTTTTAGACTATTATTCAAACAATACAAATACAAATCTAATATATAAAAGTGAATGTGGGTATGTATGTATGTATGTATGTATGTATGTATGTATGTATGTATGTATGTATGTATGTATGTATGTATGTATGTATGTTCCCTATACAAATCTACACGCTTTGGCCAATATGTACCAAAGTTTGCACATTTAACCTTCATAACCAAGAGGAGAACATAGGCTATATTAAAATTGTTAAAATGGACGTTAAATTGATTAAAAAAGTAAAAAATAAAAATAAATACGATCAAACATTCATGTATAATACTAAAATGCAATCTTCTATAGTCAATTGTTCTTTATTATTGTCTGTAGTATTCAACATCGACTTTCATGAGGCCATGGAAAAAGCAAAACGATATAAAATAACATTGTAGATACATCATGAAGGCCAAAATCTAGACAATTCATGCAAAACGTATCCTTATGCAGTCCAGAACCGTATTATGTGTTTCTCGAGACAGTTGTAGATAGTGAGCAGACTGTGTTTTATGAAACTGAATTCTTAAATTCTTTGAAATCACAAGGATTACCAACACATAATTTAATACTTAATATTGAATCGCCAATAGTACTATTGCGAAATATTGATCCACAAGAATTATGCAATGGAACAGGAATTGGTGTGAAAAAACTCATGACAAACGTAATCTTATAATTATTTTTTCCCTGCCTCTGTACAATGTTACATTTTTGGCGGGGAGGAAAGGAGACTGCAGAAAAATTAATGGTGTTTAATACGCTGACAGCCACGACTAAGATAAAGCACTTGAAATTTAGCGGTATCTGACCGGCAGAGATAAATAAACAAAACAAATGAATATATAAATTTAAAACAAAGTTGAACGTCTTGCACATGATGAAATATTTTCTTTTCAGTGCCTGATCTACAATTGTTTTAAATTTAGTTAAACCTGGCAGGCATTTGGCTAAGGAGTATTAATTTATTTTATTGGGTTATTTTACGACGCTGTATCAACATCTAGGTTATTTAGCGTCTGAATGATATGAAGGTGATAATGCCGGTGAAATGAGTCCGGGGTCCAGCACCGAAAGTTACCCAGCATTTGCTCGTATTGGGTTGAGGGAAAACCCCGGAAAAAACCTCAACCAGGTAACTTGCCCCGACCGGGATTCGAACCCGGGCCACCTGGTTTCGCAGCCAGACGCGCTGACCGTTACTCCACAGGTGTGGACTGGAGTATTAATTCATGTAAGTGAAGTTAAATAAAGATTCATCTTTATGTGCGAGGAAAGCTTAGTAAAACAATTCGTTTTGGTTGTCTATAGTTGGGTTTCCGAAATTTCCGAAAATTTAACAAACAGTTCATTTGAAAACAGAAGCAGAAAGGAAAACCTGGGCAACGCCGGGTACTTTCAGCTAGTATATAATCTATACTAATAATAAATCTGTAGCCGAAATTTTTCTGGTAATTTTCGACTTTCCAAAAATAATTGGTCCTAACATATATAATTAACCACCCTGAAACCGAAAGTCGCTTCTTTGAAATTTTTGTTTGTATGTCTGTCTGTCTGTCTATCTGTCTATCTGTCTGGATGTTTGTTACCTTTTCACGCGATAATGGCTGAACGGATTTCGATGAAAATTGGAATATAAATTAAGTTCGTTGTAACTTAGATTATAGGCTATATGACATTCAAAATACATTATTTAAAAGGGGGGTTATAAGGGGGTCTGAATTAAATAAATCGAAATATCTCGCTTATTATTGATTTTTGTGAAAAATGTTACATAACAAAAGTTTCTTTAAAAATAATGTCCGATAAGTTTTATTCCTTCAAAAATTTTGATAGGACTGATATTTAATGAGATAAATGAGTTTTAAAAATAAAATAACTGCCATCTAAGGCCGTGTAATGAATTAAAAAACAAATGACTTCGTCTATAAGGGGCCTTGGACAGCAACAATCGAAAGCTATGAAAGATAACCTACAGAGAATGTTTCTGTGTTTGTATGAAGTAATATCGGAAGCTAAATTAACCGATTTTTATAATTAATTATTATTTCACCATTGGAAAGTGTAGTTTCTCTAGATAGACATAATGCTATAATGTTATTACAGTAATTTCTGATATAATATAATATAATATAATATAATATGACATAATATAGGTATAATATAATATAATATAATATAATATAATATAATATAATATAATATAATATAATATAATATGTAATATTATATAATATAATTTAAGTTATTTGAAGGGTTCACAACCATAGTGGGCCAAGCGCCATTTACCGAATACGTAGAAGACATGGGTTGAAATTAAGTTATTGCCATAATTCAATGGAAACCTATAACAAGTAAAATAAAATATACACATTAAATCTAAATGATGTCAATGTTCATTAAACTATGGTTGCATGTAATAAAAATTAAGAAACATGTTAAAGGAATTGTCATTGCACCAAATGAGTGTCTCTGGACCAAAATGATCGCATTTTAATTATTTGGATGCAATTTAAATTAAGTAACATATTAAACGATTTATCCTTCTATCAAACACGAATGTTCCCTGGATCAAATGTCCTATTTTAATTATGTAATTACTTTATATTTATTTCTAATGGGTGCAGCGGAGCGCACGGGTACGGCTAGTAAAGAATAAAATATGACACAAAAGCACAATACAGTACAAAAAATTCCAGAGGATTCAAGTCTGGGGATGTGGAAAGCCATACACCTGTTGTGGTAGATTGTGGGTAAGAACTCTCGGACGTTCAAATGAAAGTGATCCTTTATGCACGTAACACAGCTGTTGCCTTTCAAAGAGACACATCATCAAAAAAGGTCGCACAGCTTATACTGTAAAAAAAATGGGGATACACACGACTATTAATGTCTGCCAAGCAAGAAATCAGGTTGCAAATGCAATGTATTCAGTTGGTGGCCACAGTAATGACATCATATCTCGGAAACTATTGATTTCCAGAACTATGTTTGTTAGGACTTTTGCTATGTTCCATTGTCCTCTATTTACCCCCTGCAGTTTGTATCTATAATAAATGAAATACGGTATCCTGTTGCTTATTTTATGAATAGTAAGTTACAACAGAATGTGTTCCTTCCTAAAATATATCTTAATCCAGAATGTTGATTTTATATTAATGTACAATTCGACTTGTGAACTTCATCATAACAACTTAAGAAAACTAGATAAATAATAAGTTACAATTTAATGTTAACCTTTGTTTAGAATATTAATGATTTAATTCCCATATGCATAATTAATCTGAAAATATTTTGAGACAAGAGATGCAGATCTTAGTGAAAACTAAACAGATTGTGAAACGAAAATAGTTAAATACGTTTAGTCATTCATCAGTGACTGCTTGAAATTTATAATAACAAGAAAATGTGTGCAATCTAAAGATTGTTCCATTGTAGTAGATAGAAGGAAACAGGCAAAATTGAAATTCTTACAGGATCCAATTGTGGAGAATAGAGATAATTATTTCAATGAAAGACGGGAAACAAGTCGTACACTTAGGAATAAAAAGAGAGATTACTTGAAGGAAAAACTGAATGAGGTAGTATATTTGGGGCTAAGAGGGATGAAGTTACAGGAGAATGGAGAAAGTTACACAACGCAGAGCTGCACGCATTGTATTCTTCACCTGACATAATTAGGAACATTAAATCCAGACATTTGAGATGGGCAGGACTTGTAGCACGTATGGGCGAATCCAGAAATGCATATAGAGGGAGGC
The DNA here is from genome assembly GCF_040183065.1 of Periplaneta americana. Classification (NCBI taxonomy): domain Eukaryota; kingdom Metazoa; phylum Arthropoda; class Insecta; order Blattodea; family Blattidae; genus Periplaneta; species Periplaneta americana. Next base: position 154,339,664 of record NC_091123.1, read on the forward strand.
CGGAGGGAAAAACACCTTTGGGGAGGCCGAGACGTAGGTGGGAAGATAATATTAAAATTGATTTGAGTGAGGTGGGATATGATGGTAGAGACTGAATTAATCTTGCTCAAGATATGGACCAATGGCGGGCTTATGTGAGGGCGGCAATGAACCTCCGGGTTCCTTAAAAGCCAGTAAGTAAGTAAGTAAGTAAGTGTAATCTAAAAATTATCGCTTATTTCATTATTGATACGCTTTCTATATGATTAGTTGTTGAAATGAAAAGTAAGCCCCTTTTTTTCTCTCTCTGTATGGAGGAGGGACCGAGGATTACACTGCAGCCTGAGGCTTATTGTGCTTACCACTCCTATTCTGTGAATGATTGGGTAGCCAAACAGCTGTGCTCTTGTACAAGAACAGCACGCTGCACATGAACTTAACCAGGGCTATTGTATGGATGATGATAATAGACTATGTGAATTAATGATTGTGAAATGAGTCCGAGGTCCTATTTATTTAGTCAACTGTCCGAAGACAGGTCTGGACCCCGCAAGTGACACCAACAAGGCATCACTCGTGAGGAAACTAGGCCAGGAGATAATGGGGTAGAGTGGTCAGTTCCTTTCCCCCTGCAGGGAGAGTAATAATGTAATAAAAATTACTAATAAAATCGAGAAAGCAATATGCTATATCATACAACATGGAATGGTGCAAAGTAAAGAATAAGTCCTACTTATGAATTTGAATTATAGGCCTAATTGTGTGATTGTAGACCTTTATATTTCAGATTTCCTTGCCTACCTATTAAGTGAAATTATTGTTAACAATTCAATATTCTCAGGTCGAAGTTTGGAATGTATAGAAAATGTAGTTGCCCCTGCTATTGTTCCTGCTATAGGCTAAGTGCTTCATAGCTTGCTTGTGAATTTTACCTACAGCACAAACTAATGAGCATAAATGTGCATAGATATATTAACCTTCCCATTGTACAGTAAAATGATTGCATACTTTGTAATGTAAAATTTCCTTTCATACACTTTTAACCGAAATTTATGTCTTTGCGACTTTACGTAATACTTTAGCAATAACTTCCATTTGTTTATTCAAGTCTTTTCGTGTTTGTATTGTACCAGTACTTAAAAAGTGATATATTATTTCTGACTCGAGCATTAATGTTTACTATACTTACGTCATTGTTATCCTCACCTAGTTATCTCTTTTTGAATAGTTGCACACATATATAAACAGACTTACTTACACCAGACAGCTACATTTCTCTTCAAGACTGAATTAGAGATACACCTTAACATGTCTAACAAGGAAACAGTAATAATTATTGGAGCTGGTCTTAGCGGTAAGTATTAATGGAAAATGTTCTGATACATCTCTGTTTATCTCACTGTCTCTGTCTCTTTTTGTCTGATATGTGTCTCTTGAATGACTTTATGCTTCTTAAGTTTTACAGGCCTCTCACTTCTTCAGTAGGTATTATTCAGTGCAATTGTCATTAATATAATATTATTCCACAAACTTTTCAAGCATTTATCTGTTTTTATTTATTCGTAAAGTCTAACAAAAACAATAACAGTGGCGTAGCCAGGAATTTAACCCATTTGATCCCAAGACACTTTCAATGATTGGAATATAAATATTTCAGAATTGCCCAAATTATTTATGCCCAAATTATTTTTTATTAAAAATGTTGGTGTTTCTTATATATTCCTACTTATTGACACATAAGAAACAAAATAAGGTGATTATTGGTCCTCTCAAATCATTTACGCCGTAAATAATGCATGTTCCCATTTGGGAACAGTGGGAGTAAAGGGGTTAAGATTGGGAGGGGGAGCCAAGTTTTGGGAACATCAATTGCCAAATTTGCTTGTGTTTTGTGATCTCTCCAAAGCTTTTGATTGCGTTGATCACAACTTAATTCTATCAAAATTAAAATTTTATGGTATTCGAGGGAATACACTAAATATTTTTAGAACCTATCTTCATGACAGAAGGCAATTAGTTTCAATAGGTGAAAATTAAGTCTCTCCAGTATACATTATGGTGTTCCACAAGGCTCAATAATTGGTCCACTGCTATTCTTAGTAGCAATAAATGACCTTCCTAAATTCATTAAAGCTATAACAATTATGTATGCTGATGACACTACATTCTTATGTTCTAGCTCTACTCTGAATGAATTACATACTCTAACCAGTGATATTCTATCACAGATGGCTTTATGGTTTGAATCTAATGGTTTTTTTGTTTAATCAAGAAAAGACTATCAACATAACTTTTACCCTAAATCATGTAATAAAAAAAGGACAACATACAAAACTATACCAAATTTCTAGGACTTTTTATAGATTCCAGTTTAACATGGGAAAAACATATCGAATATATATGCACAAAATTATCAAGAGTTATTTATTTATTAAAGAAATGAGTGACTTGTATTTCTCAAAATTATTTAAGATGTGCCTACTTTTCGTTCTTTCAGTCGATAATTAGGTATGCCTTAATTTTCAGGGGAAATGGTAGCAAAATTGGGAGCGTCTTGATTTTGCAAAATAAAGCCATTAGAATTCTATGTCAATCAAACTATCTTGAACATTGTCGACCTCTTTTCAAACAATCACAGATATTAACTGTCATAAATTTATATATATATATATATATATATATATATATATATATATACACGACCTAGTCCTTTACACTCGATAAAATATAGACAATTACTCATTAATAGCCAATATACATGATCATGAAATTAGAAATAGTGAACAAATTAATATTCCATACTGTAGATTACATAAAACTAGTACAAATTTTTCTGTCATGGGGATGAAATTATATAATAAGCTTCCCAGTCAATATTATAAGTTACCAACCAATAGTTTCAAAGCTAGATTTTATAATTGGCTTTTAATTAATCCTTTCTACTCTGTAGATGAGTTTCTTAACATAAATTCACACGAAATTGTTTTTTAATAAATAAAGTTATTTAGATTAGTTACAATTATTATTCTGTTGCTGAGTTTTTCAACACAAATTTGTATGAAATTGTATTTTAATAAATAAGTTTAATTGCAATTTAGTTAGTTTTCTTCAATTTAAAAGTTTCAAATTATTTCATGTTTTCATTGTATTACTTAAATTTTACTGTTTCTATTATTAGTGTTTTTTAAAATGTATTTATATGTTTTTTCAATGTATTCTGACGAAGCCTAAAACTGTATGTCTAATGGCCAAATAAATTGAATTGAATTGAATGCTTTCATGTGGGATAGTAGAATTGAGGAGCTTATTTTCAAAACGACCTTTGTCCATTCCCTTAAATTTCTGTAAAATCACGAAAAACGTTTTAATTTCTTACCAGCTAGGCAAGAGACATTATGTAACCAAAGAGGTTGGATGCATTTAGAATCAAATGGAGCATGAGACTCTTTGATTCCAAAGCTGGAACTAATATTTTGTCGCAATTTTGCTGTGGACAAGAGTCAGTTTGATTCCAATAGTCACTTTTAACACAAGATTTTAGTGGTTTAGAGGGTGTTCTGAAGCCAAATCATGACAGTTGTATGTAGAGTTATAGGCTAATTGAAGAATGCATGGGTACAGAAAACTCATTTTCGTTATCAGGTGAACAAGAGCTCCTCAAATGATAGTACCGGTAGATAATATGGTTACAGAAATTAATAATAAATAATGAGCATATTTAGAAATACTAGCAGTCAGTCAACAAACTTTTCCAGATAGAACACGACTTTTAAGATTATAAATAAAATATAATGATTATGACTGGTGAATAGAAGAACTGTCTTACATTTGTCCAGACAAGAGCTATTTTCATGAATGATTGTTATTAGTGAGAAGTGTAGGCCTATAATGAAATAAAAATGTAACAGTTAACAAAATGGAGTCGTGTAATAGTTCAGTACTGATTGTCTATTATAAAATCTGCAATAAGAATAAAATTAACTCTGGTGACTCTGTAAAGAAGTTACGGAATAATACTGTAATGCATTGTGAACAACTTTCTCAGTAAACTTACATAGTAGGTACACAACAATAAACACAATAGAGCTTTGGCAAGACTGATCCTACTTCACATTCGTGAGATGATTGAAATGAAAGCAGTACCTTACCTCTAGCTGAGAAAACAAGTTTCATATTTGCACGTCAAATGCAGTAGCGGCCGGTGATCGAAATCCTCGGTGAGGCCAGATGCAACTAGTTTAAGTGCCTCTGATAGGAAATGTTTGTTTATGATATTAATTATTATTGTTATTATATTATTAGTATTATTATTATTATTATTATTATTATTATTAGCCTACTATTGATGAAAAATAATGTCACTCACCAAATAAGCTGTTATGCTGTGAGTTTCAGTGATTGTTTCAGTGTGATGAAACATCCCACATTATGTGTTGAAAATCCCCTCCTTTCTGTTCTTTTTATTTTTTTCCCTTGACAGCAACGAACAAGGCCAACAGAGAAGTTTATTTTACACCACATTACCACTTAACCATTTATGTTGCCCATACCAGGATGCAATAGAAACTCGCGTTTTAAGATTATCTGTAAGAAAAATTGTCAGCGATGTCGTAGGTATCTCGGTAGACTCTCTCTTTATTTAAAACTTCCTTTCTTTCAATATTATTTCTTCTCGAAAAAGGACACTCTAACAGTGAATTAACTACACCAGCATTATTTGTCGCATTTGTTTCTGTTTATATTTTCCCGAAATACATAACAACATTGGCCCAGATTCACTACTGTACTACGAAGTACAATAGTGCAACACCCTCGCTTAAGTAATAAACTGAGACTTAAGGGGAGAGAATAGTGTGCGTCTCTGCCTGCCAAAGAGCTGGAATTTGTGTTATTTATGACCTATTTAGGAAGACAAGTCACCATTGCTATTCCCACCCCACTCTACCCTTGAGGCCGGCCCATGGATGGGAGGGGTGAAACCTGACCAGGCCACGAGGCCGGACGAATTGTGCCTCGGCTACAACGTTTTAAGCGCAAGCTCAAACCCCGCGAAAATACAGAAAATTCAGAAGACAGACCCGGCACGAACGAGTCTGGCCTCAGGAACAAATTTTACTGCAAAACAGGTCTATATACATCACAAGCCAGACTCGGCACGAGCGATTCTGGCCTCAGGAGTAAATTTTACTGCAAAACAGGTCTATATACATCACAAAGTTTTAAAATGCTTCTACAACGATGCTTCATTCAAATAACTAATACATTATATAAAAACACAAAATTTTATTTCTGTTAAGCCAAGTGACTGAGGCCCGGCCTCACTTGCCTCAGTCAATCAGCCGCCACTGGTCAATTGCATTTATATTGATTCATTCAAATTATTGTTGAGAATCATATGAAAAACACTTACGCAAATTCCTTTTCTATCTATTCTTATAAATTCGAAAAAAACAAAATTTAAATCTCGTTTAATCGGTAGCTATATTAATTGTTCATATATTATAATCAAAGGCGTATTCAGGCAGGGGAAATATTAGGGCATAATGTTCATTCTCACCATAATAGAATATTCGAAGAGACTTTCCGCTTCTTCTCTTCTCTCTACAAAGAATTAACTGAAAGAGATGCATGAAAACCAATGAATTTCTTCCTAGGAAAGGACGAAAAAACTTCTCTGTGTACGCCACTGGTTGTAACGAACCTTACTTGCTTTTGAGGAATATTTCACTAGTAATGTTTTACTTGAGCTTTCATGATCTATAAATTACCAAGATAATGAACACAAGTCTCAATATACAAACAATGCAGTGAGGTCGTAGTATTGCAGAGATAAGATAACAGTGTATGAATGGTTCATTAAAAATGAGGATTATTTGTTCAGTAGAATTATGAAATCTTAAATACATCCTTTGCATCTGGAAACGTGAAAGCTGAAATTTTGTATATTCTTCATTAAATCTTCATTTTCAGTACCAGTATGTTCCAGTATACAGATTATACAATGTTTTATACACATTTATACAAATTGCGGTAGTTAACTGAATGATATTGTATTGACATTACACATAAGAGACCTAACTTCAAAATCCAGAGAATGCAACTTATGTTGGTGATATGTGATTGGTTCTTAGCCAAGAAATTAGTATTAAATTGTAATAAAACTAATATAATCCAGTTTATATCCTGCCCACATTCACCTCGAAAATTTCAACCGCAGTAATTAACAACAGGTCCCTTACAGAAACAATAACCAAATTTCTTGGCTTACAAATCGATAATATGTTAAACTGAAAAAAAAAAAAAAAAAAAAAAAAAATCATATTAAAGAAATTACCCCCAACTAAATTCAACATGTTTTGCTGTTAGATTATGCAAGTGATAGTAAATATGAATACGGTACCTTAAAAACAATATACTTTGCATACTTCCACTCAGTAATGAGTTTTAGAATAATATTCTGGGGAAATTCTATAGATAGTAACAGTATATTCCAAGAATAATAGTAGGTGTCAAATCTAGGTAATCGTGTAGGACTATTTTCAGCCCATGGCTTGTCACTATATTTTTTTCATTAATAAAATTCCACGTATGCAATCGTAAAAACTTTTATAACTAATTCAACAGTTTATAGCATAAATACTCGTCAAAAAAATAATTTTCATACTCCATTGGCAAATCTATCATGCTATAAAAAAGGAATGCATTATATGGCAGTAGCAATTTTTAATAGCCTCCCTATGAATATAAAAAATGAAACTCAAAACATGAGATTATTTAGGGCCAAATTAAAGAAGTACCAAATTTCTCACGCCTTCTACTCTGTAGGTGAATTTATGACATTCAACAATACTGCATGAATACTTCTGTCTTGTATTAAATATCGATACTAACCCTTATTTTGTACTAGTATATTGTAAAACTCTTCTGTATGTATTTCAACTAGACTGTGACTATGAATTAAGACTTTGTAGTACTATTAAGACTTTTTTTTACATATTCCATATTCAAGCTGTGAAGTGATACCGGTATATGAATACCATGGCATATAAATAAGTGCAATACAATACAGTAATGTTTTAAATGGTCTCTGCAGTGTAACTGAGTGTCCTTGACCATCAGTCTGTCATGCAGGTGGTCCGAGTTCGAGTCCAGATTAAACTAAAATTTTTTCATTGAAAAATTCACAGTGACTCTTGTGTACCAGGTCACAATTGGGACTTTCTTGGGGTTCTCTTATTTCACCACGTTAGGCAGGAGGAAGGAGGTAAGATTAGTGAAAAAAAAAGTACCGTATTATGTACCAAGTGAACAATGCAATTGAAAAGTATATGCAGAATAGTTCTGTATGTCCCTTAATTACAGGTCTAAGTGCAGCAAAATTACTTCATGAACGTGGAGTGCAAGTGATAGTGTTAGAAGCAAATGACCGAGTTGGTGGTCGGACTTTGACAATGACGCCATCAGTACAGGCAGGGGATCCACAATATGGTTGGGCTGATCTTGGAGCTTCCTATGTTGGACCTTCTCAGAATCATGTCCTACGTCTGTGCAAAGAATTGGGCTGTGAAACATATCTCTGCCGTGACAACCATGACAATGTGCATTACAGTGAGGTAACATAAACATACCGGTATCTAGTAATTCAAAATCAGACATTACAAATCTTGAAGTTGGTTGACTCAGATGAAAGTAATTAATATCATCATAATCAGCAGCAGCAGCAGCACCACCACCACCACCTGGTCTGTAGCTTGTGGTGGCCATTGTTGCCAATTTAGTGACTGTCATATTTTTTTATTGTTGTTGCACTTTTTATTAATAATTAAGTAAGGTACTTTGAAGCTTTAACATTATTTTAAATGATAAGTCTCAAAGGACATTGCAAAATAATCTAGCAAATAACCGAAGTAACTTGAAATTATTTTATTAAGAAATTTAATGTGTTAAGCTTCAAAGATTCACATTACTGACTGCACGATACAATTTATTGTATACGTCATGTATAGTATGTGTATATTGTAAGGAACGGAGTATGCATTTTTTAAGTCGAGGTGTGCCAGGGGAAAATCTTGGGGTAGCATACCGCCTCTGGTTTTTTTCTACTTCCCTCACTGCATATAAATCTATACTAATAATAAATCTGTAGCCGAAATTTTTCTGGTAATTTTCGACTTTCCAAAAATAATTGGTCCTAACATATATAATTAACCACCCTGAAACCGAAAATAGCTTTTTTGAAATTTTTGTTTGTATATCTGTCTGTCTGTCTGTCTGTCTGTCTGTCTGTATGTTTGTTACCTTTTCACGCGATAATGGCTAAACGGATTTCGATGAAAATTGGAATATAAATTAAGTTCGTTGTAACTTAGATTTTAGGCTATATGGCATTCAAAATACATTATTTAAAAGGGGGGTTATAAGGGGGCCTGAATTAAATAAATCGAAATATCTCGCTTATTATTGATTTTTGTGAAAAATGTTACATAACAAAAGTTTCTTTAAAAATAATTTGCGATAAGTTTTATTCCTTGAAAAATTTTGATAGGGCTGATATTTAATGAGATAAATGAGTTTTAAAATTAAAATAACTGCCATCTAAGGCGGTGTATTGAAATGAAAAACAAATGACTTCGTCTATAAGGGGCCTTGGACACAACAATCGAAAGCTATGAAACATAGCCTACAGACAAGTTTCTGTGCTTGTATGAAGTAATATCGGAAGCTAAATTAACCGATTTGTATAATTAATTATTATTTCATCATTGGAAAGTGTAGTTTCTCTGGATGGACATAATGCTATAATGTTATTACAGTAACTTGTGAGTGAATTGAGGACAGGTAAGATTAAAATAGCTTCTTATGCACAGAAAACTTGTATATTCATTTCCTGTATTTCTTAAAATAATGTTTATGAACATATTCATTTTTATCTCAGAGAATTAACGAACAACGAGAGTGTATTGATTTAGTATGCAGTAATAGTACGTTAGCTTAACAATGCATTATTTTATAATCCAAATTTTAACTATGCTCAATTGAATCGTGTTAAAATATGTAAAATATATATATGCAATAAATGCAATGCAAAAAAACTGGGTAATGAGCCAAGCAGATTATGTTGCGTTGTTGTAAAAGTTGTTCCTCCTGAGATTCAAGAGCTCCCACAACAAATTAAAAACTTTCTAATTCGAGTACATCCGTTATCAACACACTTTTTACATAATATAATATAATATAATATAATATAATATAATATAATATAATATAATATAATATAATATAATATAATATAATATAATATAATATAATAATAAATCTATAGCCAAAATTTTTCTGTTAATTTTCCAAAAATAATTGGTAATAACAATTAAGAAACATGTTCAAGGAATTGTCATTGCACCAAATGAGTGGTCTCTGGATCAAAATGATCGCATTTTAATATTTTAAATACAATTTAAATTAAGTAACATCATCATCATCATCATCATCCTTCACGAATTAGGCCTCTGTAGACCTGTTTCGGCCCCATCCAGCAGTCTTCTTAACGGTCTTCCTAGTCGACGATGTCCTCTAGGTTTATATTGCATCATAATTTTTGGGATTCTTGAATTTTCCATTCTTCTTACATGATCTAGCCAATTGAATTTGTATCTGGTGATTTTTTCTTCTACTGACTCTACTTCTAATTGTTCTAAAATTTCTTCATTCCTTTTTCGGTCTAAATTGTTTATTTTGTTTTTTATTGATTTATGAATTCAAATCATTACTCCGGCCTGTGCTCTTGTCTTCTTATTAACACCATTATATATGATTATGTAGTTTTTTGTTTCAGTTGTACCTTTTAGTTTCTTTTTTGTTTCTGTTATTGCTGCTATTTTAATCTGCTTTTTATTCAATATTTCATCTAGTTCTTCTTCTTTATGATTGATCCCTCTAACATTCCAAGTAGCGTATGTGAACATATTTTGTTTTTTCCAATTTCGTTTAACCGTTGACTTGCTCTGGGTTGTCATCAAATTATCTATCCTTATACTGCTTGTTTGAGGCTTGAAAGTAATGTAGTTTTCCCTAAGATAGGTTACTAGCCTTATCGTTAGGTAGTCCAGTAGTGGGGCTGCCACTTTTAGCCTCTGGACAGGCTTGTAATGCAGCATTTCCTCTGCATTTGATGAAACAGTTATACCGCTGTGACTCGGTCGCCATTTCCTCGTTGGTAGAAACAGGGTGGACCACGGGAAGGTGAGGATGGCATTTGGATAGGAGAGGCTGTATGTTTCGCGTCACTATCCCTTCTTCACCCCATTAAGTAACATATTAAACGATTTATCCTTCTATCAAACACGAATGTTCCCTGGGTCAAATGTCCTACTTTAATTATGTAATTAAGTTATATTTATTTCCAATGGGTGCAGCAGAGCGCACGGGTATGGCTAGTAAATAAATAAAAGTACACCTTCACACAAGTCATTAAATGCATTATAAAAAATTCAGAGTTTTTTCCTTATGATGTAATTTTTTTAGGGAAGGAAAAGTAGATATACTTCATCATGGCCAAGCTTTTGGTGGAGTAGTCCTTTAGCTGCGTGGGACCTACGTTCAGCTCTGCGCAAATTAGATGATATGGCTCATCAAGTACCAAGAGATCGTCCATGGCAAGCTCCTCATGCTGCAGAATGGGATCAAATTACTCTCAAGGAATTTATCAAGAAAGAATGCTGGACTAGGTAAAAAATGATCGTACTCTCTTACTGTAGATTGGATAGAAGAAATACCATAATTAGACTACATAATTTTCACTAGTGTACTCTTAATTTAAATGGGCCTTAAATCCATACAACGAAGACTTCAAACATCTATAATAATACATCTTGAACAATACGAAATATACAGACACACAAAAACACATCCAAATGAAATTCTCAACACACAACTCAATTCCAGAACACACACACTCTTTGACTCCACATTACACTACACAAACACACCCCCATAGGAAACAAAACAAAAGGCGCCAAGATCAGCAACAACCAGTTCTGAAGAAGACCCATAACAGGTCGAAACATGTTAATCAGGTACAATAGAATTTAATACAAGGAAGACATATAATACATATTCCGAAATCTATAATAAGTTAAAATTATTAACTCCAATATATATATATATATATATATATATATATATATATATATATATATTACAATTCGTTCCAGAGATAATTGAAAAGTAACTAATGTAGCAAATTATGTCAGCATTTACATTTTCAACAGTTTAATTTGAAGAGAATTTTTCTCTTTAGAAATAAAAGTGTGTAAAATAAATAAGACTTAATTTTCATCTAAGTATGTATGCATAATTGCTATTACAAATCATTTCGATAAATACAAGCATACATACATTTCTATTACCGTAAACTGGGGTTACTTTGACCGCAGAGGAAAATTTGACCATTTTTTTTCAGAAAATCATATTTAAGTTTCTACATGCTGCATTTGTTACAGATGGAGGTAAATTATCATAAAATCATTCTCATACCAAATTTACCTCCATCTATAACAAATGCAGTATGTAGATACCTAAATATGATTTTCTGAAAAAAATGGTCAAAGTTTCCTCTGTGGTCAAAGTAACACCAGTTTATGGTATATATATTTAAATCGTTAATGAAGAACAATGAAATGCCACTTAATCTAACATATTTGAATACAAATTTGCATTAATTATTAATATAAGTAAAGAATTGCATTTTATACAGCTACAAATTTAAATTCGATATATGAATTGCTGAATAATTTTGAACTGTAATAAATTCACATAAGGATCACGTGGTAGCATTAAGACATAATTCTGCAAAGCCAGAAGATCGCGGATTCGATTCCCGATGAGATCATGGATTTTTTTCATTGAACTAATCCTCCTCGCCATGCTATGACCCTGGGGTTTACTAAACCCCTAACAGAAATGAATACCAGGAGTATTTTCGTGGGGGAAAAGCTAGCAGGCACATACAACTGACAATGCTATTTGTCTTAGGATGGGAGCCTTACATCTTGATACACTCTGGACTGATTTGACCTATAATAGGGTTGAAAGAAAGCTCACATGAACATTGATCTTTTTCCTAACACTTCTGTGACTTTCTTTAGAAAATTAATAAGGTTATGAACAGTATGCGAAAGAGAAGGGAGTATAAAGTGATTTCTGAACATAATTGATGCATGAGATGCAACTTATTCTGCGGTAGGATAGTTTACATAAAAGGGAAGTGTTTTTGATCATTGCTTCTCCATTTTGCTCTAGCACAATGTTGGGTACATGATTAATTATTTGACCCTTCTGTAAATCTTTATGTTTCCTTAGGCATTCTTGAGTGTATCACGTGATGATGGATCTACATTACATCAAAACGATGATGGTGGAGAAATCGTGGATCAATAATAGGTAAAACGGGAGTACCCCACGAAAACCTGTTTTAAACACATTCTTTATTCCCTGCAGATTACATTTAAACACTCTGGGATTTGAACCTGTGGCTTGTAGCTTGGAAAGCTGATGCTCTAGCTGTTCAGTTAACAGTGTGTCTGTTTTTACATAAATAATATATAGGTCTATGTATATTTTTTTTCTCAGCATGGATTCAAAATTTATCTTATGAAATTATGTTCTCCCTTTGAGTAATTGAATCGATCATTTCAGAAAGGGCATGAGTCACAAATCAGTCACAAAAAGTTAACTTTTCAGAAACAGCAAAAAAAAAAAAAAAAACTTTTTAAGGTTAACTATGTAACATTAATATTGCCAACAGTATTAATAAACATACTCAGTAGAAATAATTTGTATAGTGTAATTTCAATTTTAACATCTTAGTTTTTGAGAAAAAATTATAAAATTGATTGACTCATGACCTTTCTGCAATGGATATTAATTTTTGGCAAAAAAAGTAAGAAAATGACAAAGAGAGAATAACATAATTTTATCATATATTTTAGGGATTTTTGTATACAATAATGGCTTACTGTTTTGGATCTTTAATTATCTCACGAATTGATAATTATCGTACAACCTGGTATCTTTGTTCAGAACTAATATGATTGTTGAGATTTGAAAAGAGATAAAAAATCAAAACAACAGAATTAAGGACAGGAACATCAGTTCTGTTTCACCATTGATACATTCATTGTTTGCAGATAGGGCACAAGTTACAATGACTCGCAACTTTTCTGCAATGATTGAAAATTTACAAGTCGTAAAACACTGGATACAAATCCGTGATTGAATCCCTCCTTCTACAGAATGATAGTTCTACCTTTAAACTATACATTTCAATGAAAATACATTTCCGGACAAAAGTTGACTCATGCCCTTTCTGTAATGAAAGATTAAATTATATTTAATTTATGTATGTAATGAAATAAATTAACATTATTAGGGCGTACATTATCTTAAAATATTAACATTCAACTTAGTTCGGTATTTATGTAATTTTATTGATAAATATTGTGTTTTCACATTATTCTGACAGCTTTTTTCTGGGATTTCTTTAATAGGGATGCAAGAGAATTTCTGGACGCTATGGGTGCTATAAACAATACTGCAGATTCTCATGAGATGTCGTTACTGTTCTTTTTATGGTATTTAATTCAGGGTCATGGTGTGAATCGAATTTGGCGAATTAAAGATGGAGCACAAGAACGCAAGATTATTGGTGGTTCTCAGCAACTTTGTATCAAAATGGCCAAATTGCTTGGAGGTATGTGTTGCTTACAAATACTGAAGATAATCTCTTGATAGCTTAGCCTATGAAGTGGAAAATTATACACTAAAATTAAAGTATGGCATATAATATTTAAGTCCTGTGCCGTGGCGTCGCGGTCTAAGGCATCCCGCCTAGGACTCGCGTTACGGAATGCGCGCTGGTTCGAGTCCTCATGGGGGAAGAAATTTTCTCATGAAATTTCGGCCAGTGTATGGGACCGGTGCCCACCCAGCATAGTGATGCACTTGAGGAGCTACGATAGGTAGCGAAATCCGGTTGCGAATACCAGCTATAACAGCTGGGGGAATCATCATGCTAACCACACGATACCTCCATTCTGGTTGGATGATCGTCCACCTCTGCTTCGGCATGTGGGCGTGAGGCCAGCAGCCGGCTGGTCGGTCTAGGCCCTTCACAGGCTGTAGTGCCACGGATTATTATTATTATTATTAGTATTATTATTATTATTATTATTATTATTATTATTATTATTATTATTGTTATATAAAATTTAATTGGTACTAATCTATTGATATTTAATTTTTTCAGAGAGAGTTCATCTCAAAAAGCCTGTTATACATATCAGACACATGGATGATGGTGTAATGGTAAAAACTTTGGATGGAACAGTTATCAATGGTTCATATGTTATTCTAGCTATTCCTCCTCCTACACAAGTAAGTAGTAATAAACATATGTTCGATAAGCCTACACTTTTCCAACTTCACAAAACTTACATTATAATATTAGCTAATGGGATCTGTTTGTGACTGCATATTCCAAAACTAACATCTTAGAGTTTTTCAATTAAATAGAAAATTATATAGGTTTAGACACTTTTCCGAAAGTGTTTCTATTACTGGTACATGCCACTGGCATAGCTTAGTCAGCTAAGGCACTTGCCTGCCGATCCTGAGTTGTGCTCGGATGTGGGTTCGATTCTCGCTTGAGCTGATTACCTAGTTGGGGTTTTTCCGAGGTTTTCCCCAATCGTAAGGCAAATGTCAGATAATCTATGGCGAATCGTCAGCTTCATCTCGCCAAATATCATCTCACTATCACCAGTTCTATCGACACTAAATACAGTAGCGTGCAAATTAATCCGAACAACGTAATTACTTATGCAAAAACACTCAAACGGGATAAAAAAAGGATCTAAGACATACCTCAGTAATCTATGTGGCCTCCCTTGTTCCTAATAACAGCTCTGAGACGATTTGGCATGGATTCCACTAATTTCCCATAAATATTCTTCATTTCTTCATCGTGAAACCATACACCAATGAGGGCAGAAATCATCTTCTCCTTTGTAGAACAATCCATTTTTTGCATTCTTCTTTTGCAAATTGACCACAAGTTCTCAATGGGGTTGATGTCTGGTGAGTTGCCTGGCCAGGGGAGTACCTGAATATTCTTCTTGTTGAAGAATTCTGTAGTTTTTCGAGACGTATGGCATGGTGCCAGGTCTTGTTGGAACACACCTCTGCCATCCGGAAATGATTTTTGCAGCTGGGCACGATTCTGGTTTCCAATAAGTGAATATATTTGTCAGAATTCATCATTCCCTTGATAGGTATTAATGCTCCAGGCCCTTCATGTGTAAAACAACCCCAAAACATTACTTTAGGGGGGTATTTGGGTGCTTGTTGGAGATGAGCTGCTGTTACTTTTTCGGATCCTTTCCGTACGTAAGAAACACAGTGGCCGTGGACCTCGAAATGAGACTCATCGGAAAAAAGTACATTCTTCCAGTCATTCACTGTCCAGTGTTTATGGAATTTTGCCCACATTAAGCGTTTTTTGCACATAACAGGGGTTAGCAGTTGCTTCTTAATAGGCTTACAAGCCCTTCGTCCAGCTTCCAAAAGCCTACGCCGCACTGTTGTGACGTGAATATTCGCCCCAGTGGTAACCATTAACTCGCGGGTTAAGTGGACAGCAGTTAGTCTAGGATTTAATTTACTTTTCCTAACAATTAAACGATCATCTGCAGGTGAAGTCTTCCTTTTCCGGCCACAGTTTCCTTTTTTCTGGGGTATGATGGATCCAGTCTCCCTGTATCGTTTTATGATCGAATTAACAGTAGCCAAACCGATGTGACATTCTGCAGCAATTTGCCTCTGTGTCATAGAAGAATGCTCTGCTAATGTTATAATTTTACACCGTTTTCGTGGAGTTGTATCCATTTGTGAAGACTACAGAATGTACACAGGATTGCAGTATTAAGTCTTCAACACAACTGAAATGCTTAACTTATAAGTATAAAACGACAGGCAAAATGTCACATGTTATAAAAAAAATAATGACAGAGCTTCAACAATGGAATTACACGTACTACAGATGTCAATTAAAGCGGTATGAGCAGCTGTGAGGCCAACAATGACAGAAAATGTAAAAATATGTCGTGTTCGGATTAATTTGCACGCTACTGTAACCTCGTAGTTGATACAATGTCGTTAAATAACCAAGTAAAAAAATTACTGGTACCGGAACATAATAGTAGTGAAATATACTCTATAATTCTGATATTTAATGCACCTTGATTACGAAACAGTTTGAAATTTCGAGTTTATTGTAATTTATAGTGATAAGTACAGATAACTTATATTTCTGTTTCTTATTTCTCAGAATGTATTACATTACCAGTACTGTAGCTGTGGGAATAAGAGATTAATGATGAAAACAATATTCTTTTATGAAAGTTCACAAAGTAATGTTATGGTGATTATGATGTGAGAGTGATGACTTTTAAATGAGAAAATAGTATTTACGATAATTTAGTTTAATTTGCTGTATTTCAAAATGGATTTATTGTATAATACGTTGACACTTTCAGTTCTATTCATAAGTGATTCTGAAACTACCGGTACTGTATATAATTAATTTGCATATTTTTTAGAAGAAACATACAGACGTTTGACAGCTATTGGTAAATTATATACCATAAAACGGTGTATAGGGACAAATTTTTACTACTTTTTATTTCTTTGTGTCGTAGAGTAAATATAATAATAATAGTGCTTATTTGTTTACTCGTTATGAATAAAAACATGAATATTCTTATTATTATATTTACTCTTTGTCACAAATAAATAAGAAATAGTAAAAATTCGTCCCTATTCGCCCCATTTTAAGGTAATTGACAATAAATACATGTAATAACTTGAATAAACATTGTTGGATTAAATTATTTGCACATAAAAATTCAAGTCTACATGAAAGTTTGATTTATGAAAATAAAACAGCACTGTTGGGTTTAAATAAAACCCGTCTAGAACTATATATATATATATATATATATATATATATATATATATATATATATATCTTGAGTGACACTGAAAACACCTTGTAAGAATAAACTAAATTACTTCACAGAAGTTTCCTTCGAAGAAAAATATATATTATAATAACTAAGAAATATATATTAAAGATCTGAAAAGAGTCAGTTTGGGTTTTTTAGTTTCTAACTCTCAAATTAGATCGTCATACCAGATCTTCAAAAAATGTTAAATTAGGTTGAATTTTCGAGATTTTTAATATAGAAATATGATAAGTGCGAACCTAAGAACCCGGTGCTTGAAACAAAACTAAAAATACATACCTGAATACCTAGGGAAAGTTTATTCAAATAATAAATAAATGTGACCTAGTGATAGTTCAGTCAGCTGACCATATATCTCAACAAAGGACAGAATTTCGATCTGCATAAATTACAATATCCTAGTCTTACTATGAACAAAGCAGCTTTATCGTATTATTATTATTATTATTATTATTATTATTATTATTATTATTATATCATCATTCATTTATAGTGTTCTGCTCAAGGGCAGGTGTTTCACTGCAAACCCAGCATTCCCCAATCTTTCCTATTTTCTTAATCTCCGCATATGGGCCATATATCTTAATGTCATCTATCATCTGATATCTTCTTCTGCCCCAAACTCTTCTTCCGTTCACCATTCCTTCTAGTGCAGCTTTCAGAAGGCAGTTTCTTCTCAACCAGTGACCCAGCCGATTCCTTTTCCTCTTCCTTTCTTCACCCACTCTTCGCAACACAGCTTTGTTCTGAATCTGAATAATATGTGTAATTTAAAAGCTTCAACAGGTAAAGAAGTATTCAAATATATACAATCTATAAAAAAAATCAGAATTTATGAATTAGTAGCCAACTATTGTAAGTTAGTAAATATCTTAGCAAAGCACCACTTTACAAGTAACATTGGAGAATTAAAATAATTATATAATTGTTCGTAAGGGAGTTCTTTACTGCAGAATTATTTCACGTATGAGTTTTCATTTTAAAGTAATTGTGAAATTGAAAATTAAATTACTTTATTTATAGTGAAAAACGTGTACTATTGAGTATAACATTTTATGGTGTTCTATTTTTACAGCTCAAGATTCATTTCGATCCTCCATTACCCACATTACGTCATGGTCTCATACAGCGAAATCCCATGGGAATCGTCATCAAATGTATTGCATTCTTCAAGCGGGAGTTCTGGATTGAGAAAGGTAGGAATAATATCTCAATGCTTAGTAATACAAATAATATTATTTTGCAAAAATTATCTACTACATCAATTTCCTAAGGATAGTTGTGAGTGTGAGATTATTTATCTTAAGTAATTTATTTCTGCCGTAAGTTGCGAATTATATACAGTTTTGGAAAGAGAGAACCAGCAGTCTTATTCTTTGAAAAAAAAAAAAAATAGAGCATACCTATAGTCATATTTTGTTGTTATGAATTAAAAGTTTTCGTGAGGGTGACAGAATGCCAAGAATTTACATAATATTTCAGAAAATATGTAAGACATTATAAATGTAATGGAATTTATTGAGACACATTTATTGGCTTATGTTTTAAACTATATGAGGAGGTCCATTCCAAATCGTATTAAGTCCACAAGTCCACTGATGTAATGTTTTCAGGGGAGAAGAAAAACTGTTTATATGCCAAATAAGTAATTATTAATTACTGGAAGAACTTCATTTATTGGAAACAATTATATTTGAAATTACTTTTACATCAGACTGTCCTGAAATTCATAAAATATCATGGACATAATATGGTTTGACGTGAACATAAAAAAGAAAACAAAATTACTCCCTCAATATTTGTAAAAATTCAACCAAAGTAATTGTGTAAGTAATAAGTAACTCTCCTTGATTTACCCCTGTGTAATATTGAACCACAAAGGTATAATGTTCATTAACACTAACGATCTTGATCAGCTTTCTTTTTTGTTGAGAAAATCCTGCGTATATCAGGGAATTGGACAACAGTAGAACTGACCTTCGCTGTGCTAGCATGGTGGTTCGAACAGTGTTAAATCAGGATCCTTATCAATGATTCTGTAGATTTAAACAAAAATATCCTATTGCACATTACATGATTATTGTAGAAAACAGTTTTTTTAATGAAAATAAGTCTATTAAACACCTATTAATTGTTAATAAATATAGTAAAAATATTATACCAATATTCACTTTGTTGCTGTCATGCTGATTTCTTCCTCACTCTTATTCTGCTTCCTCTGTTATTCTCACCTATACACACTTCTCCCTCCATTTTCGCGGATATCATATGCACAACTGGACTGCAGCGGCACTGAACTGATACAAAGTTCGACAATAAGTCAATATGTACTGTAAATTGGTGCTAGTTTTTCTCAGTGCAGGAAAGTTGACACGCAACCTTACAATGAAAAGTATTAATTGGTTTTGGACAGAATATGGTTTGACGCAGAACAAAAACGTGGACATAATATGGTTTGCCACAAACATCCAGTTTCATGCCTTCTTTTCAAGGGGATTTAATACAGTTAGACCCAAACAGACTTCACAGCATGATAGAGTATGTTCAGAACTATATGAAATCATATAAAATTTAATTTAATCCATGGGTGGATTTAATACGGTTTGGAACGGACCTCCTCATATAAACTTCATTAACTTCAAAAATGACTGAAGAACGAAATATTCACTGAAAACAAAATAAATTTAAATAATTAACATTCATGTATTTTGATAATATGTATATTTACATTCAAACATTAAGATCATAAAACAGTTTTTGAACACGTTAAAATGAAGTTAAAATTATTACGTATTAAAAACATTGTTATATTATGCAATTATTTACGTAGCTACCTCATCTTCAGTAGCCTGAACAACTCCGTAAATGCAAAGAAACCTAAATGTATTAAATCTATTGAAATTATAAATGTAAGTAAAATATTCATAATGAAGAATGAAAATCATCATCATCATATCCGTCACGTATTAGACCCTACAGGATCTGTTACGGTCTCATGCCAGCGCTTGCGTGGTCTTCCCAATTTCCTCTTTCCTCGTGGTACATAAGTAAGAATCTGTTTATGCCATCTAGTGCGATCCATCCTTTCGACATGTTTTTTCCACTGAAGTCGATATTGTTGAACAAAATTAACTATAGGATCCATTTTGAGTTCCTGCAATATGTCCACATTTTTACGGTGTTCCAGCAAAGAGCATCCCGCTGTTCGTCTCATGAACCTCATTTCAGCTGTCGTCAGCCTTTGCTCATCAGCTTTTCTGATTGTCCATGCCTCGCTACCGAAGTGAGGACCGATCGAGCTAGTGTCTTATATACCTTTAGCCTTGTATGTTTCTGAACATGGGATGATTTGAAGACGGTGTTAATTACGCCAGTGATTTTTATAAATTTATATATTTTGTTCGACATATCTTCATCAGTGATGTAAGAGAGGTTATAACCTAAATAGTTAAATGAATTAACACGTTCAATTAAAGTATTTTTTATCATGATCTTACTTGGAATTGGGTTCTCTCCCGAAAATGCCATGACTTTCGTTTTCTCTTTTGAGATTTCCATATTGAAATCTGAGGCGATTATTTGCAAATTATAAATGGCTCTCTGTAAAGCATCCTCTGTTTGAGCGATAATAACCTGATCGTCAGCAAACATTAGTGTATCGAGAACTGTGTTCGATTAATTTGAATTCCAGCATGATGACTTTGCCTCCAAATGTATAAAATATGGTTCATATATATAATAAACAACAGAGGGGAAAGACCGCACCCTTGTCTAACACCTTGGTTGATGGAAGTCCAGCTAGTAGTTCCGCGTTCAGTTCTTATGGCAATTTCATTTTGTTGATATAAATTATAAATGGAGAGAATGATTTGGTTTGGCACATTATCATAGCGTAAAATCTCTAAAAGTTTATTTCTATCTACTCTATCAAAAGCTTTTATGAAATCAATAAAAGCTAAGTGGGTTTGAATATTAAATTCTCTGTGCTTTTCAATTAAAATCTTCATGGTGAAATAGCTGTCACAACATGATCTTCCTTTTCGGAATCCATTCTGTTCTTTAGTGATTTTGTCTTCGTAAAGATGTGATAGTTTATTTTTGATTATGGCTGTATAGATCTTATATCCAGAATCGAGAAGACTTATACCCCTGTAATTTTCACATAATTTTTTGTAAGAATGAAAATAAATACAGTATTATATTAATATTAACATAAAAATCCAAATGAATATACATATTATCATACTGTAAAAATTGCATTTGACCTATATGATATATGATCGTAAAAACTCATGTCGTTGTTTTTGTCTTTGTACAGGTTACAATGGATTTGTCACTTGCGCTGATGGAATCGAAATAGTTGGTAATGTGGGTGAGGATTTCAAGCCAAACATATCTCTGTATGGACTTATCTGTTTCGTATATGGGAAGCAAGCCATCAGACTTCAAGAAATGGAACAGTCTGTTCGCAGAGATGCTATTTGTCGCTCTCTCGCAAATTTCTATGACAGTCAAGAAGCATTGAGGGTATGATATTTGATTAAATATAATAAATTAAGATGTTAAATGAGGCACTCAGAATACAAGTGGTGCAAGTTCACAGAAACTACTAATGAGATATTCATTGTTTTAGAAAAAATCAAATACAAAAATTAGTAGCACGATTTTTAATCTTATGTACATTTATTTATAAACAAAATACCCTTTTACCTATACCGTAGGAATATAAATACCTGAAACAAAATTTATGGCTGAAATTAAATAATGACGAATAAACCATGGACCTGCTTCACTTGTCCACTGAAAGTGTTGAAATATTTCACATGCTAATATTGTCAGTGTAGGTTAAAATAATTACTTGTTTAGGACTTTCACTTTTTATACAATTTTAACAATTTTCTATCAGTATTAATTGCAGTAAAACCCCGATAAGACGCTGTTCAAGGGACCGGGTGTAAACCGCGTATTAAATGGGACCGCGTATTAGACGGGTATACTAATTTTGACTTATATACAGTATCTATTAGCATTTTTCTTTATTGAAATACATGATTCATGAAAGGTAATACAGTATTACTCCATTATGTAATTAATGTACTGTACGTCAAAGACATTTCCCAATATGTACTGTACTTAATTCTTTCGAAAAAAAAAAGTTATTTATAGTTTTTTGCCGTGTGTGTTTGCCGTGTTTACCACACTTCAGTTTCCTGCGATTACATCCTCCCGACATTGCAGCTGTAGTGATTCAGTCGCGATTTTTATTATCGTTCTTAATGTCGATGATGGGATTCCTAATGAATCAGAGAGTTGTTTCTGAGTAAGAGTACTGTTCTCCTCATACTTTCGTAAGATTTCCAATTTTTTTCGACACAGAAAGCGCTTTTTGTTTAACACTCATTATAATCACATTCACAGAGGCTTCAGTACACTAAAGGACAACAAACTGCCCAGCAAAAATTTCCAGAATTTTATTACGGCCGAGTGAGGAATGTTGTTTGAGAGAGAGGGTTAGCAAGAGGGTGAAGTATTGTAACTGTATGTAGGCTTTAACTACGCAGGTAAGGAGTCGAATAAGAGAGCATAACAAACTAAAGTACGAGTATGAAGTATGAAGGTTTAAATGTGCAGGTAAAGGTCGAATGCCAATACTTTTCAGGTTAATGGCACCATTGAGTTCAATGACCAAGATGTTTCATTGCTGAAAATTACATCGAAAATATTCCACAAAATCAGCGTATTATGTGGGACTTGAGCGCAACAAACGGGGTATTTTGTAAAGGCATTATATATGAAATGTGCAGGGACCAGACAAAAAAAAAGCGTATTACATGGGATAGCATAATAAGCGGGCGCGTCTTATCGAGGTTTCACTGTATTATAAATAATTATTATAATGTCCTAAAAAAAAAGTTTATAATATATTATGTTTTCATGTGAGTTACTTTTGTATCATGTTTTATTACTAATCACATGAGTGTGATTTTTGGGTTGGGGCATAAGTCATGGCAACTATTTTTTTTGTGAGAATTCGGGTGTGGATGGAAAATGTGAAAATACAGATGAAAGGACAAGGAATGGACGAAATGTACGGACATTTAACAACACACCAACATTTTGCTTTTCGTGTTTAATACAGTCGTTGCCATAACATTACAGGGTGCCTGTGCCAGAATCATTACAGCACACATACTTGTTCTAAAGGCCCTCAATGTTACATCCATCCTGCACAGCGCTATACTGACAACTGATTTAACATTATTCTCTGTTCTATTACAGACAAGCACAGAGCCATGCTGTGTTGTGAACACACACTATGACTGCATGGATTCCATGCGACATATGACATTTTATGATACCAACCCATAACTTTGAAAAAAAAAGTGTTGCCATTACTTATGCCCCAACCCTCGTATACGACAAACTGTTAAGGACAGGTTGCTTTACACACATACCAAATTATCTTCTGTTTCAATTCTTTGAAATGCTATGCTGTTCTAGAAATTATGTTTCTTCTTCTTCTACCCTTCAAGTATTAGGCCATATGGCCTGTTACGATCTCAAAGTTGAATTTTCAATCCAGTGCTTCTTTGGATGACCAAGAGATCTCTTCCTGTTTGGACAATAGTGGAGCACGACTTTTGGGATTCTATCTCTATGCATGCAATGCAGATGATTTATCCAGTTGTTCCGATAATGTTTTGATTGATTAATTACAGGTTCTAGTTGTAGTTCTTCCAGTACATCTTCATTGTGTTCGCGATCCCATTTCGTATATCCCGCTGTATATCTCATAAGTTTCATTTCATTAGCCGTTATTCTGCTTTCGTCTTTCTTCCTCAATGTCCATGCCTCACTGCCGTAACAAAGTACAGGTCTCGCCAAGGTCTTGTATAAGTGAATTGTAGTATGCCTTTGTATTAGGGAAGGTTTCATAATGTTGTTAATTTATTATTCCCATTGTTTTGGTGTATTTAGAAATTTTCTGTGAAATGTCTACTTCATCGAAAAAAGATAATGTATATCCGAGATATGTGAAATAATTTACTTTTCCTAATATTTTTAAATCTAAATATATTTTGTTAGGCATAGGATATTTTCCGCAGAAGACCGTAATTTTAGTTTTTTCTTTATTGATTTTCATGTCTTATTTAATTCCAATTTTGTTAAAATTAAAAATTGAACGTTGTAATTCATCTTCTGAGGATGCCACCAGAGCTAAATCGTCTGCAAAAAGTAATGAATCTAGCTGTAAATGTCTATTGAGTTGTATATATCCATGAGGTAATTGTTTCCTTTCTCTAATTATTTGATTCATATATATATATGTTGTTGTTGTTTTCTAATGCCAGGCGTTTGACAATAAAGTCATTTGACCTCTTGCACTCCAATAGTTTTCAAAGATATTATCATGGCCAGCCACTGAAGCACAGATTTTGAAGTGTTCCGAATCCATTTCTTGGTTTGAGTTGCACAATGGGCAGTTAGGGGACTGATATATTCCAATTCTATGCAGGTGTTTGGCCAAACAATCATGGCCTGTTGCCAATCTAAATGCAGCTACAGACTATCTTCGTGGTAAATCGGGAATTAACTGTGGATTTTGATGCAGAGAGTTCCATTTTTTCCCTTGGGATTGTGTTATCAAATTTTGTTTGTTGAAGTCTAAGTATGTAAATTTAATAAATCTTTTCACAGAGTAATACGTAGATTTAGTAACAGGTCTGTAAGTAGCAGTGCTGCCCTTCTTTGCTAAAGCATCCGCATTCTCGTTTCCCAGGATTCCACAATGGGATGATATCCATTGGAATACAATTCTTTTATTGAGTGATATTAATTGAGAGAGCATTTTAGTTATTTCTGCTGTTTGAGATGAAGGTGTGTGTTTAGAGACTATTGATAGAATAGCTGCTTTGGAGTCTAACAATATAACTGCATTCCTAAATTTATTGATGTGGCATAGAAGATTCCTGAGACTTTCCCTTATTGCAATTATTTCACCATCAAAACTTGTTGTTCCATATCCAAGAGATCTATAAAGTGAGAAGAGATAGCACGTAACACCTGCACTGGCACCTTGTTCTCTGGAGATCAAGGATCCGTCGGTGTATAAATGAAGCCAGTTTTGTGGAGGGTACCTAATATTAATTGTCTCTAAAGACATTTGTTTCAGTATTTCAGTGTTTATTTCTGATTTCAGTATTTCTTCTGTTAAATTTAGATTATATTCTATATTTAATAGAGTTAAAGGGTTTGGTTTAATTTGTAGGTTTTCTTTTAAATCGGGATATTGATTTTCTGTTTTAATTCTTGAACAATGGATATGAAACTTTTTTGAGTTTTCAATCTACAGAGAAGACTGTATGAATGCCAATTGTTTCCTGGTAATCTGATAAGTTTTTTCATATTGAATCAGTGCTTTTTCTTCTATTGTCATATATATATATATATATATATATATATATAATAAACAGCAATGGTGGAAGGCCGCAACCTTGTCTTCCTCTTGTATGAATTTCTGTCCATTGCGATATTTATTGTCACACCTTACTGCAATTAGATTTGTTTTATAGATATTATAATTATATGTTTGCTATAAGTTGTTGTGGAACATGATCTGCAGATGATTATGTTTAAGAATGCTAGTTTAAAAAAAAAAAAAATTTACATTTCCAGTCATTTACAGACAGTTTGGTACTGAAGTCATACTACTTACATTAAAAAAATAATGATTACACAGACTTTTTAATCACATTTTCTTCCAGCCGGTGCATTATACTGAGAAAATATGGTTAGAAGAACCTTACATTGGAGGATGCTACACGAGCTACTTTCCACCAGGTATACTTACCAAATATGGGCCAGCAATAAGACAGCCTATTGGCTCCAAGATCTTTCTTGCTGGCACAGAGACTGCAGTAGAGTGGACTGGTTATATGAATGGGGCTGTGGAAGCTGGAGAGCGGGCTGCTCGTGAGGTATCTTCATTATTTCTCTTTAGTTTTGCTTTACATTTTCTCATCTCTAGTTAAATTACGTGTTGAGTAGTCCGATAAGCCGTAGTCTAAATACAGAGTGTCCCAAATTTATGTATACACATTTTGAAACACTATTTCTCAGCAATGAGATGAGACAGAAATACGATTTTTGCGGTTTTGCATTCCTTAAGCCCGTACATGTTCAAAATGGCCCCTTTCCAAAAAACTGCATCTTTGTTGTTTAGTAGTACAGTCATGGAAAATAATAATTTTAAACTTCTTGGTATTACTGTGGACAGCACACTTACTTGGGCAGACCATGTTGATTCTGTTTGTAAAAAACTGTCAAGAGTAATATTTCTTCTGCGAAATTTGAAGATGTATGTCCCGAAGAATTACATTAGAGTTGTCTATTTTTCTTATTTTCATAGTATACTTTCTTATGGACTACTTTTATGGGGTAATAGTTCTCATACTAATAAGGTATTTATGTTACAAAAAAAAGCTATTAGAATTATAACTAATTCATCAATGAAGGCACACTGCAGACCGTTATTTGTAAATGGAAAAATTATGACTGTAACATCACTGTATATTTATCAAGCCCTAAAATTCGTCAAAGAAAATTCACATATGTTGACACATAGGAATGATGTCTATATATACAACACCAGAAACCGTGACCTTTTTGACATACCTAAGTGTAGGCTGACTAAAACAATGAATAATTATTTTATTATGTCTTTAAAAATAGCAAATAAATTTCCGAGATATCTTTTTAATCTGGAAAGGAAGTCTTTTAACAGACTTGTCTTTGGTTGGTTAATCAACAAACCATTTTATGAAATTAATGAGTTTTTTAATGTCAACATTGTTGAGAGTTTTTGAATTAATTTTATTGTTTTGTTGTTTACCTTTTATTACTGACTTTGTCAATTGCACTATGTTGTGTGCTCTGACTGTATAACACTGAATATACTGAATATACAGTACACTCTCAACAACGACGTACAACAGAGCGACATACCAACTGAATTGTTGCTAATGGAATATCATTACAGGCATGTTCAATCTGAACTCTCAGTCCTTCACTGTTTGTGGTTTTGTGGCGTACACTGTGTCCTCTAGAACTCCCCATAGGTCTGGAGGGGTTAAATCTGGAGATCGAGGCA
Organism: Periplaneta americana; assembly: GCF_040183065.1. NCBI lineage: Eukaryota > Metazoa > Arthropoda > Insecta > Blattodea > Blattidae > Periplaneta > Periplaneta americana. The sequence continues at coordinate 154,366,871 of NC_091123.1, forward strand.
GGAACTCCGCAGCACTTCCTCTTCGTCCTATCCATCTCTGGGTCATCCTTATTTAGTGTGTGAACAAGTCTCGGGATGTAAGGCTTTCATTTTTGAGCTCGCAAAATTCGATGAACACTGAATTTGTTGATACCAATCTCACGAGAACATTGCCTCATTGACTTCTTTGGAGATTGTGCGAAAGCCTGCATGACTGCATCAACACTCTCATTATCAGTGGAACTTCTCTTTCTTCCGCACTGCCCTTTCAACACATCTTGCACCATTCTGTCGACTTCAAACTTGTCTCGGATTCTTGTGATGGTTAACCTTGTTGGTGGTTGTGTTCCAAATTCAACCCTCCAACGTCGTTGAACCTCAACAACATTTTCTACTTTCCACTAATATTTCAGTATCCACATATGTTCACCGAACGATAATTGCACCGTCATATTTGTTTATAAACAGATGAACATGTTTCCATGCTTTTCACTGTCTCAAAAATCGTATTTCTATCTCATTTCTTTGCTGACATGAATAATATGAGAAACACTCCTGAAATCTATAAATTAGATATATATTTTTATTTTAATATTTATGCAGTACGAGAACTGGTAAAATAAAATATTTGAAGTTCCTGTGAAGTAATATTGCTTTTTATGCAGTTACTGAAAATTTAAAAAACAGGTATTAACATGAAAATTATAGGCTACCTGTTGTTTTATTGAAAAAATGAAGCAAAATATTTTTTGCTATCAAGTGTCCCCTTAACACACTTTCCGTACCCAACTGCTTTTGTAGCCGGAGTGAGAAACTTTAAGTCGCTCAGAATCAAAACTTAAAAAAAAGTATTTTGAGTGTTTTAATTACAACATATTTCAATTTTATGTATTTAAATAACAAATACGAAATACTTTCAAAAAACCTTTCAGATTACAAAATACAAATCGATGGCTCAGAATGAGACTGTTACAACTAAAAAAATTCACTTTTTGAGTTAATACCATCATTTGAACACTTGAATTGAGAACTATGCTATGTGAAATTGTTACAACTCTAAAAATTTCCTAGTGGGACATAAATGCACATATAACAGCTTTAAAGTTATGCTATTTAGTCTTTTTCTCAATTGGAAAGTGTTATATTTTGCGTTGTAACAGTTATTATTAAATAATAACTATAATAACTAAATAATAACCATGATTATATATACCAATTTTCATTGTTGTGCCATGATTCTCTAATTTACCATCTACAATGGAAAACTTTAAATGGCTCTACTGAAAAATCTCTATTTTTGAGTTGTACCAGTCTCGTTCTGAGCTATCGAAATGTATTGCAAATAGGTACGATATTTTAAATGCATATATTTCAAATAATGCCCAGCTATGCTAGTTACACATTTAATGCAGTTGACAACTTCGAAAAAAAGGTGTTAAGGAGGAAGGTAAGGAAAATGGAGAATCCGATATAATCATGAATTATACACCTTATACAACGATATAGCTTTGTCAACTTTCATATGGATCAGGAGACTGCAATGGCAGGACATATAGTCAGGAAGGAAAAGGGAAGGATACCAAGGAGAACTTTAGAGGGGCAATATGGAGGAAAAACCTATTGGAAGACCACGGAATAAATGGAAGGATATGATTCAAGAAGATACTACCAGTTTGCTGCGATTGCGGAACTGGAAGGTGGCAGCAAGGGATAGAGAAGAATGGAGAGGAAGAATTGGGGAGGCCATGGCCCGAAAATGTGCCGAAGAACCATAGATAGATGTATAATATTTACATGTAAATTACATCTTAAATTTTTGCTACTGTGTGTAAGAATCGAAATATTCTTTGTAGCCAATCCATTATTGTGACATAACATGCATCATGCAAGTTTTAGTAACATTTTATTCCTGTCACACGTTCTTTGCTTTTTTTTTTTTAGGTACTGCACGCACAAGGTAAAATATCAAGCAGTGAAGTTTGGGTGAAGGAACCAGAATTCTCTGAGGTACCAGTGAAACCCTTGCAATTGCCCTGGCTGGAGACAAGTCAACCTAGTATCCAAACTCTCCTCAAAATTGCTGTAGTTTTCATTGCAATAATTACAGGATTTATACTCAGATCATTATGATGATTTCAGTTTAGCTGAAGCATCTACATAGCAGGTCATTCATTTAAAAATAAATGCAGCCCTGTGCAGAATCCCAATATGTAAACATAATACACAGTCAAAGAAACAGCAGTCTGTTTCATTCAGTTATACTGAGTGTTCAGTTCAAAGTGTGTCATGGCTCGCTGTATGCCGTCATGTGGCTAACCGATGAGCCTAGAGAATTCAATCTTCCTACACTTCCGCAGAGGTGTATAACCTATGAGGCAGAGAAGTTGCCTAGCAAGTACGGCGTTCATTCAGAAGAGTACGTACCGATACGTACGGTAATGCCGGTAGTGGCAGGAATGTGAACTGTTTGGAAATACGTACTGTCGGGATATGGGGAGAGGGTTAAGACGATTACTTACGTATTTGTTGACATTAATTTCGACGGTCAACATGGACACGGAGCATTTGATTTGTGTTGTGGAATGTTACTGTACGCAACTGATGATAACAAATACCCTGCGTACGACTTGCCAGCGCAAAACACATTTCGAAAGAGGTTATGGTACAGACCGCCATCTGTTGCTACGACGTTCAAGTTATACCATACACGTTCTCAAGTTCAGATTGAAGAACGCCTTAAATTATAGGCAACTTCTCTAATATATAAGCTGAAACTCACTTCAAATCGGTGACCCAACAACAGTGACGTCATGACACACTTGAAATGAACACCCAGTATTTCTTTGATTACATCTGCACCATAAAGAACACAATCACATATATATGTACCAAAATTTTGAACTAGTATAATGCGCACATTTTAAGTAATGCACAAATCGTAATGAATGTAATTTAATTGATTGTTGACATAATTGTATTTTTATGAGAGAAAATTGTTTGTAGAATTGAGTTTTTTGTATTGCATTAGTTGCTATGAAATATGTATGTTTATGATTTTTTATTCAGACTACTGTGTTGACATAATAAAGATGAATTTGCAAACATACACATTATTATTTATTTCCTTTTTTTTTTCAATTGTTTTGGGAAAAGAAGTCACTCATGGTATAACATAATTTTCTCTGGAAACGATGACAGTTTATTTCAAGTTGCAACAGAACTAGAAGAAAATTATTTACTCGAAATCTTATGTATGTGAAATGTGCCAGGCAGCTGAGGGACGTCATTTTGAACATCTTTTTTAAAATCTAAGTATAAGGTAAGTTCCCATTAAGCTACTTTTACCATAGATGCAGTGCATGTTTTAGCAGCTGTTGCTGCACCCTTATAATGGTACATTTCCAACATGAGTGCCAGCCAGCTCCATTCTACTGGTAATCCGTAGACTCTGTAGGCTACATGGATGAATATACAGGGACATCATTTTATTTTTACTAACATTTTTAATATTAACTTGCCTATACCTCTGGATCAACGCCGTTCGCTTCCCCCTTCCACGACTGGAGTTCGATGATACTGGCGTAATATACAAACAAATCACTTTACTAGGTATAGGAGGGAAGAAAAGTAGTTCACCCATTTACGTAAACTAGGAAATACTGCGCTTTTGAGTTTGATCATTTTCATTAGGTTTTTGTTTAATCAAAATAGAGTACAGTATTAACAATGAGTGTTTTTACTCACGAACTGAGCTATCCATTCGGAAGTATTCATTATGCAGTGTATATTGTACTGTCTACAGCACATTAGCGTACACTATAGAGAATGAAGTTAAATTGAAAATAATCATAATATGGATATTTAAACACATTTTTTTAAATGGTGACCGGTCATTTCGATACAGGCTTCAGTTCTTTTGTGCATATAATCGCACTATAGACTATTGTACCTAATTCCAATTACCAGTTTCTTTCTTCGTACTAGTAACTCATGTTGAAATAATTCTGTACCTTCTCTATAAAAGAGTATCTTACGTACTGTAAATTCAATCTTCACTTCTGCCCGATCCGAAAAAATAAAATTACTCAGACATACTATCTACTGCCGTCCAAGTGGTTATGTCGTAGGGTCGTAGAAAGGGAGAAAATCACGTGACATTTAATTACTTAACGAGGCCGTTTTATTTCAGTTATTTTAAACAGTTGTATAATATTACGTAGACATCCAATTCCTAATAGAAATTAACGTTCTCAGAAAAGAGCTAAGACAGCCCAGCCACTAGCTGGTGAATAAAAGCTGGTGGGGGAAACCGGGATACGACGTAGGCAAATGGATGACAGTATCTGTGCGAAAATGATTCAATATTGAAAACTCTTTCGTCACTGGAAAACGCGAACATATTTTTGGAACGTACTGTTTACTATGACTGTACGGCTACTATGACTGTATACTGGATCTGTGTGGAGGACGGTTAAACTTCATTAGTAGAAGGGGTGGGAGTGAATACATTCAAAAGCTCAGGTACAATAAAAATTGAAGTAAAAATAAAATGATGTCCCTGTATTTATCCATGCTCCGTACTTGAATGTTTTGAACCTCCAAGCAGAAAATAATTTCAAAGACAGTAGTCTATGGCCAATCATCTGATATAGTAAGTACAGTATCTTCTGTAACAATTCAGCATAGCGAAAACAGCTAACAAAAGCCAGTCTAACTACATTTTATATTTTATGTTATTTCAAAAGAAATACAATGTATAAAAAAAGCATGGAATATTATATTTAAGAGATTTTTATTTAATACTTATTTCATTAATTTTTTTGTATTACTGTTTTTCATATGATTATTTTTAATTAGCATATTAATTTTCAGTTTTAATTAGATTTACTTTAGCAGCCACGGTGATTTAGGGGCTAGAGCTCTGGACTTAGAGTCTTGTGGACTAGGGTTTGATCCCTGGCATACCTCCGATTTATAACATGTTGGGCAGGCCTGTAGCCCAGGTAACATAGGGCTCAGGGAGCTCTGGTTCCCCTGGGGCATCCCAACAAATAATAATAATTATCATCATCATCATCATCTCGTCTCATCATGGGTGTAGTGTAGGTCAGCTTCCTATGACGTACACTGGGCAACGACTTTGTCGGTAAATTGGTCTACAAAACTGGCTTCATATGGGTGAATGACGAGCAGTCATGTAGTCTCCAATAGTAAAAAAAAGTTTTACCATAAAAGCCACGGTTAATTGGGTTTTTTATGTCGAATCTTTCGTACACTACTTTTAACACTTGAATATAAATAAATTACTAAATGGCGATCTTACTCGTGTTAATTGTGTAAGCATGTGCAGCTTACAGCTGTTTTGGTGCTTCTTCACACCATCCTCAGAGCCTACCAATTGGGTTTTTATTCATTTATTTCAACAATAAGGTAAAACTGAGGTAACCTTCACTCTAACAATGGAACATGAAAACTATTTTAACTCTCTTGTTATGTAAGCTAATTATGTCAGGTTTGCTCCAAAGTTACCAGCATCATTGCCTTCGGAAGTATACTTGTCACTAATTATATGGAGGGAAAATACGGCAAATATTCCATTTCCATTATTTTGGTCCACGGGAAAATGCCAATTTTTACTTCCATTTGTATTGTACTTATGGTGCAGGGAAAATACTCGTTTTTTATTCACTGACTTGTATCATTTTTGGTCCAAGGAAAAATACTAGTCTTTAAGGAGAAAAAAAAAACTCGTATTGTACATTTTAATCCAGCACGGTGAAGATAATCTGTAAACGAAATTGGGCTTAAAATTATATTTAAAAATATCATTTGTACAATAAGAAGTACAAAACAATATGGCTTATAATATTTACATTTCAAATTAGATTTTTAAAGGCAATGCTGTCGGGAACTAAATGTGACCAAAGATGTCACTATGATTGATTTACATTTAAATAAGCATAAATTAATGTGTTTATTTCTCTCTAGAGTGCGTGAAAAACAAATTAAAGCAGACGGATTTTGGTAGTCATTTATTTCAATATTACTGGCGCAAGTTTGGTGTTGTAAATTCGTTGTATGTTAAACTCAGTGTAAGAATCAAACCAAAAATTTAAGTTTGTTGCAAGATAATATTGTTTTATGATAGTTCGCTTGTTATTAGTGCATCTTGTTTGTGACTTTTATATATTTACGAACTATAATATAAAGGACTTCATTTTTTATAGTATGAAAGAAAATCTCTACTTTTTGTTGTACTCATTTTATTCTTGAATCATGACCAGAAAAGGGATTTCCAACGACACGTTGTTATCAACATGTCACTAATTCCAAATATAAACACAAAATTGGATGAAATTCTTAAAACTTGGTTATCTCAAGCTAATTCCCAAGGTTTTAACATACGTAAGCCAGTGTCAGCCGAGGATCCTCAGTTTATGAAGGGGTTTTGCGGACTAAACCTTATTTCGAGTGACTATTGGCAAAGACAATGCTCAGAATCACAAGCATCCAGTTCTGTGGGAAACATTTGCTCTATCAGCAACATACAGATACCATCTACTGAACCTGGGAAAATCGCTGTCAGAAATCAGTGGCGTCGGCATTCACGAAGTTGTTTGATTGTAAGTAAATCTAATTTGTTATATTAAAAGTAGTAAGCAAGCATATGTTTTATTATGATCTGCTGAAAATAAAATGAAGTTCACTGCGAGTGGATGCAACTTCTAGCTTCCTACAACACTAGCAGACACAAATATATAGTGTCAAGATTAAACTAGCGTTGAGTGTGTTCCTCGTACTCCGCTTCCACACCTTCATCTGTCTCCTCTGTAACACCAACATAACTTTGGTGACATTAGGAAAGCTTCACGCTAGTGTACACTCATACTATGTCCTGCATATACGAATCTGTGATAGGTTAGGTTAGGTTTGGCTTTGTTATGCCTTGCATATACGAATCTGTGATAGGTTAGTTTAGGATTTTATTATGCATTGCATACACGCTGAGCAAAGGCTTGTGAGGTTTTGTTTTCTTATGTTTTCAGTAATAAGGTAGTGTAAAGGCGATTTTCCCTTCCCAAATTATCGGAATAAACTTAGTGCTAGTTTCTCCATTGTCAATTAGATGCATATTATATGTTAGTGACAAAAATGATACAAGTGAATGTTAAGTCCATTATCCCTAGTACGTTATAGTATCATTATCCCTTCGATATAATATTTTCGTTTCTGAAATTAGTCGATTTCAGCTATGTTGCCTGGACTACATATTTTCTCCCTCATTTTGTAGTGATAACGTGTTATGTTATCTTCGAAAGCGTGCATTTTCTTTTAGTGCATTATAAATTCGCCGTTATACTAAGTAAATCTTGCACTTTACTAATGCAGTGAATTCTTAAAAAAATATAGGGTCACCGGTATGAATTTTACTAGCAACATTTCGATTCTCTTTTGTTTGACATGGCTCGTTGTGGCCCGGTAACTAGGAGCGAGCGTAATAGGCGCTGCTATAGGCTAGTGACAAATTTTATTTTGAACAAACTCATCTCATGTTTATTCACCACTGACTGGCCCTGCATTTCCAGAACGTTAAAAGCACGGTATAAAAACCCTATTGTAATATAGGCCTAGGCCTACTTCAGGCAAATAATGTGACTTGAAGCACTCTTGGTTTTTCTGAACCGACACATGCGAGATGCGAGGCCCGCCTCACACAAATCCGGACTGTACATACAAGAGATAGTGAGTGGTTTCTATAGCTGCGAGGTGCGCGAGGCGGGCCTCGGACCTCGCATGCGTCGGTTCAGAAAAACCAAGGCTTTAGTGATCTGTCTCACTCATCTTAGTTGTAATTTATCTTGTATGGAAATACACCAGTATCTACAGAATACTGGTATACAATTAAACCTGTTATTAGTCCTGGAGTACCTGTAATTGACCTTCTTTAAATTCTAACAAATGAAAATTATTAATACATCTTCCTTTCTATTTAATATGACATATTATTTATAACTGAAAACAATATTTCTTCATTTAGAAACAATTTTGAGACTATTTTATGCCTATGTAGTGAGATCTTGCCTTGTAAAGAGTACTATAAACCAAAGCCATTAAGCCAAACAAGTTTGGGGCTTACCCTCGCTAGCATCTGTTCCATAGCATAACGACATTGGATTTAGCTTAGCATGCTTTTAATAATCATTGTATTATAAAATATGAAACAGTTTCTCTCATGAAACCTTTAATGCATAGAATGATTGGGTCGGTCCGTCAAAATGGAAGAGTGATAAGCCTAAAAAATTATGTAAATATTAAACTTCAGTATTAAACGTGAATGAAAATGCTAGGTAAGTGGCTAAGCACTAACTGAAGATGTATAACTTAAAATAACTAGTGTTGTGGGATTTAATCGATTAATCGATCAATTTCTCTTGTAAGATTAATCGATCAAAAATATTTAATCGAATAATCGAGTCGATTAAAATTAATCGGTTGTAGTTTATATTATTTTGTTAATACAAACTAACACTAAAAATTCCGACAATATTCCTCTCACGGAAATTGCTTACTTAAAAGCACAGTAGTACTGTTATTTTCTAACTGCAAAGCAGGAAGCGTAGGGAAAATCTTTGCACAAACACTTCAGAAAGAGATGGAGTTATGAGGAGAATGACCTAGTCTACCTCTTTTGAAAGTTGAAACACAATACGAAACGTTTATTAAGCTTTATGGTTTTCCAAGAAAACTTCCACCTTGTTGTCACCTCATCTGCCTAGCATCTGAAATACATTTTTTTTTTCTGGGATTCGTTCTCCTCATCCCTTATAAAATAGCCATGTTTACACTGTGTGCAAGTGAGAGCGTAACTATCTTCTTCTGTTTCTAAAATCTAAAGGATTTAAATCGGGTGAGCGGACCGGCCACAATCCTCGACTACACGACTATCGAACTATTGTACTATTTCAACAATTACTTTTATTTTCTTATAAACAGCATTGTTTCTCTCCCACACTTGATTGCTTACGAGTATGTGCTCTTATTTAGAAAACAAAATAAATATCAAAATAATTTAACATATATAGGCCAACACCATATGGAATTTAACGGGATATTGTGCATTCATTCAAAGTTTTCTGCCCAAGGGTAGGTCTTTCACTGCAAACCCAGCATTCCCCAATCTCTTATTTTCAGCCTTTCTCTTAATCTCCGCATATGATCCATGTATTTTAGTGTCGTGTATCATTTGATATCTTCTGTCCTGAAATTTTCTTCCGTTCACCATTCCTTCCAGTGCGTCCTTCAGTAGGCAGTTTCTTCTTATCCGCGACCAAACTAATTCATTTTTATCTTCCTGATCAGTTTCAGCATCATTGTTTCTTCACTCACCCTTTACAATACAGCTTCGTTTCTTATTCCGTCTGTATAATTACGCGTAATTGAGCAATACTTAGGTGATTTTTTTTATATTAGCGAGTTAATCGAATGTAGCTCACTGGACGTTAAGAATATTATCGAATACTAAGAAGTTAATTTTATTAGCGAATGTGCATTACCCTAGTAGGAATTTAGTCTAGATTAGCTTGTGTTTAACTTACTTAGTTCTATTAACATATGTAAGGACAATAATCTGAAGTCAGATTAGTGTAATATGTTACTAGTCAGTGATGTATGCAATGGAGTGGGAAAGGAATTGGCCACCCTACCCTATTATCTCCTGTCTTAGTTGCCTCATGAATGATACCTTATTGGTGCCACTTATGAGGTTCAAACTTGCCTCCGGATAGTTGACTAAACAACAAGGACAGTAAGAAGGTAGGGTTCTAGCATTAGAAATCGTACTGAAATACGGTAACTTCAAGAATTTTTAAGGGAAGAAATTTTCTTGTAAAATTTCTATCTCGGGACTAGGAGAGATGGCGATGCACAACTTCTAATCACTAAATTGTGCACCAATATGCCTGGGTTAAATCCCAAATCCCAAATGCATATGAAAGGAAGGCATATGTCACTGTTGATAGTGATTCGTCCGTCGGATGGGGACGTTAAGCCTGGCGGCCCCCTTGATGCTATATGACAGAAGTAGGCTACGTGCCGGTACCGGGTTTCCCTTTCTCCCTTCCTCATCATCCTCACCCATTCCCTATACTACACTTACACGAACACTTAACATACACTCGTCCAAGTACACGACATAACTCTTCACAGATACACATCATGCATAACGTGGCCCGCCGAAGTGATGTGCAATTTGAAAATCGATCACAGACCTGCCATCTATCCGCAGTATGCGGAACCCGAATCACTCAAAGTGAAGTGGGTAGGCATTAGACACACACGTATTTGTTATATTGTTAATGTTGTCCAAAAGAAAAAGAGACGAAAGTAGAAATTGTGTAATATATTATAGTAAATCCGTTTCTTTTTTTCTGCTTCGATCTTATGCAATAGATGCAACGAACTATTTTAAACAGAGAAGCAGCAGTTACTACAGTCATTAAATTTGTGTAGCGGCATGAAGAATGTAAGTTTTGAGTCTTTATTTCTCACTAAACGTTGAAAAATTCACTAGTAGGCTAATTTCTTGACAGAGGCGGAATGTCCAAAGAATTGTTAATATATAATTATCCATGCAGATACCATGTTGTATTTCAGGTTTCAAACAGATTAGAATCTCTTGCTGTAAATCACTTAGACCTACTTACTTACTGGCTTTTAAGGAACCCGTAGGTTCATTGCCGCCCTCACATAAGCCCGCCATTGGTCCCTATCCTGAGCAAGATTAATCCAGTCTCTACCATCATATCATACTTCCCTCAAATCCATTTTAATATTACCTTCCCATCTACGTCTCGGCCTCCCCAAAGGTCTTTTTCCTTCCGGGCTCCCAACTAACACTCTATATGCATTTCTGGATTCGCCCATACGTGCTACATGTCCTGCCCATCTCAAACGTCTGGAACACTTAGACCTACTACTGACCAAAACCGAATGTTGTTTTAACGCGTCTGCAGTTGAAAGTGTTGTTAAATAATTCAAACTGAAATGGATGCGATTAGATTCATTGGTTCCCAAACTTTTTCGATCACGGGTCCCTTTCGACTCGAAAAAAGATTCATAGATCCACAAATTAAATTAAATTAATTTAATATAATCGTTAGATTAATATAGATATAAATTTAATGTCTCCATATTTATATTCTGAGTTTATAAACATGCAGTAGTTTTATAAACTGCGTGTATTTTTTCAGCAATTACATGCATAATTATAAGAAGAACCTTCAAATTGCTAATGTGAAGAATGGTGTTGTCTCCTCGTCTCACAGTTCACTCGGTATGACGTCTCTGTAACATTTTGAATTTTCGCTTTTCACACTTTTCACAAACATATTTTGACGCTGTTTTAACCCTTCAAGTTTATGTTGAAAAATATATGTTTTTGTTCTTACATTCGGGGTGGTTTGTTTCTCAGATGTCTATGCAGTTTTTGCGGGCAATAAAGAACTGTTACTTAACACTTCGTTATATAGCGCACAAAGGGCGTCCGGAGCAATTTTATTGCCTGTATACCTAAATCAAAGAGCCAAATATGATTAATCATATTGTAGCTTTTAATTCAAAGGATAATGTAATTTTATTCTCACAACAATAATCACTTTCTACAATTTAATTTAAACACTCGCGTCAACAATGGGATTTCCACTCCACACAGCAACACAGTATTCGTTATTGCCACTTGGATTATTGCGAACAACAATGTACTCCTAATCTCAACTAATGTTCACAAAGCACTATTTACAACACAAAACTGTCACTTCACAGTTCGTTTACCTTGGCTAGTTCTTCTAGCTCAGTCACTCAAGTGCACAGTATCTCGAACCCAAGACCTTCAGAGACAGTCCACTGAACTTCGAACTCAGGTCCCCCAACTGCGGTCCACTGCACTCGAACTCAGGCCTTCCGGCGACAGTCCACTGGATGCTCACACAGCTGCGGACACACTCAAGTCGAACTCCGGTCTCGAAGCTGGCTTCGCTGCTACACAAGACAGGCTGGCTTGCTGTCCAAAACTAGCAACGACTGCCACAACACTGCTGTCAGCTCACTTGCGTCTCTTATTTATAACTAAACCATAGTTTCCAGAGAGTACGATTTCGCGATCAATCTACAGATGCCGAGAAGATGGCGCCTATCTAGACTTCTCTGGATTTCTCCCCTCAGTCACCAGCTGCTTTACTTCCCCCTCTCCCTTCTTCACGTCCACGCCGCTTCCTCGCGCCCCCCTCTCCTGCCGGACGCGCACGAAGTTCCCCGAAGCGCCGAGAAGATTCGACCTGCCGTCACAATATTTTCGGTTTTTTTTTTTTTTTTTTTGATTCGCCTGTTTTTAAATTAGCAGCATCGAGGTGTGGTAAAGGCGATCGACTGGTTTCCAAATTTGTAGAACTGTCATTTTTATTGTCTTTTATTAGCGACCGATCCACTGAGACGACACTGTATGCTATGACAATTAAAATTATTAGTAATGTTAAATTAATATTATGTTCGGAATAAAATACGCGTGGTTATTAACGCACAGTTTAACACGAACATTTCACATAAGCCTTCCAGTATTGATTGAATAAAAGCTGATTTCACAATAAATAGAGCAGCAGCAGAACGCGTTCACAATGGACGAAATTCGTTTATTTAAAAAAATACGTGTCAAAATTTATTGCTGACGAAATAACATTATCAATCAAATTTATTTTACAATGAAGACATTAAGCATCCGAGCATATTTACAAAAACTTATTCTTACACTGTTGGTCTCGAGAGAAAAACTTCAAACCTTCACATACACAAAGCAGATAAGAACTAACTAGCTAATAACTCGCCACCAGAGTGCTGCATTGGAGTTAAATCGCTCGCTTGAACTCGGTCGAGTGTCGCACCCTCGAGTGAGATACGATCGGTCGTGATACGCTCGTAATAAATAGAAGCACAGTACAAGGTCATCTTACCGACATGTCTTATCTTGAATGGAAGGCGACAGATAAGATACACGTATGTTTTGCTCACACGGTAAAAATAAGGCTTTATTTTCTGCGTTTATGACAAACGTTTAATGGAACAGTCAATGGAACGTACCAAAACAGTAACATGAAGTTATAAATAAAATAGTATGAAAAACTTCGATATACAGTTATTATTGCTAAATAATAATTATTCAATATTTTATTTACCACATATAATATAATATGTTAGGTCCATACACAGTGTTCCGCCTATATACTGCGACAATGTAGAAACGTTTTACAAAATATTATTGATACAGCAGTAGATTAATAACAATATTAGTACAGAGATAACGTCACAGAAAATATAACAAAACGAATAATCATGCTGCACAACTGTTACAGACGCAAAGATTGATACTCTAATTATTAGAGATTATTATTATTATTATTATTATTATTATTATTATTATTATTATTATTACAGTGAAACCTCTCCTTACGGACACCCCCAATATACGGACACTCCTCATATACGGACAGATTTTTATGTCCCAACTGAAATAATATAGAAATAATGATAAATTTAACTCTCGTTTACGGACACTCTCAGACACGGACACGGACAGCTATTTCACAGTCCTAAAGCTTGCTTTACCTCCAGACTGCGGACAGGACTTTGATTTCAAGACCTAATATGTTACAAAATGGAAAATTTAATTTTGAGAAGTGTACAGAAATTCCTTAACATAAAAGAAGACAATAAGGATCTCGTAGGCTACCACTAGCCCAGCCTGCTACCCCTTGTTAGCTGGAAGCTGGTGGATAAACAAAATCATAAAATTAACCTGTCTGATTGGTCCAAGGTTTCTGCGATAGTGAAATTGTATTCGATAGGGTCAGTAGGATTATTCTCATCATTTCAATCAGTTCTGTTTCGAGAGACATGGCACCTGAACGTAAAGGTTAAGTTGAAAACTGTAAATTACAGTACTGCATAACTGTAGAATACAATTGCACGGCAAAGTAGTGTATTTTCCTTTTTCGATCTTATCTACTGTAGCTCAAAGTTGCAAAGAATTTACTGTAGTATAGTATACTGTATTTAGAATTAAACTACAATAATACATTTCATTTAAAGCGTGAAGGGATACATATTGCAAATTATAAATTTACTGTTAGATTGGGGAGCCTCCCTCCCAATAAAGGACACTTCCCAGATGCGGACAGATTGTTACGTCCTTCGATGTCCGTAAATGAGAGGTTTCACTGTATTATTATTATTACTAGAAAACTTGATACAGTTCTTGCATTATCGTGATTGTGTTCTCCGTTTATAATAATTACATTTACTTACATCCAATAACATCTATCAGATGTGGCAAAAACAAAATCACTCCTGTGTAGAAAAAAAAAACATTTACCTACAACATTTATATTACATTTTAAAGCAAGTTTTGTAGTTGTACTATGGAGAGGTTAGTTAAACACTGCAAAGTTTTGAAATGATAAACATCTAAGATGTCACTACACAGTTCATCACTGTAACAAGAACGAATGTCTAACGCTCGGCTTATACCGTTCAAGGATTTATCGCTCGTGACAATTTTACCCATCATGGATGTGCGCTACCTATCGGATTATGGCTATGAACTACTTGGCGCTCGAGTGAAAACGTCCGATGCAGACCTCTGCTCGCCACCCTCGTCAAGCAGACAAAAATTTTCAATAGAATTGACTACCTTAACTGAAAAAAGAAAGTCGTGTTTTTTACAACAGTTCGAAGGCCAGCTCACGCAAGGGTGAGCTCTAGTCATCTACCCTTGCCGATATACTAACATTCACAACAATCGCGCCGAGAAAAACGGCAGTATTATATGTTATTTATTTCAGAATATGTATTAGCTACCAATCGCAGATCCCCTGTTAAGTGTAGACGGATCTTCAGGAATCCGCGGAGCACACTTTGGGAACCAGTGGATTGAGATCACTCAGATAACGATTTTGAAATGTCACATAGCGAACTTAATTACATTTTAATTACGTAGTTGTAGTTGTTCAGAAGTTCAGAACAACAAAAAATGGAAATAACATTACGATCTGCATGTATGCTCTAAATGAAGTTTAATTTATTGTAGTTAATGACCTTTTAATGTTTAATTTTGCCCTTCCACACTAAATACTGTATAGCCGCCTGTATTATCATTAATGGTTCCAGGAGTGCAATATAAAAGTTGTTGCTGAGAGAAGGGGAAAGATTTTTTATGTTACTATAAAGTCGATCTTGAAGTAGATGTCCATCGCTGTGGAGTAACTGTTAGCTTAACCGTGAAACGAGCGGACCCGGGTTCAAATCCTGATTGGGACAAATTACCTGATTGAGGTTTTTTCCGGGGTTTTTCCTCAACTCATGAAGAGCAAATGCTGCGTAACTTCCGGTGCTGGATTCTACTTATATCTTTTTCACACTCATGCGTTTTTTTAAGTCCCGACAAAATTCCTATATTGGTATTTTACGTATTAATTCATTTCGGTTTAAACCCCAGGAGAGACAATAGTAATTTATGTAACTATAGTCCCGTCGCTCTTATTTCCGGCAGCCAATCACATTGCAGGTGGGCTACATTTAAACGTGTGCGTCTTGTGATTCGCTGATGACGAGTTATGCATTTCCTAAGGCTCGATAAATACTCAATATAATCGTCTGCCATTTTGGCCCTTTCGATGGCGTTCGCAGAAAGCACACGAGGACGTTATTTGCCGCTCAATTATTTGCTGAATTACAGTGCGTTTGATTTATTATCATAGGAGCTACGACATGATAATATTTAACGGTGTGGCAAATAGATTCCTCGTATGGTAGCTCGGCAACGAAAGAACAAAAATGGCGAACGATACTATCTACCTAGACTTTAGAGAACCTTCACTTCCTAAGACGTAAGCAAAGAGAAGGAGGAGGAGTCACGCCGGGAATAACAGCGTCGCGACTACACATAGTGTATAATCTTTGTATTTATGGCACGAATGAATGTTTGTCGCGAGAGCGCTAATTGTCACGAATGTTTATAATGAAGATTGTACACGTGTTAAATACAACGTTTTGTGCTATTCTAGCAATGAAATAAAATAAAAACTATTATAAATTTACAAAATGTAATGATATGACGTAATGGAGACATGAGTACTGGATACGACGTAATAGGGCCTATATTGCATGGTTGCTAAGTAACCGTTTCTAAGACAATGTTATTTTGTTGTTGTTTTGAAGATTTTTCTTAGGTTTGCTGTGAAAATGTAAGAACGCGAAAATGCAGTAGGGCCTACGTGTTCATTGTTAAGATGCTGCGCATGCTTGCCTCAAAATATCATGTGTTCTTTAATGACACTGTTACTGCTAGAAACAGTGAAACATATTTTTATAACACTCTGTGAGGTCACCGGGGTAGCTCAGACGGCTAAGGCGCTTGTCTGCCGATCCGGAGTTGCGCTCTGGCTCGAGGTCGATTCCCGCTTGGGCTGATTACTTGGTTGGGTCTTTCTCGAGGTTCTCCCCAACCGTAAGGCGAATGTCAGGTAATCTATGACGAATTCTCGACCTCATATCGCTATTATCAATACCATGGACGCTAAATAACCTAGTAGTTGATACAGCATCGTTAAATAATCAACTAAAAATTCACTCCATGAGGTAACTGAGCAAATTATGGAAGAGGTATCTCAATTTGAGGACATGGTTTATTCCTTTGAAATATACTTACAAATGGCTTTTAAGGAACCCGCAGGTTCATTGCCGCCCACACATAAGCCCGCAATCGGTCCCTATTCTGTGCAAGATTAATCCAGTCTCTATCATCATATCCCACCTCCCTCAAATCCATTTTAATATTATCCTCCCATCTACGTCTCGGCCTCCTCAAAGGTCTTTTTCTCCTCCGGCCTTCCAACTAACACTCTATATGCATTTCTGGATCCGCCCATAGGTGCTAGCCCTACATGCCCTGCCCATCTCAAAGGTCTGGATTTAATGTTCCTAATTATGTCAGGTGAAGAATACAATGCGTGCAATACAATTTCTTTGAAATAAGCAGTTCAAAATAACACATTTTTTTTTTGTAAAATAATCACATGTTATTAAAGTTAAATTCACCCGGGAAAAAAAGATAAGTCAATGTAGTAAAATTTTCTAGATTCGATTTGAAATATAGGCCTAATACAGACCTATCAGTCATCGTTAGTTCTAAATAGCTAAGATTTTCTGCAAAGAATTCTGAATTCTTCAAGAACAAGTAGTCTATTATATATTATTTTTAAGTACTGTATTATAAACTTAAAGATGAACTTATAAATTTCTCTTGTGAACATTTTACTAAATTTACTTAACTCGTTCTCCCGATATAGTTTTCAAATAGCTATTTCAGTTGTTTTTAAATGCCATTTCAGCTATAAGTTTTTCTAACTTATGCGTTTTTTTTTATCGAGACCTCCATAAAACTGAATAAACGAAGTTTTACTACAGCCTAGTATATACAGTCACGAAGCTCAACACGTAGTAAATATGCATCCATAGATAGTTGTTAACCACTATAGAATCGCTACTATCGCCTCATTATAGACAATGCGAAATAGTACCCGCACAGTCTATTGTTCCTAGTACCCTCATAATTCAAGCTTCGTGACTGTATATATTAGATTGGTTTCACTGTATATTTCTCTCTCTCTCTCTCTCTCTCTCTCTTAGGGTACGTACACGTTCGAGCAACGATAAACGATAAGAGAAATGATCTATTATAGCGACGCTTTGGTATTATCAAAGAATCAAGTGTTCATATCGGAGCAACGAGGACGCGGGAAGCGAACATTTTGATTTGTCAGTAGAAGATATTCTATGCATCCACTTAATGAGAGAAGATATATAGAAAGTATCAGCTGCCAAGTTCAAGCTTAATATAACTTAAATACGTACAAAATTAAACCCGTTTCTCATCCCAAAGATAGTATAAATTCGTTGAGTTGTGATTGGTTCTTGTGATCACATAACATAGGACGAATAAATACACAACTGATCAATTTGTCAATATCTACAATAATTAATTTAATAAGCCGAAATAATAATAAATCGATTAATATTCGGATATATTGATAACCACCGGTATTTATACAGATTAATATTATCTTAATCAGAGATCATATGAACGACAAGGGCGAAGAAAATGGAACTTTTCTTTTTCGTTGCTTTTATCGTGTATCTTCGCTTTTATCGTTACTCCAATATGCACACCTCAATGACAACGCATGCTTCAATTCTCTCTGGTATAACATCGCTGCTTTTATCGTTTATCGTCGCTCCAACGTGTACGTACCCTTAGAAGTTCCTCGTATTTTCCTGAGTTAAATGTTGCAACTGTTCCTTATTTACATTCTGAAAACTGATAACCTTAGTTTTCAGTTTTATATGATTTACAAATCCATGTCAAATTTAAGTACTGTATAGTAAAAAAAATCGTCATCATTTTCATCAGCAGCATCATCATTAATAAACAGTGGCGGCTCGTGAACTTGTGGATTGGGAGAACTGCAGTAGATTTCGGTACATACAAATTTCACTTCTTGATACCATTACTAATAAGTATAGAACAAAAATAAATGCACTACATATCGAAAAACCAAAACTTCCTGACTTAGTTGGGAGATGTCTGTAGAACCATTTGCTAATCCCTAAGAAAAACTAATACCATCGATTTCAGTCTGAATTTCAGATCGGCAGACATTCAACTTACAATCTACCAGTTCATTCTGAATTGTCTTAGAATAACTTTAAACAGTGACATGTTCAAAATGATTTTTGAGAGGCTCGTTTAGATTACTCACGAATTGTAGCAACCCACGAAACACATCAGGGTTCTTCGAATCGTTTTTTCATCATGTGCCCTAAGGGGAAGTTCATATTGGCCACAAAACTTGATACAATCATTTTTTTAAAATAATTTCACGATTTTTTATCACTTCTTGATTATGTTTGAGAATGTTTGTTCTGTTCGTTTCATTTAATTGCACAGCAGTATGAGTTGCGTAACATAGCCAATGAAACAACATTTTTCAGGTGAGACTGCGAAGATTCGTGCATTTTGCTTTTTAGGGGCAAATGTCCTAAATCTGTCACACCACTCCTAGTCCATGCAGTATCACCACCGAAGAGGAGGCAAGGAAAACAAAATACAGATTTTTTTTTGCTCACATCCACGTAACCACAAATGCTTAGCGTAAATTTCATTGTTATACTTCCTTACATATATGCACTATTTCGGCTGGATGAAGCTTAAGTAAGATTTAAGTCATTTAAGTCGGGTAACGGACGACCCTTTAATTTTACTTCATTACATCAATATTCTCCGCAAGGGAAAAATAAAATGAATATTCTGTAATTCACACATACTCATGCTTGCACATTTGCACTGGTTAAGTTACGGTATTAAGACGTCACACCAAAGCAACACTCAGATATACTGATGGTCAACAATTTTCTAAAACTGGAAAAGAAGTCTCTTTCGTATTTTACGTGCTATATCAAAAGGATTCTACTCATGCAATCATTTTGAGTTAAGGCAAATATTAGGTTCTGCTGGAGGCTGGATATATACGTAATAATAAGGCAAAAGAGAATATTAATTTCGTTATATTAACTCGATAAGATTCTACGACAATAAGTATGTGAAAAGAAAATACAAATTTTGTCATTAAGTTTCAAGGGAATAGAGAATCCATTTGACGCAGCATTACAATAGCGGTGTGAGAGGAGAGGAAAGTTCCCTTGTTGCCTGGCTCTGCAACCACTGCAGCGAAATATAGGTTTTAAACAGCGGCAGTTTTCCTCTGCTCCCCTTCACCCCTCTACCCCCTGACCATGCAAGACACACTCTCTATGAGCTGACCACCCTGTAGATCCCAGGACGACTTTGAATGCAGTGTCAATTCCAATACAGTCGACGCGCAAAAATATTATGCATAAGATAATAGTACATATTCCCGGCCAGATGAAATATAAAGCAGTTTACCAATAAAAGCTGTAACAATTCTTCTAAAAATTAAAATAAATATTATTTTTATTTTCCTGTCAAAGCAGGGAGTGCTGCAGCTCCGCAGCTCTTATGGACGAGCCGCCCCTGTTAATAAAGCATTATTGTCATCAATTTATTTACTTTGCTTTACAGATTCTGTTAGCTGTCAACTTCTGTATAGCAATCAACACATTATTAATTATGATAATACTCGTGTAGCTGTACAGTAAATAAACGGAACTGGCACATGATCGGCTAACTTTTTGTTCTGTGCTCGTGTGGCTCGTGTGCCAACCGATTCGCCCTCGCTGGTGGTCGGTATTCTCTGTAAATGATGAAGTAAAGCAGGCTCATCTGTGCCAATTAACTACTTTTCTTCTAATTGCAATTACATCATGGCCTCTTGACCAAGTTGTTATTTATAGCGATCAACTTCTACCGCGTTTCATTGAAATAGATATATCACAGCACACTCAAGTAGGGATATCTTATGCCAAGTTTTACCGTCAGATGGCAGGAGTGTTCCATGCGGTGCAACATGTTGTAGGGCTATGTTTTGTATGTATGTATGTATTTATTTATTCACACTGCAATGGGTATATACCCGGTGGCAGTGGTAACTAATTACACTCAATAATGACAATAATAAACTTGTTAATTAAAAATACACTTAATAATAATACCAATAATTAATACTAACAATAATTTATAATAATAATAATAATAATAATAATAATAATAATAATAATAATAATAATAATAATAATAGGGAATATCCTAAATTAAATGAAGCACTATCACTTAAAATAACATTTAAAATAAATCTAATTTGTATCTTAAATCTAAGTTCTAACTAAAACCCACGAGTATGATATGTTCATATCTGCACAAGTACCTTTCAACATTACACTCATTTCGCTGTCAACTCACTCACTGCACTGGAACTACGACACATTTCACTGATTCTATCCTGATTTCACTAACACTTCAAAAACATTTCACTGTTCAAATACTTTGCACTGCCACTATAAACTATAAAGCTACCCTAACAGGAACACGTTTCGCTGACGCAACACACTTCACTGACACAACATAATTCTTCACTGATACAACACTTCAATAACAAAATATCATTTACATCCTTTACATACTGTGTGTAGTTATCGTCTATTAGTAAAGTCCTTAAACCTATTTTTAAATACGTTTTTGGTGGTTGATAAAGCCTTTAGTAAGTCTGCAGGTAAAGCATTCCAGTCCCTGATAGTACGATTGAGAAAAGAAAACTTTCCAGTGTCCGTCCTCTGTCTTCTTTCCCTCAATTTATATGAGTGGTCGTTCCTTGAAGAGCAATTTGGCGGTTGCAACCTATTTTTTATTTCTCTCCAGGCAGGCTCACCTCCGTATGTTTTGAACAGTGCGCATAATCGAATTCGCGTTCTCCTGTCCGTGAGTGTGTCCCATTTTAATGGTGAATTTTTCCGACAACACTTGAGAGCCCGTTTTTGAATCAAAAAACACTTCCGGTACCGGGAACCGAACCCGAGCCTCCTGGGTGAAAGCCAGGTATCCTAGCCACTAGACCATACCATATGCTACAGTTGATTACGTTTTCCCGCTTGTTGGTTTTCTGTGCGTGTCAAAATTATATTTACAGTTATTTTGTATAACCTAATATAATTTAATATTTTCTTACCTCATAATTTAATTTAATTTACAATAAATAATAACGTAAACCTGTATAATATTGAGCGATTCCCCGGGATGGATGGGGAAATCTGCAGTATGCAGAATATAAATACGAGTAAATTGAATGTGCAAGAACCTAAACGAGAACTTTGAGAACGAGGTGCACGAATATAAAAATAGGAAATATATCGAAAGTGAATATTGCCCTCTTTAATAATTAGTATTTAAGAACCGTACGCTAAAAACAGGATATGCAGCCACCAATGTGTTTCTTATAGGGAAGAGACTATCGAGATTGAATTCCTTGTATTTTTTCTGTAGTTGCAGAAAGATCAAATGCAATTTTTAATAGGATGTTATATAATATGATCGCAATAGTATCACGATTAGTAGTGTGTTTTGTAGGTTAAGGACATGCAGTTTTGAATACTGTGTGGGATGATTTTGAAAATTTGAACTTAAAACATGGCCTTAATAATTAGGGTACAGTACATTAAAAACATTATTCACGAAATGGATTTCACTAGGGATCGTCCTGGATAATAAACATTCCAGTTTATCGAGAGTTTACTGCAGGCGTAAAATTCGGAGACTCCTACAACTCCTGCATCATAGCTCGCTGTCGAGGTTGCATATATTTTTATTAATTTTTCTTTTTCCTCTTCCAAAATGAAACTATAGTCAACAATTCCTTACTTGAAGTAGTTACTTTTATTTAATAGCTAGCTCTTTCAAGGCCTACTTGTATTACTTATATTTTTTAAGGTTTAAAGCATATATTCAGAATATTTCGGGACCTGATTGAAGACAAAAAGCTTTCCCTGGTTTTTACATATAGGAACATAACAAAAATTTGTCATTTTTAGTTGTTTTTAAGAGTATTTAATATACTAATACACTACGTATATCCTCACAGTCTTACTAATAAGCCGTGTATAGTTTTTATACGAAACTTATGCAGAGTTGGCACAGAAAACGTTACTAATAAGCCGTGAATAAGCTATGGACGTATAAACAGGCTGTAACTATACAATGGGAATTGCTTTGCAGTAGTTATATACACGAAATACCTTGTTTAAGCGTTGTATACAGGAAAAAAATGGCCGCCCCTCTAACAGCAGTTCGTATCGACTGCCATTTTATGATGATGGATGCCTTGTAACCACAGAAGAATAACACCAAAGATCATAGAATTATTAGAATAATATTGCTGTAGCTTGTACTCTTTGACCAAAATGTAGTGTGGTAATCGATTAGAGCCAGTTGTACTATCGATATTTAACACGCCACACTAGAGCGCTCTACCGGATGCAGTAGAGAACCTCAGATATTCTATTACCTTTCGTAACGAAGTAATGACGAAACTATGACGTAGCTGTGTAACAGTTATACTGTTATACACGACGTATGTAGTGTTACAAACCTCCTACATCTATATTAAGTATTAAATTACATAATTCTGATTGTTGTCTTATACAGAGTAAATGTCCGATTATTAAAGAGTCCTTTGAAGTTAAGTATTTAGGCATAATTTTCGATAATCATTTAAAATGGAACCAACACATTAATTACCTTTGTAATAAATTACGTAAAATAGTATATTATTTTGTTTTATTGAGGAATTACTTGTCAATAAGTTTATTACGTACAATATATTTAACTTTATTTCAATCGGTAATTATGTATGGAATTATAGGATGGGGTAGCTCATTTAAATCCAATTTTAATCCACTTTATTTATTACAGAAGAAAATAATTAAAATATGTCTTCATAAACCTATTGATTTTCCATCTCAAAATTTGTTTATAGACTTTAATGTACTTAACGTAAGACAAATTTATTATATTGTATTAATAAAATTCATACATAAAAATCGAAATAATTTTGAATTGTATTCTCATAGTTATGAAACAAAAGGTATGAATTCTTTAAGATTGTTTGAACCAAAATGCAACACTGTTACAGTATTTAATCATAGTAGTAATTTAGGCCCAAGAATATATAACAAATTTATATTTAAATATCCTAATCTTGTCAATTCTAATAGTTCTAGTATTAAATTTAAAAAGTTATGTATGGATTTTATAAAAATTGAAAAATTTTAAATTTAAATTTATATACTATTATTGCAAATTGTATTGTATAATTATTAATTATAATTGTAATGTATAATTATTAATTTCAATTCAGGAATCCGCCCCTGAGCACGAGTTCTACTCTTTCAGGGGCGAGCTAAAGTTTCTCTGTATATTTTATAATTTATGTTACAATTATTAGCAAAATAATAACAGTCTTACTAATAAACCGTGTATAGTTTTTATTCGAGACTTATGCAGAGTTGAGACAGAAAACGTTACTAATAAACCATGCATAAGCGATGGATGTATAAACAGGCTGTAACTATACAATGGGAATTGCTTTGCAGTAGTTATATACACGAAACCCCTTGTTTAAGCGTTGTATATAGCGAAAAAATGGCCGCCCCTGGCCCCTCTAACAGCTGTTCGTATCGACTGTCATTTTATGATGATGGTTACCTTGTAACCACAGAAGAACAAACCAAAGATCATAGAATTATTAGAATAATATTGCTGCAGCTTGTACTCTTTGACCAAAATGTAGTGTGGCAATCGATTAGAGCCAGTTGTACTATCGATATTTAACACGCCACACTAGAGCGCTCTACCGGATGCAATAGAGAACCTCAGATATTCTATTACCTTTCGTAACGAAGTAATGACGAAACTATGACGTAGCTGTGTAACAGTCATACTGTTATACACGACGTATGTAGTGATTATTAGTAAGGAATTTACATACGACGTATAAACGAGCTACTCATTGTATAAGTATAAGACAGTTAAACGTCTGTATATAGAGTTTTTATTAGTAAGACCGTAAATAAATAAATAAATAAATAAATAAATAAATAAATAAATAAATAAATAAATAATTAAATAAATAAATAAATAAATTATTAGTAAGGAATTTACACACGACTTATAAACGAGCTACTCATTGTATAAGTATAAGACAGTTAAACGTCTGTATATAGAGTTTTTATTAGTAAGACCGTAAATAAATAAATAAATAAATTATTAGTAAGGAATTTACACACGACTTATAAACGAGCTACTCATTGTATAAGTATAAGACAGTTAAACGTCTGTATATAGAGTTTTTATTAGTAAGACCGTAAATAAATAAATAAATAAATAAATAAATAAATAAATAAATAAATAAATTATTAGTAAGGAATTTACACACGACTTATAAACGAGCTACTCATTGTATAAGTATAAGACAGTTAAACGTCTGTATATAGATGAAAGAGTAATGGAACGGAGAAAAATTCTCTCCGGCGCCGGGATTTGAACCCGGGTTTTCAGCTCTACGTGCTGATGCTTTATCCACTAAGCCACACCGGATACAACCCCGACGCCGAACAGAATCGTCTCTGATTGAGTTCCAACTCTTGGGTTCCCTCTATTGGCCGCCCTTTGCACTACGTCATAGATGTCTATGAACATAGGACCGAAGTCCACACATGTGCTCAGGTGCACTCGTTATGAGTGACTAGTTGGCCGGGATCCGACGGATGGAAATATCATATGTACTTCGGTACATTGAAATAATATGTCTGTATATAGAGTTTTTATTAGTAAGACCGTAAATAAATAAATAAATAAATAAATAAATAAATAAATAAATAAATAAATAAATAAATTATTAGTAAGGAATTTACACACGACTTATAAACGAGCTACTCATTGTATAAGACAGTTAAACGTCTATATATAGAGTTTTTATTAGTAAGACCGTCAATGTTTATATACCGAAAAACAAATGCACACGCAAAGCATCCCTCATAGTACACGTGCGCTATCCGTTGGTGCTAGTTCAGGATATCCCTGTTGACTGTGAACGGAGTATGGAAAGTTGTAGATCCTTTGTTCACTAGAACCGTGGGTCGTTGTTCTGCATTGCTGCATGTTTTAACGAGCTCGTGGGTTGCCTCCATCCGACTTGCGCTCGGGAGGAGCGTCGGTTGCCCGGGGAACCAATAGGACTTTCTCGGTTTTGCTTCGAATGTACGGTCGCGCCGCCATTCTTCTTACCGACAACATAACATGCAGTGCAGACTCATAATACTCGCCGATTCGCCGTCGCCGTCGTACCGTCACGGCTCGAACACAGAAAAAAACATCGCAGCGACATCGAAACACGTGTGTTTTAAAAATAGCTATACATCATCGTGTGACTTCACAAGTGGAAAATGTTACAAATGTCAGTGGGAACTGAAATATTTCTAAAATGCTCTTGGTGGTTTTTTTCGACTGAATATATGGGGAGAAATAACACTTTCTGACTAAATGTATCGTGACAAAAAGTATGAATAACATGGGAGCTGTCATTTCTTAATCAGGGTAGGTATTAGTTTTAATCTCATATACTAGTTTATGATTTGTGTATAATTAATTTTAAAGTCACATAGAGTACTGCAAAATTTAGAATAACGCTTGACATAAAAGAAAAAAATATATATATTAGTAGATATATTTTATGTTATTGCATGTTATTATTATTGTAATTTTTAACTGTCATTTCATTAATGAACCATATACACCTCCTCCTTCCTCTCTCTAAGAACCTTCTTTCTCTTTTTACCTTAATCTTTATTGTTTAATGTGTTTTAAAACAGTGAAAGAATTCTGAATGGGATAATTTTACCCTCAACTAGAAACAGCTTGTATTATTTCAAAACTGCAAGGTTACAAAGACAATGCTACAGCTGTAGGGAATGGATCAATGCTTTTAAATTGCTTGTGTGGATGCTGGAGTGTAGTGCGAGATCAGATTTGTGGTTAGGAGACGTAAGAAGGGAAGGATGTGATACGATAGCCCCACATATAGTTATGTTATAAGATCTATATCTATAACAGAACAGGCTTAGAAATTCAAGTAATTTGCACTTGAAGCTCCCATGTGGTCCACAATCGATCGAAGGTCAACGCGGAGAGGTGTAAATATTGAACTTGTCAGAGGCGAACGATGGGAAGACGTGATACGAAAAATAATAGTTATGTCATAAACATTCAATACGTGCATTATATGTACGCGATTTACTGACGTTTTACTTACTATATTAGCAGTAATGAATTTATTAGGATTAAGTCTGTGAATTACAAATGTGTTGTTGGCCAGAATATGTTCAGGCTAGGTACAAATTTTATTAAAATGAACTTAAAGTTTTTTTAAATTGGAAACAACCCCATGAATAATAATATGGACCATTCTTTTGTCGACAGGTCGATAGAAAGCTTTTCTGTATTGATCTGCACTCATTGTGACTTATTTTGTTTCTATTTACTGCAATCCAATCACAGATAGTTCCACTAGATTCATTTATTGTGCTTCATAATCGATTACACAAAATCAATCTGTTTCGCTTCCAGACAAAATAGGGGATTCTAATGCCGTTAGATCGCCCTAGCCCTCTTTGTTGTTTTGATCAGTATTTTTCTGCTGTTTTCGATAGTCTTGCATTTGCGATACGTGGTCTTTCCATTTGTTATTATATTTATGAATGCTGCTAGTTATGCTGTCAATATTTAATCCTTGTATTAATATCGTCATTGTTTTCGTTAGTCCTGCAGCTGTTCTGTCATATGGAACCTAAGTCTTCTGTAAAGGACCTTTTGGACTAATTTTTCCCCATCAGATGGCATAATTAGAATAACCAAAATTTAAGGAGTGTATCCGTGCACACGTTTTTTATTAGTGCTTTTTAATGCCTCAAAAGTTTTGTCCGCGTCATTACATTTTAAAACACGTACGTATTGTTATGTATTGTACTTAATTGATGCTGGGATAGATTTCTATGTATATGACGAACATAGACTGTTTGCTGGATGCTCTTAAAGATGGACAAGTTTAAACAGAAGTGCGATTTATGTGAAATTAATGTCTTTTAAACTTAAAACGCCGTTCAACGGTATCCAGTAATGTAGTAATAATAGAAATAATCGTGATTAATCTTGTCATTTTTATAACAAAAGACGATCTGTACAATGTCGTAATTAATTACCGTACTTCATACATTGTGTTTCTTTGCGATTCGTTTATGTTTTAAATATGGATTAATATTCATTATATTTAGATATTGTTTTGTAGACATTTAAACAATTGAAGGGACATGGAAGACCTCCCCCTCTCTCTACATACATACATACATACATACATAGTGTTAAAAAGCTTTCAATATTTGAGATTAATATTCATCAAAATAAGAAAAAAGTGTAATAAACATAGGTCCTAAAATTAATATCTTCCGCAATGTGAGTACCGTACTAATAGTTGTTCATAGCATGATAAGAGATGCCCAATATGATTTTCATTGAAAAAATAATCAATATTATGAGAAGTGTTCATTAAAACAAGAAAAGAGTCTAATAAATATGGTTCCTAAAATGAAATTTTGTACGAAACAAGGGCTTTGAAACTGGTATTGTAAAAACAGCATATCTTCTAATGAAGGTTCTTTGCTTGTTTCTTATTGGGTACAGAATATCATATCGGAAATGCTTAGTGAAGTATTCTACCTTGTTATTACCGCCGTGTTTAGCTTGGACAACGGCGGTGCTAGATATATGGACAACTATAATCCCGTCGCTCTTATTTTCGGCAGCCAATCACGTTGCAGGTCGGCTACATTTAAACGTGTGCGTCTTGTCATTCGCTATTGATGATGTAATGAATTTCCTCAGGCTCGATAAATACTTAATATAATCGCCCGCCATTTTGGCTCTTTCGTTGGCGTTCGCAGAAATCACATGAGGACGTCATTTGCCGCTCAATTATTTGCTCAATTACAGTGCGTTTGATTTATTATCATAGGAGCTACAACATGATAATGTTTAACGGTGAAGCAAATAGATTCCTCATCTGGTAGCTCGGCAACGAAAGAACAAAAATGGCGAACGATACTACCTACCTAGACTTTATAGAGCCTTCACTTCCTAAGACGTAAGCAAAGGGGAGGAGTCACACCGGAAATAACAGCGACACAACTATAATAACGTTTGGATATAGGCCTACCCTTGGGGGTTAAATGTACTGCATTTCACATTTTATCTCCTACAGTATATCTTGCCTTAACAGAAATAAGGATACGTCGAATTACAAGTCAAACTGTATACTGGAGCATGTATATGATCCTCTATCATAGTTCAGGTTTTAGGAATACACTTCAGTATTGTAAGTCGTAGTACTAAAATAGTACTGCTGATCTGTCTGGTTGCTTGAAAATAGCTATGGTACATTAAGCAATTATATTGAATATTTCACTTTAAATGGTGTTGTATGTAGTCTACACTTGACGTTTTGGCTTTCATCTTATATTCTTGCTTTCAATAGAGGATCCAAGTTCCCCATAAATTCCAAAAGTTCAATAAAATTTCCTTTACTATTGCTGTTTTTAGAGTCATCCTGGCTACTTTGAGCTATTACATTTTAATGCTGTGTAACGTAAACCGTAAACCGTAAACCCTCAACTATCGGTGCCAAATATCGTCTATGACTTTCATTTGAGCTGCGTAAGTGTCACTAATGATGGTGGATACTGAAGCTTCCCCTTCCATTTTTTCATGGCTTTGAATGATTCCCATGATATCGTGGCAGTTTTGTGTCTGGCTGTTGTCATGTTTCCGGAAACCCGAATCCTTGTCCAAAGTTTTTCACCCCCCCCCCCCTCAATTATTATACCCTGTTCTGGTGAATGTAGGAACAAGTGTGCTGTCGGATAAAAAAAATCTGCATTGAAAGCAAAATGCGGAATATTTTCTTTTCTCTTACTAGTCTACTAAGCTAGGCCTATAGTCTTAAGTCTAATGATTTGAATCAAAGAAGTCTTGCTTTTAGAAAGTTCAATACATAAGTGTTCTGCCCAAGGGCAGGTCTTTCACTGCAAACCCAGCATTCTCCAATCTTTCCTATTTTCTGCCTTCCTCTTAGTCTCTGCGTATGATCCACTTATTTTAATTTCGTCTATCATTTGATATCTTCTTCTACCCCAAACTCTTCTCCCGTTCACCATTCCTTCCAGTACATCTTTCAGTAGGCGGTTTCTCCTCAGCCAGTGACCCAACCAATTCCTTTTTCTCTTTCTGTTCAGTTTAAGCATCATTCTTTCTTCACCCACTCTTTCCAACACAGCTTCGTTTCTTATTCTGTCTGTCCATTTCACACGCTCCATTCTTCTCCATATCTACATTTTAAATGTTTCTATTCCCTTCTCTTCACTTCGTCGTAATGCCAATTTTTTCTGCCCCATACAATGTCACACTCGACACAAAGCACTTCACTAGTCTCTTCCTTAGTTCTTTTTCCAGAGGTCCGCAGAAGATGCTCCTTTTTCTGTTAAAAGCTTCCTTTGCCATTGCTTTCATCCTTTTGACTTTCTGGCTGCAGCTCATATTACTGCTTATAGTACACCCCAAGTATTTGAAGCTGTCCACTTGCTCTACTGCCTCATTTAGAATTCGCAAATTTACCTTCTTTATTTTTCTTCCGATAACCTTGGTCTTCGTCTTGTTTGCATTTATCTTCATCCCATACTACTCACAGCTGTCATTTAGCTCCAGTAGCATATCCGTTAGTATCGTCTTCTCTTCTGCTAACAACGCCATATCATCAGCAAATCTTATGCACTTTATTCTTCTTCCTCTTACTTTTATCCCTCCCATGTTCTGAAAACAGTTCTTCACCAAATCCTGCAAGTAGATGTTACGGAGTCATTATTACGCACTGTTTTAAACAATTACTTTTTCATAAAATTGATGAAAGATACATAATAATTACTGTATTCATGTGACATTCATTTTTATGTTGGGAGGGCTTAAGGGTGGGATGAAATTAATTTTGGTTGGGCTCCAGCCCACCAAAGCCCTCTGTAGGCGCCGCCCCTGATTAGAGTCCGCTGACTTTGTAGCTGCAACAACGCGTAACAGTAGAGAATAATAATAATAAATAATAATAATAATAATAATAATAATATTTTAATGCGAATGTTGTGGACCATCGGCAAAGTCTTTTGAAAGTAATTACTCCAGAATTTAATCAGGAAGAACTTTTTTTTTTAATTAAGTAAACTTTATTGTGCATAAATAAATACATTATAGTTGGGAATAACAGGAATAGAGAAAGGAAAAAAAAAAAAAACCTGATACTTGTTTATGGGTATTGCCCATTGGCAATCCCAAAAGTACCCTATAGCTTCATATCACTATGCCGTTTTCTATGAAAGAACTGAGGAAAAAACTTGCTTTTGTGATCTAAGAAGCCTCACTAGACCTGAAGCTACTACGATACCTCGCGGCCAACTTGGTAGAGATGAGTAAACACAATTTGTCAAAGAGGCATATGTTTGCAAACATACGAGTAGGCCTATTGTAATGTAGACATAATATTATGGTTCAATGTTGACAGCCAAGAGCATTGTTGTGTTTCTTTATACGCAAATAAATTTATGTAAGATTGTTTTACACGTTTAAGACCCCTCATACCATTCCACATTTCATTAGCGAAGATCTGTTTTATGGGTTATCGTCAAACTAGAGAGGAAATACACATTTCGCATCGTCGCGTCGCTCTGTTTTTATAACCTTAATAAAAGTTGTATGAAGATAGATTCATGCTATACTCACCCTTCAAGTCTGTTCCTTTCAAAGCGAAGAAATTTCACATCAGAGACGCAACAAAGATTCTGAGTTTTCTCAGTTTGAGCTATTTTACAGAAATACCTAAATTTTGTGGATTGGTTATGATTGTTAGAGCCCAGATTTTAATATTATGACGTCTTTTATATTCTATTATATAGATTATAGTAAATTATTTTTGTTTATTTATCCTGGTGCAATTAAAAAAAAAGAAAGACACCATTGTTTTTGACGTGAATACATCTTTAAACTCAGACCAACACATGAGGTACCACGACGGAAACTGCAATGTAACGTTTGCAGAGTGATTCATTCCGACACTATAACTTCGTGACAACACGATTGAAATAAAATATGTGGTCTCTTTCTATTGGGTATACGACTACGATGCGAGCATGATCTTGAATTGGCGCCACGCATGCGCGAGGCACGGGTGGGTTCCGCGGCGACTGTCTGTCATTTTGGACGTAGGCGAAAATTTCCGGACAGTATATCTCGCGACTTGGATGTAGTAGTGCGCTGATTTTTGGTGCCAAATGAAAGATCTCGTCTAGATCTGTCGATTTAAGCCCACGAATTTACGTAAAATCCACGGCCGTGTCCTCGATAAAGTCATATCCCGATTTTTTACCATCTTTGTTTTTGGGTATATATTTTTGGTTTTTGCGTTAGTATGTTTATTTCTCTCCTGCATAATTATTTTGTCATTTTAAAGTAATTTAGGGCTCAAGCTTGGTTTTATTGAGTTACAGTATTCAATACAACAATGTTGTAACAAAGTAGACTTACTTTATACTCATACGCGTACTTTATAGTATCTTATCGCAGTGTAACGGAACGATATGAAAATGCTTCAATATAAATATATAAAACTAATAATGCGTGTTTTCACATACAGAATGTCCCGTCAGTTGTGCACTTTAAAGATGTGCATCGTGTTATACATTTGGAAACAAACGAAACATGTTATATGAACTAATTTGTTAATATGGCTTAGTTACATAGATATGACAAAGAGAAGATATCAAAGATGTCGTTTCTGACCACGTAAATGTTTATCATATCGTATCATAGCAGCTGTTCAAAGGTGCATTACAATCGTAGCATAGACGTGCTCGTGTGGGATGTCTTCCAGTATACACCAGACTCTTTAGATGACAGAATAACCAAAAATCACAAGGCATCAGGTCGGGTGATCTTGCCGGCCACGGAACAGGTCAATTCAGTTCCCTGGAAATTTCATATCAAATATTTGAGATAATTGAAGCGTACGTGGGGCAGGAGCACATGGATTCAACCGTACGTCCCCCAGAAAAGACTCATGTCAGTACGTTCCCCATTAGAATTCCCGTTGTGCCCTGTTGTGAGGAGCTAGAAACTAAGCGCTAAATTTGTGAATGTGCATTAAGAAAAATATCATAAATGATGTAATAAAAAAGTTAGGGCGATTGATATAAAAATTATTTGACTTGCACCACTTTGTTCGCGAGTAAAGAAATGCCCCTCCCCCATATGTGACTAGTTGCAGGAAATGGGACCTAAAGTCGGATTTTTTTTTTTGCTTTTTTTGTGGTTTCAAAAAGAGGATGAAATACTGAAAATTTAAAAAAAAACATGGTTCTAGATGCTATAGTTTTTAATATATTACTTATTGAATGTTGATATTACTTTATGTACTTTTCGAGAAAAATGCAATTAAAGTTTTCACTTGTTTCCTTAGCAACTATAAGAATGATTTAGGTGTTTAAGAAACATTGTGTAAAACTACGTCCTACTTTAATATGTAAAAAAACCTACTGGTAACGCGAGATGTCAAAACATAGAAATGCAGTTTTTACACCGCAAATTCGTTATTTTGTTCTCCTGTAAAATTTCCTTTCACGACTTTAGTCTCTTTTCGCGCAACGGGCCACATATGAAGCTTATTTTTTAAAATACCTTTGCCATATTTTGTAAATTTTGTTAATGGAAAGCAGAATTATTTTATTTATCGACGTTTTCAACTGCAAATGCCACAATATGAGAGGTGTAAGACTAGTATGATGAATGGCAAAGTTGAAGTTTCGACAAGAATGGGGAAAACGCAGTAAATTTTTCCTGCAACCTTCTCATTCGTGGATATGATTTTTTTACTCGTAAATTTACAATACAAAAACGTCCAATTTAATTCCTTCTTGAAAGAAATCACGCTAAAATTTTTTTCGGCCTGATTTGAACCCGCGAACGACTGACAAGTGATAAACATGACCACTGAAGACTAGATACTTTTTTTTTGACACCGTAATGAATCGTACAAACAGAATCTTTTCGAAGGGTTACTGTCTATGTTTAGATAAAACGAAGGCATAAATGTACGTTTCGTAAGTCTTTGTCCTCCCCAAGATAGGGCCTCGTAAGATACGAAATTTACACTTAATGGTTTGAATTTTTAATCTGCCCGATAGTCACGATTCCATTATTTCATTGATAATTTAAAAATTCGTGTCTAGCACATATGGAAACGAAATGAGATCGTGGTTATGTAGAATAGATAAGAGGAGATATTCGTTCTTTCACAGATTACTATACAGTATGTATTGCATATAGCCACTGGCAAGTCCGTAATTTGTATGCTTCGGGCAACAAATGTTGTGAAACTATCCGCCCGTTATTACGGAAATTTTCTCACGTACTTCCATTCCCTTACCTACACTAACGTTAGCCGAGTTTTAAAAACACATTGAAAATGCAGTTACGTAATATAAACTAATCTGGACATGATTCTGTACTTGGATATTTATTTATTATCTGTATCTTCAACACGTGTATTATACCAAAATGTTTTAATTGTTCATACAGTAGAACCTCTATTATCCGTGGTAATCAAGGGGATGGACTGGACGGTTAATCGAAAAAATCTGATAATCCGTATCATAAAATATTTTCGTAAATTAAGTGCATAACACAATTGCATAACTTCCACCGTGGTCTTGTGTTTAACATGCTAGATAGTGAAGCAGAAGTTTATCGGTCATAATTTAAGTCCGGTTGTCAACAAAGGTTTTATAAGGGCCAAGTAAATTACTTGCGTTGATTCTTTGTGGAAAGATAGGAATAGTAGAGGTTTCTTGTTGTAGATGTACAGATTTTGTACTCTTCATTCTTGTTTTTAATTAAATCGCGCACATTTGTAATGCCAATCTCGTATTCTGATGCGAGAGAAGCCACGATTTCTCTTTTCCCAAACTGATCAATTATTTATTTGTATTTTTATTTTGATACTTAATAAAACACTTTTGGCATCCGTGGAAAATATTTTGGATATAAATTATGAGGTACGAGCACTAGAACAGTAGAACAAGGACTGAATGCTGCACGGGTTTGCTCTAAATTTTGCGGAAGTTTTTGGGACCATTTCTTCGAAAGCAGATAGTGATTATTTTATAATTTGGAAAAACACCTTCAAATAGGCCTACCGGTAAATGTTCCTATTACTGGCAGTACACTTGTAATATGCATGGATAAAAGCTTATAATAACAGATTCTAGAACAGAATAGGTACTAATATAAGGTATAGCATACATGCCTTTTTTCAGCAGCAAAGAAGGAAAGAATAGAATGAGAGAAAAAGTCTGATAATCCGCTGATCGGTTAATAGAGTGACGGATAATCGGGGTTCTACTCTAATTATATTACAACTAATAATAATAATAATAATAATAATGAGGTTCACTCAGCCTCCTATAAAATTGAGTACTGGGTCTTTCCCGGGAGTAAAAGGCGGTCAGAGCGTGGTGCCGACCACACCATCTCATTCTAGTGCCGAGGTCATGGAAAGCATGGGGCTCTACCTCCATGCCCCCCAAGTGCCTTCATGGCATATTACGGGGATACCTTTACCTTTTTCTTTATCTTTAATAATAACAATCATAGTTAGGTTGTGAAAGATGTGCTTTATACTTACTAGATATAGATAACTCGAAGGAAATTTTCTGGCTACAGGTCACTCTAAGGAAATAACTGTCAAACCATAATATAATAGCGTGGCTACGATAAAAAGTAAGGAGTTTAGATTTGGCTTTTTTTTTTCACTGCTGATGAATTGTTTAAAACACGATATTTTAAAAGGTGGATCTATATTCGTTTATGTATTGTAGTAACTTTTAACTCAAAATATCGCTGTTGGTTTAAAAACTTTTGCAAACAAGGGACTTGTGTGTGAGTATAAATACTTTTATTTTAATCGCCTGACTGCACTATTAAGGGAAAGGTACAGATCCGATATTAACCCCTTATCTCCAATAAGAAGGGGGACAAGACTAACTGTGGTAACTTTCGAGGAATATCACTTTTGTTGACGTCGTACAAAATTTTGTCCAATATTCTTTTGAGAAGATTAACTCCGTACGTAGATGAAATTATTGGGGATAATCAGTGCGGTTTTAGGCGTAATAGATCGACTATTGATCAAATTTTTTGTATTCGACAGATATTGGAGAAAAAATGGGAATATAAGGGTACAGTACATCAGTTATTCATATATTTCAAAAAAGGAATATGAGTCGGTTAAGAGAGAAGTTTTATATGATATTCTTATCGAATTCTCGTACCGCGGTCAGCGCGTCTGGCCGCGAAACCAGGTGGCCCGGGTTCGAATCCCGGTGGGGGCAAGTTACCTGGTTGAGGTTTCTTCCGGGGTTTTTCCCTCAACCCAATAGGAGCAAATGCTGGGTAACTTTCGGTGCTGGACCCCGGACTCATTTCACCGGCATTATCACCTTCATATCATTCAGAGCTAAATAACCTAGATGTTGATACAGCGTCGTAAAATAACACAAAATAAAATAAAATAAATCCTCGTACCGAAATAAATAATGTTTGTATAAATAGTTTTTCAACTTAGTGCGTAGTTTCACAGTTATTTTAAAAGTAAAAGTTTATTAAAATGATTCATACATTCATAAATATCTAAATTTGTATTATACTATAAACAAAAAGGTACGCCTAGGTGCCTATGTTCGTTATTTTAATTCATAACCGTTTTAATTGCATGTTGAACAGATGTATACTGCTTTATATTTAACTGTTACTGCACATATTTTGTGGAGTTAAATCAAAGCCTGAATACGTTTGTTGGAGGAAAAAAAAAAAACCTATAAACCGCGGTTGTTTATAAAGATTGTGAACATCAAATGGTACATACATACAATTACTTTATAGAAAGGAAAAAGTATTACAAGGTGACGTCTCTGTTTCTGTTCCTCTTAATGATAGTGAAAAGACATCGTGATAAGTTTAACTGCGGAATTGGTGTCACTGTTAATCGCCTGTATAGATACAACGAAATTTCACTTTAACGAAGTAATTTCAGAGATCCATAGGATTCATTTACTAATATTTGACTGTATAAACGGCTGCGGGTCATCCGAGAAGCTGCAGTGTAGAGGAAAACCCTTCCATTTAGTTGAGAATCGAACCTGCTCCCATCAACCCAATACCGCCTAGATTATCTATTAATTATTAAGATAAATAACGTAGTAATTAATAATCGTGTTGTAACTAGTGTTGTGGGAATTAATCGATTAATCGATCAATTTCTGCTGTAAGATTAATCGATCAAAAATATTTAATCGAATAATCGAGTCGATTAAAATTAATCGGTTGTACTTGATATTAATTATTATTTTGTTAATGCAAACTCAGATTAAAAACTCCGACAGTATTCGTCTCTCAGAAATTGCTTCAAAGCACAATAGTACCATTATTTTGTAACTGCAGAGCAGGTAGAGCGAGGCAAATCTTTGCACAAACACTTCAGAAAGAGATGGAGTTATGAGAACAGTGACTCGTCTACAGCTATTGAAAGCTGAAACACAATGCGAAACCAATATTAAGTTTTATAGTTTTTCAAGAAACCTTTCACCTTGTTGTCAGCTCATCTTCCTACCATATGAAATACATCCTTTTTTGGGATTCGCTCTCATCCCTTAGCCATGGCTACAATCTGTGGAAGTGAGAGAGTAACAATTTTCTTCTCTTTCTAAAATTTTCTAATCCAATTACAATAGGGGCCAGTCTGCTGTTTTGTTGCAGTTTTTTTTTACTGAGTTTGTAGATGAAGCGTGTGTGTTCAGTTTGCTAAAAAAAAAAATCAGATTTCTGTGGTCTGTGAAAACTCCGTTATGTCATATGAGAATTTGAGAGGTAAACTCAGTGAAACGTTTGAATTTAAATTGAACGATCGTGGAGAAGTGTTTGACAGAAAAAAAAAGTTTTTCGTTTTTAGTGATGCAGGAAACGAGCGGCACTTAATTCGTAGCATGTGAATGCACACACATGTTTAAAATAATGGATGAAGCAGTATTAACTAGGTGAGTCCCAAAAAATTGTGTTTATCTAAAAAATTTCCGGTGAAATTAACACAATAAATTATAAGCCTGTTAATAAATGACTAAAATAGCATTGTTTTGTAATATAACGATATAGTATATATACGACATTTAATACTTATGCTTATCACCGAACACAAATTAAGTTTAACAATAATTGTGTATTACAGTATATTAAAAACTTTTTCATATCGATCAAAGATCGATTAATCGATTAGATTCAAATAGTTAATAGACTAAATATTTCGATCGACAGCACTAGTTGTAACGTATTAATGCTTTCATATAGGCCTATACCGTGTTTAATTCATATCATATTCACAATTCAGTCTTGAAGCATTTGTATTCATGTAACAAAGATGTCTCACAAACGTCAATTGACAAGAGAAGCCTTTGTGAAGACAGCTTTAGTAGAATATTACTTGTCTCTTCATATAAGCAAGTTCAGGAACTAGACGTGGGCGATCAGACCTGATTTTTATGACACTGATATCGTAATCGGTTTTAGATATTCGTTGACATTGATATCTTTATTCTTCGGATGCTTCATTTTATCCATTTATATACCTTTCGAGTTCTGCCATTCATACACGGAACCTGTTGGCCTCGGATTAGTTTCCTGCCGTCGCATTCAGGACATTAAGGGACACTGAGACTGAATTTTGAAACTTTTAAAGATTTTGATTGATATCTTTCAAATTCGGCGGGTTTGTCATGTCTGTACGTTTAAATAACAGTATCAAATTTCATCAAGTTTCATTCATTAATTCCTTAGGGCCATATTCATAGACATTCTTAGCGCGGGCTTCCGGTGGATGATCAGCGAACTAACGTTTTTCGTATTCATAAACCAATGTTAGTGATATGATATGATATGTATCCTGTACAAGTAATCACTCGATAGCCGTGGCTAGTTTAGCACGTTCGTAGCGCGGGTTAGCGAAATGTCTATGCATAGCACCCTTAGGGCCGTATTCATAGACATTTTTAGCGCGGGCTTCTGGTGGATGATCAGCGTTTTTCGTATTCATAAACCAGTGTTAGCGATAGGATATGATTTGAATTCTGTACAAGTAACCAGTGGATAGCCGGGGCTAGCTTAGTACGCTCTAGCGCGTGCTGTAAAATGTCTATGAATAGCACCCTAAGATATTAATTTTCACGTATTTTAATGATATTACATTATGTGTAAATTCAAAACATCCCTGACGCCTTCAGAATTGTTTTAGCTTTTGAAAACCTTCTGTGAAGCACTTAAATTTCACGATATAGAAAACTGCACTTGGCTTTTTAAATTTGAGAATTGGTCATGGGATAAAAATTTTCTTACAAATCGTAATTTTTGCTTGATAATTTTCTTTAATGTTTAGAAGTTAAAAATTCATATCATGAAAAGTTTTCAATGAAGAGCTGATTTCATGCACAGCTTTGTGTATTGGAGAGTATGCTGAGTATTCTTGCAAACGGAGCAAAATGGAAGCCGCTAGGAACTTTAGTATTGACCAAAAACGTAGTTTTGAGAAAACGCAGTTTTTATTGGATGTGATAGATTTAAAAGAGGTCGCCAAACCTTTAAAAGTAGTAGTGAGGTCTAAATATAGCACAGAATATTAAACAAATGTCAAATGTATAAGGTAATTATATATATATATATATATATATATATATATATATATATATATATATATATATATTCATTCGTGATTTCTCATATGCGACTGTATTGTGGATTTATAAGAATCTTGTCAGAAGTATAAAGATCCTCAGTTTTGTCGGTAGAACTTTAGAGCGCCACAGGCGTAGCTCAGTCGGCTAAGATGCTTTCCTGCCGATCAAGAGTTGCATTCGAGCGCGGGTTCGATTCCTGGCTTGGGCTGATTACCTAATTGGGTCTTTTCTAACCGTAAAGCGAATGTCAGGTAATCAATGGTGAATCCTCGGCCTCGTCTCGCCAGATACCATCTCACTATCACCAATCCCATCAGCATTAAATAACCGAGTAGTTGATACAGCGTCGTTAAATAACCAACTAAAAAAACTTTATAGAGAAGTCTTGCTTGATATATTCGTTGATTTCTCATACTCGTGTGCGACTAACTATTGTGAATTTATAAGAATTTGTATGTTGCTATAGCATCGCAAAGCTCCATGTTGGTGCAAAGACCTGTGACATTTTGGGGATCGTCGCTTTGTTCCAAGTTTTCCTAGCTCCCTCCACTATTGTCTCTTTCACTACCATCCCACCATCGCCATTGACCTTTAAGTGCTCAGTGGAATCTCCCGCATTCGTATTCCACCTTCTCTCCACACCAGTGAAGGAGTACAAATTACGCAACAGTTGAAATTTGCGTATGTAGGAAGACTTTCCTTTTATTAAGAACGGCTCTTGTCTAAATTACAAAGAATACCAGCAACTAGTTATCTTCTATCCTACGTGTTTGTTAGCGAACGAGCACGTAGGTTTACTATGAGCGTCGTATTGTAGGAAATTAAACAAAGAGAATTAATTTCATCGCCCAGTACGCCCTTTTGTCAGCATTAATCCAAGCTGGGATACCTGATATGAATTGAAACTGAAGTATTTTCTTTCTATACAATTGCAAAAACATTGTTTCTGTAATTGAAATCAGAACTATAATTTCCAGCTCTGCAATTTAGAAACAACGTCGTGCTACTAATACGGATAAAGCAATGGTTGCGTTTTCTTGTTACGCGTAATTCCCATTGAAACATAGTTATTTAATTCAACACAATGAAGTGAGTTAAGAGTTCGAACGAAAAGCTGTCCGGAATAACTAGTAACACTTAGAAAAAGCGGTATGTCACAGCTAGAAGTATACGTAAATTCAGTTCAGTTTCAATTTAGAGGCTTGCATTGGGTGCAAAGTAAGAATATAGATTTACT
The DNA here is from genome assembly GCF_040183065.1 of Periplaneta americana. Taxonomy (NCBI): domain Eukaryota; kingdom Metazoa; phylum Arthropoda; class Insecta; order Blattodea; family Blattidae; genus Periplaneta; species Periplaneta americana. The sequence goes on from NC_091123.1 coordinate 154,407,576, forward strand.
ATTAAGTCGCATTGTTTTTACTGCCGTATTATTCGAAGAAAAGGGAAAATGTTATGTTATTGAACATAATCGATGTGAAAATTTTACGAAAATGTATATGCCATGTGGGCCTTGTTTTCTAAAAGGCAGTTTACAACAGATTTCCCTTATACCACAGTCTAGTATATAGTCACGAAGCTCAATACGTAGTAAATATGCATCCATAGATAGTTGCTAACCACTAGGATCGCTAATATCGCCTCATTACAGACAATGCAAAACAGTACCGGCACAGTCTATTGTTCCTAGCACCCTCACAACTCAAGCTACGTGACTGTATAATACTAGACTGTGCTTATACTTCTGTACGCTACAGAATTTTTTCTTGTACAAATATACCTATTTTGTTCTTATTCGGTGGTTATATGTGTATGTATGTCAGTTAACTAGGAAAGTCATCATTAGAGACCAGCAAAATATGAAGAACTATGAAATTTATTTGGGCAAAATGTGAAAATATGAAATAAATATTTCATTGCTAAACTATCTTCGTTCCTAAATCACTTGGAGCAGGTTTCTTCTTCTTCTTTCTTGGCGCTACAGTTCAATGTGAACCTTGGCCTCTTCCACGATTTTCTGCCAGTTGTCTCGATCCTGCGAAATTGCTTTCCAGTTCCTGTATCCCATCTTACATATATCTTCCTCAACTCCATCCAGCCATCTTATTCTTGGTCGTCCATGGCTTCTTTGGATCCAGGATTTTCATTTAATATCCTTTTAGGAATTTTATTGTCATTCATCCCTGCCACGTGCCCAGCCCACCTTAATCTTGCTGCTTTTACTATTCTTCTAATAGGTAGATCTTTATAGATGGAATACAACTCATTATATCGCCTCCTCCATCTTCCTCTCTCGAATACTGGGCCAATTATTTTACGGAGTATCTTCCTCTCAAAGGCATCCAAATTTCCAGCGTCCTTTTTTGTTAGGGACCACGTCTCAGCAGCATATTACAGGTCTTATAAGTGTTTTATAGATAGTTATCTTTGTGGTACGAGATAAAATTCTTGAACAAAGTAATTTTTTGGAGCAGGTTTACATCATTATTTATAAAATAAACCTTTAGAGAAAATGTCCTTATCTGTTTTTAATATGCTACGGAATAAAATGCAATAAATCTGAATAATTAAACAGTTTTCCAGCATCATCAAATATTTAGTTGAATGCAAGAACTAGGTAACTCTATTTTATACACTTAAGAAAAAAATAGTTCTTACATTGTCTTGACTTAAAACTGGTTTACAGTACAACATACGTAACATTTCTATATTTTCTGGCAAAAGATTACACTTTCTGTCAGTTAATTAAAAACCCATGAACTTGCAAAAAGAGGAGAAATTAAGCAGACAGCAAAATTAATGGCTGAAAACCAATTTAAAACATTAATTTAATAAATGGACATGGTTACACTGAAAATACTTTTATTGGAATGGAAAGAAGAAGGGAAATTGGGATAGGAACAACTTATTTTGTTTTTGTGTCTGGAAATCATTGACGCTACGTGTTTAATGAATGTAAAGGGTAATTTGGAGATTTTTCGCTTGCCTTTGGGAAGCTCTTCATGTTCGTGAAATGGGTGGTTTGAACTTTCCACGCCTTTCCTCGAAAACATCTCTATTGTCTCCTTATAGTATCTGGAAAGCCCGGTTCAGTGATAGTTACGGCTTCGAAGCTGGGTACCTGGTTCTAATGAAGTGTATAGGTAGCAATATAACATGGAGGCATGAGATAGTTACTCTGCCTGCCATAATAAAATTCACTTCAATTAAATACCCCAATGTAAAAGAAAAGTGGTAGTTACATAAATATCAACAGAAGGAGAAAAATCGTGAAAAATATGAAAAAAAAAATGCGTATTAAGATTTTTATGAAATATGAAAATTTTACCAAGTCATTATGAAATATTACTTTTTGCTTTAATTATATTCTACAGATTGTGAATCGTGAAAATCTTATTTCCTTTACCGCTAGCAGGAATGGTTTAGGATATGAAATTTCATATTTTGATTGTCACTATTCGTCATCTATATGATATTAGTTATAGACCTGTTCCGACTTAAGACAACAGGGACGGCCATATCTTTCTTTGTCTGTCATGATCTCATCTTTCTTTAGGGAGTAGTGTGTGGAAACAAAACTAGTGAAGTCTTACTCGAATGGTGAAGATACTGCACCTGAAACTCTCAGGCATATATTTAGGGTTACCATGAGAAGAAATTCTATAGGAGGACATGGAATCTAAAATAAGAGGACATTGCTGAAAAACGGAGGACTTTTTAAAAATTGGTATGTACAAAATTAGATAAAAACAATGGCTCACCTTAGTTTTCTCACTAGTTACTGGATCATTATTACATCTGTACCCTACTTATCGATGCAGCCCACTTTGTGCACAAGAGCTGAAGGGACCAACTTATATCTTTAACAAATAACTATGGAACTGTTCACAGAACATGTCTTTGAAATTATATTTCAACATGATGATGCCTCTGACTGTCTCCGTTAGCATGCGATTTCGTTCTTTTGTCCATTGAGCAGATATTAGGGAAAATACTCTCTCAGCACTTCCATGTGACTTGGGATAAATAAATAGAATTGACATATTTTTAAGAGTTCTGAGAAAGTTTCAGTGCTCGCAGAACTATTAGTATTGAAGAATTTGCACCATTATTTATCTAAACTTAAATCTTGATCAAAATTAACTTGATTGGCATAGCCTATCTTTGTACATTGCAGAATAAAATTGATAAATAGCTTAGAATCATGAATAGTGACATTTTTATAGTGCAAGAATCCAACGCATTTCAATAGGTCATCATATTTATGCTTTTTTATGTGCTTCAGCTTCAACCATTGAAAGCAGTTAAATTCTTCCATAGGTTTTCACCATTTATTTAGATATTCTCTGCATAATAGCGCACATTATTCAATTGTTATATTAATTCTAGTTGAAATGCGAAATGCCAGACATTTCAATTTTTTTTAAATGCCTGCCGGACAGGATAAAATGATTAAACAAGAGGACGTCCTGCTTTTGCCGGACGGATGGTAACCCTACATATATTCATAATAAAACCACAGTCTAATATATGCAGTCAGGAAGCTCAATACGTAGTAAATATGCACCCATAGATAGTTGCTAACACTAGGATCGCTAATATCGCCTCATTACAGACAATGCGAAATAGTACCGGCACAGTCTATTGTTCCTAGCACCCTCACAACTCAAGCTTCGTGACTGTGTTATACTAGACTGTGATAAAACCTTAAACACTTGATCCTTTCCTTTGATTCGTTTCATCGTTACTTAACGAGGATTTTTAAGAAAAAAGAAATATGTTATTCGCAAGTACCGAAATTTCCCCAGGAAAAAAGTTTAGTATAAAATAACACTTAAAAACTATTTAGGACTCGAGTTCCATAGGATTTGCTCTCCTGCTCTTGAAACCTTGGGGTTCCGCGGAACACATTTTGAGAAACCCAGATGTATAGGTTTTGTTCAAACAGAGTATGTTTATGGAAGCACATGTGTGATTATTATAAAATGTTTTCAAAGTCTTAAACCTATAATTTATAGCTTTTGTCATTTTCATAAACAAAGCTGTTTTAGTTGAGGAGCTAGCGAGAAAAAAGTGCAATAAGTTGCATTGCAGGGTTTATTTTGTTGCTCTCTTTCCACCACCTTTGCTAAGACAGTGCATCGACGAGTGTTCATGTGTAACTGGCCTAGACCACGGAGTCCTTCCTTACTTACATAAGACAATGCATTTCAAATTGTTCTGGTCAAACTATCACCTGTTTCTATGTGTACGATCACGTGCTGAATTGCGTTTTACACTGAGGTAGCGAGTGGTACATCCCACTCTCCTCCGACCACGACGTAATGTCAAATCTGCCTGCCCACTCTCAGAATCCTTATACGAAAGTAAACAGTTTGCTTATACACACTCATTTGCTTTTTTATTTTTTATATACATGGTTCACTTCCTAAGTTATAATGAGAAGCGAAGGTCATTCTGCATCATATGTTACGTAGTAAACAGATGTATACATGAATGATAAAACGAATCACATATGTACGTACGTGCTTATAATGTCTTGAAGTTAAATCACGTTACTTGGAATTTAAGTATTTTTTAAACAATTATATTTCATGTATCTGTATTTTGTCATATACTATACAGGGTGATTTAAAAGGAAAGAGCCATACGTTGAGAGGTGATTCTAAAGAAAATCATTATATAAACATACGTCTTATTCTCAACGTTTTGGAGAAAACCAATCGAAACCATGAGAAACGACAACAGAGCAGATCATAATAAAATAAAAGATCGTTATCTGTAGTAGTGTTTAATTGTCTATTTCTAACATGCAAAAAAATGCCACCATCAACCTCGATGCACTTTGCAGCTCGTGTAGCCAGATGCCTTATTGCTAATTTGAGCTGGTTCGGACATTCCTTAATGTGATCACAAGCATTTAAATTGCGAGTAAGCACTTGCTCCCTTGTTTCCACTTTGCGCTTGTGAACAATCCCACAAATAATAATCTAATGGTTTAAGGTCTGGTGATCTCGGTGGCCAAGAAATGACATCACCGCGACCGATCCAGTGCCCAGGATAGGTTTCATTGAGGTACTGGATCACTGGCCGGCTGGACTATGCAGAGGCCCCATCTTGTTGAAAGTATTCTAGTAATACATGCGCACATGCATGTGACCAACATAACAAAGACAAGGGTACAAGTGTACAAACTATTGTCGTTTTGGTTGCGTCTGCATCATTATGCGGAGGAAGAAATGGAGACTGATATCTGTTATTTTCAAATAGCTGTTTCTCGGAAACCATTGGGAATAAGACTAGTACATTATGCAACTAGCCTATAATGATAGTAATTAAGACGCGAGTATGTTTGTTTATGAAACGAGCGCAAGCGAGTTTCATAATTTTCATACAAGCGTCTTAATTACCATTATAGGCAAGTTTCATACGACTTTTTATGCTCGACCATATTTCTAACTTGAAATTATTCAGAAGTATTCATTTTTATTCGCATCTGACAGAAGATCGGAAGTGACCTTGTGCATAGCTCGTTAATTGTGAGATGTGCGCAGACGCGAAAGTATTGATTTTTTCCGAGGAACAATAATGTCATTGACCTTGATATAATTTAGAGAATAACATGAACTAATTTTGATATAACCTGGAAATTGATTTAGGATTGAAAAACGAGATGACAAATTGAATTTATTTGAATATTATTTACAATTAACGCTATTTATTATAGTAACAGAACATAACCTTCTGCGACAGTATTGGATTTCCAGCCTCCATGACGTTTCCCTCGTTGTCTTTCGATTGCATATCCGAAAATAATCGAAAACCTGAACTTTAATGAATAGGTGTACTTTAATGACATGCATTAAAGGACTGCTACCAGGTGTATAATTACTGCATTTCGGCATGGTCGATCATAAAATAAATAAACATTATGTTCTTCAGTTTAAGATTCCACGTTTTATTGATTATATTATAGTAAATAACTCTGTCTGTTATTTTTAAGTGTTTTGGCAGCGCTTCATGGAGCCCGTTTCTTTCTATCTCCTTTTTTAATTAGCTGCAGCGTTTAACGTTTACATCACATGTTAATTTATTAGTTGTTAGTATTATAAATTATTTTATCAATTTTATTTCGTCTGTCATATATAACAACACTGTAAGTTAAATAGTCCTTTCATACAAAATAACTGCGCAAATAATTGTAATCACGCAAATGAATTTTGCAACTGCCATTTTGCAATGAAGAGAAGCACTTTTTTCTCTCAATTGGCAAAGCAAAAGCGCTTTACTACAACGCTTTTAAAACACGCTTGGTTTCACTTTCAAAGTACATTCTATAATCGACTCAATCTATATAAATTTTGAATCTGCCGCCACAAATTTGTACTCGGTTCAACCGAGTAATGACGTCACAATAACTGCTCCGAACCGAACCGAAGCGAACCGAACCGAACCGCTCCGCTCCGTCCCCAGCCCTATTTAGAATCGCTCATAGCAATGCTTAAAGTAGGCTCTGGTATGCAGCTAACATGAATAAATACAGGAAGGGTGGTGGCAATAATTCCAAGAAAATCAATAATTGTTCAGAAAAATCAACTTCAAAATTAAACGGGACATAACATAAGACCTAGGTATTTAAAACTTCAATTATAAAAAATACAGATAACCTCCTGTATGCAACGTAACTAAAAAAATTACGCTAATGTCTTATTACATTTATTTAAATGTAAGATATTTATACTTAAACGTTGTACACTGCTCCGCCGATTTAGTAGAATGCGTTAAAACAGTACAGCGTGGTCTGTTGTTGTGACGAGAATCCAAGCCCCCCCCCCCCCCTTCCCATAGCTGTAAGGCGTCATGTTACAAATACTTTCATGTCTGTGTGAGTATTTCTCACAAAGTAAATATTATTCAACGCCTTGAAAACGACGCAAATATTAGGGATATATTTAGTTTTATGACCTGCTCAACATGATTTTACATGTCTCAAGTTTGAAGTCCACAAAACAAGTTTAATAAGTACCGTAGTTAAAAGACATGATACGGATGAATTAGTAAAATTTCTACACATTCAGACGTAAAATTTAATGGAGATTCGAAATATGTACCTACCTAAATTTTAATATAGGGTACCATTTAAAAAATATATTAAGTTTACTATCACATTCTGTATGTCTGAATATTTAACTTCTTTCGAACACTAACATCGTATTGTATGATTTATCTCCAACAGCTTTTGTATAAAACTTTTTTTTATATAAAATTAAAATGTAAGCATTACTAGCAATATTCCATACGTATTGTTAACTCTGTATAAATGTTAAACCATCAGATTCGAAACTCATCAGAATCAATCCGAGGAGGTTAATCAAAAGAACAGGGCAATTTATAAACAGATTGATTATCCCTTATTACAAAACCTCATATAATAAACTCATGGATATAGAAGTCATCGTTTTAATGGTGAGCATAAGAGGTACCATAAGAAAACGAAATCGAAAAATCGAAAGAGGAGAATTGAGAGGACAAATTTAAATGGTACGCAAACGCGTCCTTGCAAGGGGTTGGGGGATGTACGAAACTAAATATGTGAGCTCCAAGCCTGTTGGCCACTAGTCTCACTCCGGGTTACGCTGCTCCACTGAAGGAGCTCTAGAAAATGTTGAAGGGGAAAACCGAAAATGGACGTAACCTCTTAGGTACCACATACGCGAGGGGGACGGAAATGTGATCACGGGACGGGACGAGGAGGAGATGGCTGGGCTCCGTGTAGCGTTGTGGTAAGATGAATGACTAACAAAACGATTCGTGTCATTCCATCATAAACTTGGGGTCCCAATAACAAACACAATAAAGGAAATTTGTATGTTAGCTTTGAAGGGTTCTCTACAACTTTTACGGCGACATTTGTATTTCAATTCAAACTACAATTGGATTTTCTCATTTAATTTTTATTTTATTTAAAAAAATCCTTACGTTTTTACTTCACTCCAGATTTTCATGATCTTAAATTTTAAGTAATTTAATGTACTGTAAATTTAAATGTATGAAAACCATTTTATTGTGAGGTATTTAAATGTCACACCTTAAATGTTCTTTGTCTTCGGCAACATCACCAAGTTGTGGAAGATTAAATATTAAATTTGAATTGTTGGATATCGTTAAGACATTAAAGTGTCTCTCTCTCTCTCTCTCTCTCTCTCTCTCTCTCTCTCTCTTAAATTAAAACTTTCGATGTGTTAGAATCATCCCAATTGGCGTCTTACATAAGCGTTCATTTACCCGAGTTATTCCACCTTCACAAGATCCAGTCACGATCTGTGTTGTAGATCACTGCAGTAACTATAATTCATGCCAGTTTATGGATGCTATTTGTATAAGGTTTTATTAGTTGGAAAGTGTTAAGATCAACCAATCTTCCTGAACGTAAGCAGGTTTCCTGCTGTGCATGGACCTTTGAAGACCTGTTATTTCATTTGCTTTATTAAATCGTAGATTATTAAATTCTTTACGGCATCCATCCTTTTTAATATCGTATCCTTCCTTTCAAATTACCTTCTCTGAAGAACAGTCTGTTTCTTTTTATTTAATTTCGCGTCCTACCCTGCACGACCGATAGTTGATGATGATTATGCTTTTCTTTCTTTTTTATTTCTGTACCTCCATTCTGGTTGGATGATCGTCCACCTCTGCTTCGGCATGTGGGCGTTAGGCCAGCAGCCGGCTGGTCCTTCATGGGCTGTAGCGCCACGGATTATTATTATTATTATTATTATTATTATTATTATTATTATTATTATTATTATTATTATAAGGTGACTTAACACATAACTATGATATAATTATTAAAACTTGTTTGAACTAGATACATCTGAAAATATTCAAGCAGTAGATAGACAATATTATGTCCCAACTTACACATTGTTAAGAAAGATATGTAAAGGGAATATTGTGCGGCAGAATGTAATGTCCAAGTTATGAAATTGCCTGATGTAATATTAATAGTTATTTACGATACACATATCGCAACTTTTCATATTAAAATACGAGATTGGAAAGTTGTCAAACGAGGCCGCAGGCCGACTTTGATAACCAGTAGAGTATTGTAATATAAAGTTACGACAAGTATAGTGAGGATCACATAAGAACAGTTCCTAACCAGCAAATATTGCCGTCTTGTCACTGTTGCCAACTGTTACCTGATATCACACGATCTTTCGTACTAAATGACTTATTTACTTACCGTACTTTATGTTGGAAGGTTATTCTAAATAATTCAATAATTTGTAACATATTTTCGTAGGAAAACTATACGAGAAAGGGATCAACATGTCAAGTATTTTGTCTGGCAATACGAAATTCATTGGTTTGACTAAACAATTGACTCACGAGACCTAACCTAAAGATGTATTTTGGTTGACCACATGAAATTATTAGTACTAACTCCGAAAACTTATCTGAGTATAGTCTTGAATTATAACCACAATGCAACACATAAAGTAAGTATTATGTATTAATATTAATACTGATATTAATTAATTATTAGTATATTCAGATTTCATTAGCTTCCAGTAACAGGCTCAGAAATCTAGTACAATTTCAATTTCATGGAACTCCAGTACCGTCAAATATTATCGATAATTGTCTCAGCTGCCAACATACCAGTTACAAAATCACTACCATTTGTACCATTTGTCAGTATCGAAATTCGAAACGAAGTTGGCAGAAGAAAATTCAACCTGCAAACTAGAAAATCACCCCAATTCACTAGCATATGTAGTAATGGGGGAAAAATGGTTAGGTTTCACCCTTAGGGTATGAAGTAAGCTGACCCGGACTATATATCGTACAACGTTTTATCCACTTTGATAAAAAAAATTAATTGTTTAATAAAATTTACTGTATCATAATTTTTAATAGTTTTGGACATGTCTTTTATGGAGAGGCGATTGTATTATTATTAGTTTCTTCCTGCGAGAGGCGATTTGTTTGTTTTATTAGTTTTGTTTTTGTTTTTAAGTTGTTCTTTTTACCTTCTATGTGGGCATTCCTGAGTTATTTTCATTGTAGGAGATTAGAGTTAAGGGCCAGTAATAACTTGTTAAATTGTTCATATAGGAATTGTGTAAATATATACATACTGTATGTTATAATATGTATTGCAGTGTTTCGTAATATAGGGTTATGCTATCTTTATATTCAAATTTTCATTCTAAAGTGACGAAGGATTTTTATATATTCTGTTGCAAATATTTCAGTTCTTAAAACCCCGAAAAAAAAGTGGTATTAAAGTAGAAGACGTGGTATTCAGTGGAACATGAACTGTAACATTTTTATATTAACTAATAAGTTACTTTTGCATGTAAATTTTCTTCCCGAAATGAAATACAGTGAAACTTCCCTTAACGGACACTTCTCAATAGCGGACTCCTCTCAATAGCGGACATTTTAAAATTCCTCTGCAAAATAACATTGGCCCTTATGATAAAATTCTTTCAAATAGCGGACATTCTCAATAACGGACGCGGACACTGAAATGCATCTCCCAACAATAATTAAAGTTTCCAAATAACGGACAGCGTGAAAGTAAAAAAGAAAAAAGACGGTTGTAAATTAAAAGGAATAAGAATTGAATTCTTTGCAACAATCATTATCGTGCATTTGAACGTTCTTGTACTTTATTGAAGGTAAGCAGCACAGTTGTTAGTTGTGATACTGTATGTTAGCAGTCCGTACTTTATTAGGTTGTCAAGTTGAGTGTTCGGAAGTACAGTCACATTAAAAATGTCACAAAAGCGTAAACGTTTGTCACTAAAAGAGAAAGTGGATATTGTAAAGCACAGTGAGAAGGAGAAATTAAGTATTCGTGAGCTGACCACAAACTTTAATGTGGGAAAAACTTAGGTTAGTGAAATTTTGAAAAACAAGGATGTTATTTTAAAATCATACACTGAGAATGCAATTCTAGATTTCTTTGTGTAAGGTGAAGTGGTACCACAGTCTACTATATACAGTCGCGAAGCTCAATATGTATTAAAAATGCAAAGATGGGTAGTTGCCCACCACTAGGATCGCTACTATCGCCTCATCATCGTAGATCTCTTTCCTAGCAGCCGACAAAATATGTTACACTTTTGTTGTCGTGTTCTTTTGGAAAAATTAACACCTTCCTTCCATTATTGAAATATTAAATGCATAAAGGTAATTTATTATTTTAATGAAATATATTAAATTCCACCATAAACTCGAAGATATCTGAAAGAAATAAGTTAATATAATTTTTGTTTGTGCCAAACGAACTGAAATTTACTATAATAGCTTCACTCATTCAAGATTATGGCGATAATTAACTATGAAACCAATAAATATTAATTTGCATTTCTCTTTACAACAATAATAATGGAAATATGAATTAATGGAGTAACTTACGTGTACCGGTACTTGTAGTGTAGGCTTACGTAGTTAACAAAGTGGGATGAGGTTAAGCAATAATATTCACACCAGAATTGGAAATAAAACGTGATCAATAAATTTTATTGTAACAGACTTTTTCTACGTCTCTAGTAAAGCAACAAATAAAAATTACAACAAAATTAACAGCTATAATTAAAAACATATCCTTTGAAGAAAAAAGTAGGCCTAAGCAATAATAATCCCACCAGAATTGAAAATAAAACGTGATCAATAAATTTCATTAAAACAAACTTAATTTTTCTACGTCTTTAGTAAAATAACACATAAAAATAATAACAAAATTAATAGCTACAATTAAAAATATATCCTCTGAAAAAAAAGCAGACCTAACCTTTATTTCTCTGGAAATTTAGCAGCCTAAGTGACAGAACTTTAACCGGTATCTAATGTCCTTTCGGTTAGACTGAAACATTTCATTGTGAAATGTAAGGATATAATTTATTCTAACAGTCACAAAGAACTTCAAATTAACAGTTTTGTTTTTGCACAGCATTCTTGTGGAAACCCAGGAACCTTTCTGAATCTTTCGGAAATCGGACAAAGGATAACTCTGGCCTCTTTCTCTTACTGTTGCTACAATTTATAGCACTACAAACGTCTCCTCTTTGTCCCATATTATTATTCCAATTATTATATTTTAGCCATTAACATTTTCATTATAACCAATAACGAACATTTCACAAGCATCAATGTGACATACGCAACGAGCTAGCATTCGATAGAAATACGACACAGTCCAAAGTCGACCATGGACAGTCTATTGTTTCTAGTTGCTAACCGCTTGGAGCGCTTTATCACGAGATTTGCAAAAAAACACCTCAAGCTTCGCGACTGTATATAGTAGACTGTGGTGGTACAGTGACTGATGTTTATTTCATTTACAAAACATTTACTGGTACGATTTCTCTCTGGATGAATACTGTAAAAAATCTCACCGTCTACTGCAATGCACTGTAAAATATAATGTTGAATATATATATGAGAAATTTTAATGTACTGTTTATATACTAACGATTTTCTAAATAGCGGACACTTCTCAATAACGGACATTTAATTTTTCCCCAGCAGTGTCCGCTATTGGGAAGTTTCACTGTATACGTAACACAGCAGACTGAATTCGATTTTTCTGTTCGTTGCGGTTTCAAATAACTTATGTATCTGTTAAAAGGCGCAACATTCTTTAAAACGTTGAACAATAATTGAATGCTGTACTAGAACGGGGGAAGGATTATTCATTGAGATGAAGCATATCTTGCAGGAAATCTTCAATCAGTTATACATATGAAGACTAGACTTGGTCTTCTGCGTCACAACCACAAAATCTACACGTAAATTATGCGCGCATCTGAAGTCACAGAATTACAGTTAAATTTAGCGTGTGGAGATAGTACGCAGTGTTTAATAGGAAGCCACAAGCGGTGTGTATTTTTGGGCTTATTCTGCACACTGCTTTTAGTTTGGCTCTCTTCCGTTGATAATGGCATATCGATTGGGTTGGTCGGAGCCCCTTATATCATGAACCCTCTTCCTCCTGCACGTGGTAATCGTTCATCAAATCCATTAAGAAGTAGTCTAAGAGGAAAAAGGAAGGGCGGAAGCTTGGCTAATGACGTCACACATTATGTATGGTATGCGATAATCTCCGAAATTGATGACTGATGATATTCTCGTAATTGTCTTCATTACCTAATTGGAGAGATCCATTTTATTTTGGCATATACCGGTACGGTTGGAATTCCAGGCTGCATAAATATGAATAATTATAAAGCTGTAATGCTTATCAAGTAGTGGCAGCAGATAGTACAAATGAAAATATATCACATACGAGTATAAACAAACAAAGCTGTGTTGTCAAGCTTTATTGTCAATGTATGCGAAGTAAAAATAAAATATATGTAGACCTGAAAACACAACCTTGTGAGGTACATATACTACGCGACCAAGGCGGGACCCGTCGTGGCAGAATGAGGAACTCCGTGCTCGCTGCGTATGTTTAGTGCTGGAGTGTCGTCACATCCAATACCTAGTGTTTCAATTTGGTCGCAGTGCCGAGTGTAGGGAGACGTGTGTTTCGTAGCCAAGCGCGGAGCATTATTTATAATGCCATAAAGTTTTGTGATGGAGAAAAGACAACTGGTTTATTCCTACCTTTATCGAAGACAACAGAGCGTGCTACACCTCATGTGAAGTTAAATAAAGAAACATTTAGTAGGATTAGAAAGGAAAGTAAAGAATGTGAGGACAAGTGCGTAGAAATATCGACACCAAACAAAGGTAGATGACCTCCTGCAAATAAGGTTGAATTAGACGAGATGGACAAATGTATCATAAGAACAGAAGTTCATAAATATTATAGTCTCTACAAAGAGCTTCAAACATTAGGAAAGTTGCATAAATTTTGTAAGAGAGGGATAGGTTTTAAAAGGTACAAGGAAACTTTACGAAAACTCGAAACATGGGTTTTGCATTAAAAAATGTGAAGATAAAAGGAAATATCTAATAGAACGCTCTGATATAGTAGCCCGTTATTTATCTGGACGAAACATGGTTCCATACCCATTACACTGTCCACAAATGTTAGCAAGACGTAAACGTTCAGGAGTTTATACAGATAGCAGTGCAGGTTAACGACTTATAGTAGCTCATGGCGATGATAATGATGGTTTTATACCGGGTGCTTTCCTCATATATGATGTCCGGAGTCCGGTCACTTTAAAATGCTAAGGTAAGAAATGCATATCAAATAAAATATTGTATAAAATACAGTAGTTACCTTCGATTCATGTTCCCTCCTTTACGAACACCGATGTTTTGGTGTTTTTTTTTCTGAATAGATTGCTATGTAAGCATATGATAAAATAAAACTAAACAATAGTTAACTATATATACGAACATATAGCATATAAAACGTGTTAATAACAATGAAACAAGAGCGCAGATCAGCATGTGCTTCATTTTGCATATGATGCGGACTACAACACGGCATGTGTTGTGAGGCGAATCGCAGCGCCACCACACAAAACGGTTCCCGCCTTGGTCGCGTAGTACATGCGAATCCGACTAGTGTTTTTATTTATACTAATGACTATAGTAATAAACATTGGTTCAGTAAGTAACCTTTTTATAAATTATCAAGAATAAAATTATAATAAATCGAGGCACGACAGCCCATGAAGGACCATGTTCGATCAGCCGGCTGCTGGCCTCACGTCCACATGCCGAAGCTGAGGTGGACGATCATCTAACCAGAATGGAGGTATCGTGCGGTTAGCACGATGATACCCCCCCCCCCCCAGCGGTTATAGCTGGCTTTGGTAACCGGATTTCGCTATCTATCGTAGCTCCCCAAGTATATCAATCTATAAACATAAATAATTCATCAGTTGAGCCATAAGACTACTATTCAATTTAGACTATATACAATTTATAAGTTGAGCTATACAGACTACTATTCAATTTACAGCATATACAATTTATAAGTTGAGCTATACAGACTACTATTCAATTTACAGCATATACAATTTATAAGTTGAGCTATACAGACTACTATTCAATTTAGAGTATATACAATTTGTAAGTTGAGCTATACAGACTACTATTCAATTTACAGTATATACAATTTATAAGTTGAGCTATACAGACTACTATTCAATTTACAGCATATACAATTCATCGCTTAAGCGTAAACAAAAATATGCAATACATAGCAAACAGATTGTCAATATACAAACATATTTAGATGAGGTATACAAAAGTGTACATTTCATATCAAATAGAGTAATTAAATTTACAAGCATAAACAATTCATCAGTTGTGTAGAAAGTATGAGTACTGTACTCCAACCAGAAGAAAGTCTCAGGGGAATGAGACGCAGCGGGGTCAATATAAATAAATAAATAAATAAATAAATAAATATATATATATAGCAGCGGGGTAATACTTTGAATGAATGTTGTCATAAGATGTCCTTAGGTCACACACGTGGGTACACACATCTCTATTGGCTAACTCTCAAAGTACAAACGATAACACTGATACACATATTTATACTACCCTAGTTCCAAAACAAAATTAGATCACGGTTAATCTCCTGGTCTTTTAATCCTCCATACAGGAAATAACATATGCAAGAGAGGGCATGTTTTTTAATCGGACGTCATAACGGTAATATTATCTACTTCGCTCCAATAGATGACGCAATAGTAAGCACATTCCTTTCACGGTTAATCTCCTGGTTGTAGAACAGTATGTATGTTTGATCTCATGAAATTACTACGAATTCCGAAAACAGGATGCCACTTTGAAATGCATAGCCTCCTTAAAAATACTTACTCCTAATAATGTTGCTATTCTCGTTATAATTGCCGTCTCTGTGCGCATTTCTTTTTTAACGTGTTCTTTCTTCAATACATTATAGGCCTACATATTTACTAGGCTATAATCTCGTAAACTGTAAGTACTTTGAATCGCAAGCACTTCCTTTCTTGGAGAAATCGCTTCCGAGATATTTCTTCTCTCGGACATTTTAATAAAATCTAAACACGAAAGAAATTTATTAAAATGTGTAATATACTTCTATCCATTAGTCAGGTGTATGTTTCATACCAAGTAGATCTATCAGTTATATCTTATTTAATTACACTTACCTGAATATAATGTTGAATTGGAATCACAACTGAATTATGTATTGATATTAATATTAATACCGGTATTACTAATTACTAATCAGTGTGCACCGTTGAAGGACCTTAAATTAAAATTTCTTAATGATATTGATAAACTTATCCATAGTTCTGTCAAGGAAATCGTTGGTTTACCGACTGTTGTACCGGATGCAATGCTATATACACCTCAAAATTTGAGAGGATTAGGAATTTTTAAAGCACAGTGGGAAGTTTTTCTCCAACATCTTAATGTTTGCAGATTATTAGTTAAAGAAGACAACCCTTATATTAATAAAACTAGGAACCTTCAGGCCGAAATTACTGACAGTCTTCGCCACTTACTAATGTCAACGATATTGGAATCATTAATCCAAGTAACATCCGTAAACAACTTCATGTCACTTATCATTGGAGCGCATTACCTAGGAAAGGTAAAGGAATTACATTCTACTCCCACTGGAAAAAGGTAACACCTGGATTAGCAATAAGAAAGACCATTAAAATGAGCACCAATATCATCGTAGTTAGATCTCTCCCCGGTAGAAGCCTTAGCAATACCCATTGCAGGAGATGCAATGAGCATGAAACGTTACCCCACGTGCTAGGTTTCTGCCCTCAGGGCGAATTACTGCGAATTGACAGACATAACACAGTCCGCTCAATAATTGCTAACAGATTAAGGGAACGTGGTGAATACGAAGTATATGAGGAAGTTCAGTGTTTTTCTACGGAAGGATCTACATGGCGTGCTGACATAATAATTGACCGAGATAAAAAAAAAAAAACTGGTCTCATTCTTGACCCAATAGTAAGGTTTGAACTTAATGAAGATCAACCAAAGCAAATACATGAAGAGAAGCGCGCTATTTACCTTCCAGTCATAAATATCTGTAGCGCTCGGGAAAAGTGACACAAGTCTGTTTCCACAAATCTTTTTTGATAATTTATTGACAACTTACGGAAGTTCGCTTGGAAAAAAATACATAGGTATTCCTCCCATTACAATAATTCATACAGAAAAAAATCTAATCGACATAAACCAGTGTAAGTTGTCAATAATTTATCAAAAAGGTTTGTGAAAACTGACTTATGTAACTTTTCCCAAGCACTGCAGATATAATATTCAAGATTGGAATGTCATTGGACTTATGTTTGGTGCGCGAGGAACAATTCCCAAATTTACATTGGAGATCCTCAGAAAATTAAAGGTTCCTGAAAAACTCTTCAGACAATTGCATCAGACATTTTAAAATCTTCATTGAACATCATCAATCACCGTCTCTATTCATCTTTATAATATTCAGTGTATATTATTTATTTTCAATAAATTTTTATCGTCTTGATAGCTACCACATCTTGTCGCAGAATGTTATTTTTTTAATTTCATTATATGTTTTCCTAACATTAATTTACATTTTTTTTAATTGATTAGGATGCTGATATTTAAATCCAAGATTTGGACGGCTATCATTTCGATATACTACTAATTCACAACCATAGTTACTTTCATTTCATCAGTTTCCTTCTGCAACATAGCAGTCAGAAAATAACTGTCAGTTGTATTTCTCAGTACGCGACATTCGAAACAAAATTGGTAAAAGAAAATTCAACCTAACAACTAGAAAATCACTATAATCCACCAGCATATGTAGTAATAGGGGGCAAATGGTTAGGTTTACTGTGTGACAAACCATGTGCAAGATACCACTTCAGTGAGTGTTTAAAGAGAAAATCGCTGCTGAAATACAGCAGAGCTCAAAACTAATGCACATTTGTGCGCACTTCTTCTTATTATAAATGGTTAGGTTTCACCCTTAGGTATTATGTAAGCTGATTCGGACTTAACTTGATTAACACGACTCTTAAAATAACACAAAACAGGAGAGATATAAATATCTTCTTTGTTATCTGGGAGTTGAAGTCTAGTTTTTTTTTTTTGTTTTGGTAGCCACAGACCGCCTCTTTGAGAAGATAAGTGGTACTCTATTTACTTTATACTTAATGTAATCATAATTATCCAAGAAAGACTGGACCTTTAACATATTTCATATTTGTGGGTGTTACACACCATTACACAGTGTTTGAAAGAAATTGTTGCGTATTGTTTTATTGCAAACTGATGAAAAAAAAAATGCATTTTTTGCTCAGAAATTGTTGCATGTTTATTTCAAACTTATGAAAAAATAAAATAATGTGCAATGATTTTAGCACTGTGTCTACCAACCAACTTCTAGTAGTTATGGAGTTACCTTACACATAAACATTGTAAACATTGACATATTATAATGAACAGTTCCCTGAGGTTTTCATAATTAAAAAGCAAAATAAATTGTTATTCATGTATTGCTCTTAATGTCCATGATCTACTGTAGCTACATCTATACCGCGCATATCAATTTTGAATGACTGTGAACAAAGAAAGATAGAATTATATTATACTTGTAGAGCTTTGTCAATGTTTGTGTTCGACCGCTTACATGTGTTAACATTGAATCTTATCTTCTGAAGGATGTAGATAATCCTAGTGATTTATAGGGGATTTCTAAGCAGGAAGTGGTAGTTTACAAGCTGTTACATCAGTGCGATATAAGTCAATTTACTGGTTTGTGATATTTATCATTCTGTGAATGTAATCACACATTGAGATGTACTTTGAAGTCATATGACCCTCGAAGGAATATTGCTCGTATGTTTCTGTTTGCATTTGCGATTGGCAAGAGCAAATAATGACATCAATTCTTCAAGGAAATGAGAATGAGGATCATGTATTTATTTTCGCAGTTACGCTGTATGCAGTAGTCAAGTCTATGTATCACTTCGGTGTTTAGTGACGATGTGATCGAAGCAGTGCAAAGCTGCAAATTATAAACCGATTTTATTAAGTATGTTTCTGTCATATCCAAGTTTCTGGATAAACACCTTGTTTCATTCTAGACCTATGTGTATAGAATCTATATATATATATATATATATATATATATATATATATATATATATATATACATAATTTGAACTGGTAATGGAAATTACGGGAAAACGGCTGCACGGATTTTAATAAATGACCTCTCATTTTGAAGCTTGGAACTCAAAGTTTTTCGGAAAAATAGTAGTTTTCAGTGAAATGTCAATTTTTAAACATAATTTTCCTATTTTCCAAAAATCCATCTGTCGTCAGTTTTGGGAACTAGCTAATAGCATTCACGGCCGAGTTGATATTCCCTTCGCTTTTTTGTAAAGGAGAAGCGAAGCGAGCATCAAGTCGGCCGTGTTGCATTTCAGAATAAAACAAAACACATACTACAGTAAACAGTATTACACGAAGGCCACGGTCTGCGAGAATGCTGACATATTTAGAGCTCAAATTAAATTGGTTGTTAAAAACTTAACTTACTAAAAATAATTTACAGGTTCGATTCTGTGGTGTGTAATTTTCTGGGTACAGCTGTGTATTGGATATTAAAAACTACAAAACTTGAGGTGGTTTGATGACATTATTACCATTAGAAATGAAATATTATTGTAGTTAATGCCATGATGTGACTATTTTTCATTAATTACTCATATTAATGCTATATTGATGATATGAAAGTGAAACGTTTTGGGGTTATATCAGTAGATGTAGAGAATAACTTAAATTAGATTTTGATTTCTATATTTAACTGAGTGGCGGCTATATAGTATATATAGTATATGTTAGTGAAAGCTATAAAACTTAAGTAAGATAATAATATTATTAAAAGTCAAATATTTTTATAGTTATTAATCAAGTGGGATTGGGTCTTTTTCATATATTTAATGGCGGTGAGGTGTAGATATTTATTATGCGTGGTTCTCTTCAGCATTGGCTCGAGAGAGTATCTTTCATTGTTATGGAAGCAAATAACTTTCAGAATGTCTGGTATTCTTCATTGAAAATAAATCTGAAAAATGTTTATTTGAACGTCTAATGAATGAACTTAGTTTGCAGCATTTGCTGCACAAGCCACTAGTAGAAGTTATAAAGCTGACTGAAATGCACAATAGAACCAATTAAAATAAATAAAACAATCTATTATGTGTTTTGTAATTAAATACATTGTTAATTATAAAATTAGGATGCAAGTCTCCGTAGTTCGGCAACAGCGTATCGCCTGCCCACCTAGAAAACACACACGAACTCTGAATAGCAGCATTCCGTCCCTTAGTCACTGCAGTAGAGTTGCTAGACTTCCTAATGACAGGAAATAACGATGCGTGTTAATTTTTTTTATTCAGTTTACAAGAAAACCGTCCATTTTATTTAAAAACTGCAAAGGAATAAATAATTCCTTATCAGTTTCTTTAATGATGAGAGTAAAAATCAGATTCGTACGTATAGTGCTTATCGAGTAAAATAGTGTTAATATTTAGGGGAAAATTATTTCTTTCTGAGTAAAGTATTCATTTGGAACTAACATGGTTTCAGAATTTTTTTGTACCCCAGCCAAGGAGTAAGATGTTAAAATCTGCACAGTTATATTACGTCCACCCTGTAGGGTAGGTGAGGGTAATTGTAAACATGGGGTAATTGTAAACAAATGCTGTGAGACATACAAAAATGTCAATATAAAAATTTTAATTCGGGGGAATATTTAAATTAACATGTTGGCTAACCTACAAAACAGTTTGGCGCCAAATAGGAGTAACTGCTTAGTTGTGAACGAATGTTTTGTAAAAGTCTACAAAAAAGTTGAGAAACAATTTTGCTTCATCTTCATTTTTGGCATTGTAAGTAAACGTACATTGCTATTTTTTAAAGAATATGTTGTTTTTATGAGTAATGTATAGTAGTTAACATTTATTACAATGGTTTTGAGGTCTCCCATAACTTCAGTTCATTAAATTATGACGTGTTTACATTTGCCCCATAGTTTTAATTGCTTGGGAGTAATTGTAAACATGTTTTACTATGGTTACATTTCGTACTTTTCAGTAATCAGAGACCCCTACCCAACTACAGAGAATTTAGAGGATGTTGTCACAGATGTGAAAAATAGTAACTACAGTTATCGTGAAGCTCAGGGGAGGTACTGAGTTCCTATATCGTCATATATCATAGGTTAAAGGGACGAAATGTACCAGTGACCAAAATTGGAGTTGGAAGGAGTACAGCTCTTTCTTCTGAAACAGAACAAAAAATTTTCAGTGTCTGATAGCTCATGCGAAAATTGGTGTTCACAATTACCCGCCTCTCAAAGGGGTAAATGTAAACAGGTGGGGTAAATGTAAACTAGTAATTAAAAGATGAAAAAAGTCAACCTTATTATTTTCAACCAATTTTCAGGGAAAAGAAAGATATAAAAATAACAGAATGTTTCTTTGTCATCCTTGCCGTTACTGAGGGTTGTGTAATGTTGAAATATATTTGAAATCAGTGAAAAGTGTTTACAATTACCCTGTTGTACCCTATAATAATAATAATAATAATAATAATAATAATAATAATAATAATAATATTAATAATAATAATAATAATAATGATGATGATGATGATGATGATGATGATGATGAAATGTAGCGCATCAACCAAGACTTTATTTAGCAATAAAACTATTGAATTTCTGACAGATTTCTAGGAGATACACAGAGTATTTAATCATTAAATATATGATTTTAAAATTTGAAGACTATGTTGGAGAACAACCAGGGAGATGATTTCTACTGAAAACTTTTTACAAAGGTAAAGTACAAGTTTGTGTAGAGTGAAACGATATTAATTAAAGACGTATTAATAATAATAATAATAATAATAATAATAATAATAATAATAATACAACTTAACTTCACAAGTTTTATTGTCAAATCACTTATTCAATACTTTAATAAAAGTCTTTTATTGTCTTGGAAGTAAATACGAACATGTTCTGATTCATCAAAGAGTTGACAATTTTTTAAGGACTTCACTAATGGGATTCGAAAATATTATGGCACCAAGAACTACAAAAATCATGACGTCCTGACCGAGAAACGTTGCTTGCGAGTTAATTAAATTATGTGAATTAAACCTATGTCTGAACGTTGTGAGGTCTGTGGGATACTACAATAAAATTAAGAATATAATGCGTATGAGAAAAGTGCAAGGCGGAAATCTCGAGCTAAGTAAGAATTCATGTATGTTTTGAATGGAGAAGATTGTAACCTATAACAGGGGCAAATATCAATCGTAAACATTTTATTTTAAAAGAATATGCAATCGTAATATTCTTCATTTTAGGGTACCGTAAGTTAAGTAACCCAAATATTATTTTGTATATCCTAGTTAGTCTTCAAAGGATTTACATATTTATATTGTAATATTTGATCGGTAGGAATACATAGGTTACAATGAACTTGAAGCACTTGTTTTAAAATTTTGTCAAATTTTTAACAATATGAAGTACAAATCCTTTTCAGTAGTGATCAGTCTTTGACAAGTTTTCTTGCAAAGTATTGAATACTTACTTACTTACAAATGGCTTTTAAGGAACCCGAAGGTTCATTGCCGCCCTCACATAAGCCCGCCAGCGGTCCCTATCCTGTGCAAGATTAATCCAGTCTCTATCATCATACCCCACCTCCCTCAAATCCATTTTAATATTATCCTCCCATCTACGTCTCGGCCTCCCTAAAGGTCTTTTTCCCTCCGGTCTCCCAACTAACACTCTATATGCATTTCTGGATTCGCCCATACGTGCTACATGTCCTGCCCATCTCAAACGTCTGGATTTAATGTTCCTAATTATGTCAGGTGAAGAATACAATGCGTGCAGTTCTGTGTTGTGTAACTTTCTCCATTCTCCTGTAACTTCATCCCGCTTAGCCCCAAATATTTTCCTTAGCACCTTATTTTCAAACACCCTGAACCTATGTTCCTCTCTCAGAGTGAGAGTCCAAGTTTCACAACCATACAGAAGAACCGGTAATATAACTGTTTTATAAATTCTAACTTTCAGATTTTTGGACAGCAGACTGGATGATAAGAGCTTCTCAACCGAATAATAACACGCATTTCCCATATTTATTCTGCGTTTAATTTCCTCCCGAGTATCATTTATATTTGTTACTGTTGCTCCAAGATATTTGAATTTTTCCACCTCTTCGAAGGATAAATCTCCAATTTTTATATTTCCATTTCGTACAATATTCTGGTCACGAGACATAATCATATACTTTGTCTTTTCGGGATTTACTTCCAAACCGATCGCTCTACTTGCTTCAAGTAAAATTTCCGTGTTTTCCCTAATCGTTTGTGGATTTTCTCCTAACATATTCACGTCATCCGCATAGACAAGAAGCTGATGTAACCCGTTCAATTCCAAACCCTGCCTGTTATCCTGAACTTTCCTAATGGCATATTCTAGAGCGAAGTTAAAAAGTAAAGGTGATAGTGCATCTCCCTGCTTTAGCCCGCAGTGAATTGGAAAAGCATCAGATAGAAACTGACCTATACGGACTCTGCTGTATGTTTCACTGAGACACATTTTAATTAATCGAACTAGTTTCTTGGGAATACCAAATTCAATAAGAATATCATATAATACTTCCCTCTTAACCGAGTCATAAGCCTTTTTGAAATCTATGAATAACTGATGTACTGTACCCTTATACTCCCATTTTTTCTCCATTATCTGTCGAATACAAAAAATCTGATCAATAGTCGATCTATTACGCCGAAAACCGCACTGATGATCCCCAATAATTTCATCTATGTACGGAGTTAATCTTCTCAAAAGAATATTGGACAAAATTTTGTACGACGTCAACAAAAGTGATATTCCTCGAAAGTTACCACAGTTGGTTTTGTCCCCCTTTTTAAAAATAGGTACAATTATGGACTCTGCAAAGTATTGAATAGGAAGAAAAAATTGATCGTGTACAAGCAATTTGAAAGGAGATCGCCCAAATGAATATTAAAATTGGTGATCCGGATATCTAAGATCTTTATTATTATACTTAATATAAAATACTTGCTCTTTTATTTATGCAGATGCGTAGTCATTCACCTTTGTCCTCCTTGTCTTTGTTCTTTCCATTCTTGTCTTTATCATTTAATCTTTATTTCCCATCTCATCTTTGTCCTTTTTTGTCATTCTTTCTCACTCTTTTTCCTCGTATTACTCTCACAGTATTTGCTTTTCTTCTATTTCATTCTTATCCTAGTATTTGTTCCCTTCTTTTGCCTCCAACTTCTTTCTTCTTTTCCCCACAAATCCTCTTAGTTTTTGCCCTCTTTCTTCTCCTCTGCTTGTGATCTTTTACGGATTTAGTTCAGAGCCTGCAGCAGCCTCATCGATATTGTTTTATAGATGGTCTTATGTCCGCCCTCCTTTCAGGACAATTTTGTTAGGATTGCCTTTGGCATCCGTTGTAATTGAGGGGCTGGGTGCAATAACAGCGTTAATGTAAAAAGTCGTCTTTGAAAAAAATCTTTGCATTTGGTAGTAATCTTTTGTTAAGAGTTACGTGAATAAAATTAGAGATTTTATAATGTATAATATGTGAGAACATTCATCTGTGCAATAACGCAATAACAGCGTTAACAAATTAACGACCTTATTGCATCCAGCAGTAATATACGGTAATTATGTTTGTGTGACAGTTTCGAAAAATAATTTGTCATGTTGAGCTGACTTTTTAAGTCCCTGAAGTAAAATATTGTATGGGAAATTTTATTCCTGCTTCATTACAATAAATTCTTGCATTCGTCGCTCTTAATGCTTAACATTCTGTTCAAGCTCACTTCGTCGTCTACTTAGAGCGTATTTAACTAACCGCAGCACATTTTGTGGACCCTTTTATGGGGAAAATGGTTACTGCAGCAGAAGCTACTTATTTTGAATTTCCCTTGCAGTGCATGTGAATGCTGCTGTTTCCAAGAATATACCAGGAGATTAGTCTTTCCTAATCGCATTTAACTGTTGATTTTGACACAGTTTCATTAATACGTTTACAAATGATTTTCTATTTTGAATTTTCTATCGTTAAACGATTATTGTAGACTCTTTCTTATTTGCCATCGACTTAATATTATTGGAAGATATTAAGCTTGGAAGTAAGTGTGAGAAAGACGGCATGTTTGTTTATTAGAGGGACAGAAGACGAAATTATTTTAGAAGATAGGGAAAAATACAGCATTGTGAGAAGTAAAAGTGCTTACAGTGTGACTGAAATTAATACAAGAAGGAACACGAACAACATTGAAGTATGTATGCCAAGTAGCTTAAAATTAATCAAATGTATACTACAGGATCCGGGAAAAGCAATTAGACGATTTATGATTTGGGAAACAACACTTCAGTTGGAAAAATAATATTGAATATTAAAGTATATCATTCAGTTTTTACGTTCATTTCTTGAAGATAACTTCAGGCAGGTGAATTCCACCAGACCTGACACAAATCTCTGCATGGCGCTTGACACTATCCATCACTCTCTGCAGCATGTCTCGTGGGATTTCGTGAATTTCGATTAGAATTTTGTCCTTCAAATCTTGGATCATGTGAAGTAGTTCTTGATTCAGTTTTCCCTTTCTACAGAAAGAAATCAGCTGCAGATAGATTAGGCGATCTTCGAAATACTGCATCCCTGTACTGTATGATAATAATAGAGATTTAATTTTTGCACAGTTTGTAACTTAAAATGGGTGAAAGTGTAAGTCATAATGTAAGATGCACCTAACACTTCTGTCCGACATACTGTATACAGAGTGTTTCCGAGGTGGTGTTACAAACTTTCAGGGATGACGGCGAAGGGCACATGTATCAATTTGAGATAAGGAACCCTGGTTCGGAAATGACAGAGTCGAAAGTTACAAGCAAAAATAGTTATGTGGAAATGAAATAATTTTATTCCTCTGTACACCTTATTTATCTGTACGTCTTACACATACGGTACTGTATTCATCTGACGTTATTTACGTTCTCTACCTATTGTATTCAGTTCAGTGCGCTGTCTGAGGGATGGGGACAGGAATCTACACTAAAGCAATGCAGATAGCGTAATGTGTAATGGACATGGTCGGTCCTGATGTGCACGTCTGTAGACAGCAGTGTATGTGTACAAGTTGCAGTGTCCAGTCGATCAGTCCTAGTGAAATGGAGGAGTACACGAGAGCGGAATAAGCAGACCTGATTTTCGAATACGGATGAGCCAATGGGAACAGTACACAAGCTCACAGATTGTATCGGGGGAAGTACCCACGTAGGAGACATCCGGCTCATATCATCTTTCCACGACTGTTCCAAATGTTAAGGAAAGGAGGGCACATGGTGCCAAATTACAATTCCATTTCCACACAACTATTTTTGCTTATAACTTTCGACTCAGTCATTTCCGGACCATGGTTCCTTATCTCAAATTGATACATGTGCCCTTCACCATCATACCTGAAAGTTTGTAATACCATCTCGGAAATACTCTATATAAGGCTTGTGAATGCTGAAGAACAGACCGGGAAACGCCGGTCTCACTCTCTTCACATTTTCTGGACTAGTACGGTTCTAAGGCAACCAGGAGACTTCTTGTCGGGTCTGATGCTTTTCTCCTAAATGCACAAGGAAATACTCCGATCGTGTGATTGTTTCTGTCGGACCTTGTAATGTAGCCTAAACCCGTGGCGCTACAGCCCATGAAGGGCCAAGACCGACCAGCCGGCTACTGGCCTCACGTCCACATGCCAAAGCAGAGGTGGACGATCATCCAACCAGAATGGAGATATCGTGTGGATAGCACGATGGTTCCCCCAGCCGTTATAGCTGGTTTTCGAAACTGGATTTCGTTACCTATCGTAGCTCCTAAAGTGCATCACTATGTTGGGTGGGCACCGGTCCCATACACTGGCCGAAATTTCATGAGAAAATTTCTTCCCCCATGAGGACTCGAACCAGCGCGCATTCCATAACGCGAGTCCTAGATAGGATGCCTTAGACCACGACGCCACGACGCGGAACTGTCGGACCTTGTACAAGTTTAAAATACTAATATTATACATTTCCTCGAAATTATTCAAATCAACTTTACAGGGAGTTATACCTGAAATCTTGATTTGCATAATACACGTCACTGTTCGTTAACAGAAAACCACAATTTAAGTCACACGTAGTTAATGTGCACTCGAAGTTGGTTGCTTGACGGTTATCAGCCCACTTTGAGGTCTGTGGATATAGAGGGAAAAATTGGATCGGTGTAGGGTAGAGTTCCCGGGTAGCTCAGTTGGTAGAGCGTTGGTACGTTAAACCAAAGGTCCCGGGTTCGATGCCCGGCCCCGGAACAATTTTTCCTCGAAATTATTCACTAATATTATAGTTATGATATGATATACATCAGACGTGCTCAGCCGGGGCAAGTCTAGCCTTCAAACGAGGCGCGACAGTGATGTAGAATATCTTATATGCGTGTGCCTGCATGGTATTCTGAGATTCTACGTCACTGTCGCATCTCGTTTGAAGGCTAGATCTACCCCGGCTGAACATGCCTGATATACTGTACATCGTGCCAGTTATTTTATGTGATTTTACAACATGTAATGGCAGTTATTCTGAGAATTTTCACTCTGAAAGAATGTTTTATACAGTACAGTGTTGTTTCTGCATCACAAGACATTCATTACCAAGATCTTCTCATTACAGAAACGAAAATGAGAAGGATTGCCAAACGTACTTGAGCGTCAAGTACTGAGATGAATGATTTTCATTCGAGGAGTCATTAACGTGAAACATGAAGTCCAACTTCAATAAATCTGAACTTAAAAGGGGCAATTATAATTGAAAGTGTGCATTTATTTTCAGAAATAGGACACATACATGAAAAATTCTTCTATAACGAACTACAGAACAATTTTTCAGCTGCGATATGACCCTTAGTAGAAAAACTGATAAGTAGGAGGCGGATTTTTATCATTTTTGCATGTTTTATTCTTTAGTTGCAAATCATTTGTTACTGTTACATAAAAGCTGCTGTAGTTATTTGCAACCAAGGATCACAATTTTATACTCCATTCATTCATTCATTCATTCATTCATTCATTCATTCATTGTTGTGCCCAAGAGCAGGTCTTTCACTGCAAACCCAGCTTTCTCCAATTTTTACTATTTTCTGCCTTCCTATTTGTCTCTTCATATGATCCATATATCTTAATGTAGTCTCTCATCTGATATCTCCTTCTGCCCCGAACTCTTCTCCCGTTCACCATTCCTTCCAGTGCATCCGTCAATAGGCAGTTTCTTCTCAGCCAGTGACCCAGTCAATTCCTTTTCCTCTTCCTGATCAGTTTCAGCATCATTCTTTCTTCACCCATCTTTCCAACACAGCTTCATTTCTTATTCTGTCTGTCCACTTCACACGGTCCATTCTTCCCCATATCCACATTTCAAATGCTTCTATTCGCTTCGTCGTAATGTCCAATTTTTTTGCCCTATATAGTGCCACACTCCATACAAAGCACTTCACTAGTCTCTTCCTTAGTTCTTCTTCCAGAGGTCCGCAAATTGCTCCTTTTTCTATTAAAAGCCTCCTTTGCCATTGCTGCTTTCCTTTTGACTTTCTGGCAGCAGCTCATGTTACTGCTTATAGTACACCCCAAGTGTTTGAAGCTGTCCACTTGCTCTACTGCCTCATTTAGAATTCGCAAGTTTACCTTCTTCATACTGCATATAATATGAATATTTAAAGGGCTAATACATATTTCAGCTTTTAACGCATATGGAAGAAATTTGTTTTAGCAGTCTGGTGCTTAAACCAAATTAAGAAAACGGAAATTCGGAAAATGGAATACAGAAGAAACGCAGACTTTGATGTACATTAGTTACTCGTATATGTTATTTATTGCAATCTGACAATATGCAGACAGTGAACTGTTGACGAATCAATGCGGGCATTCCGTGCCAGTCAACAAAGCACTCCATAATCAAATGTATTGCTGATCCTGTGATGTTCTCGTCATTTTAAAATATTTTTGTGGACAATAGAAAAATATTGTTGCCTGAGACAATTTAGAAAATATGAAACTCCAACAGAAATAAATGAAGTTATATATTATTATGATGTACCGAAGTATATATAATATTTCCGTGCGGAGGTGCACTCTTTATGAGTGACTGATTGGCCGGGATCCGACGGAATAAGCGCCGTCTTAAATCACAAGTGATGGGAATCCGGTGTGGCTTAGTGGATAAAGCATCAGCACGTCCTCATGCACTGCGTCATAGATGTATGACAATGGCACGGATCCCGGCACCTCTGCATATGTGTGGACATTGTGCCACTGTCATATATCTGTGACGCAGTACATGAGGATAAGCCACTAGAGAGAACCCGCGAAGTGGAACTAAACTGAGAGGATTCAATCCGACATCGGGATGGGAATCCGGCGTGGCTTAGTGGATAGAGCGTCAGCACGTATAGCTGAAAACCCGGGTTCAAATCCCGGTGCCGGAGAGAATTTTTCTCTGTTCCACTCATCCTTTATCAAATGAAGTTATGTCTCCGTATTCTTATGTGTAACAAAAAAATCAGTAATAGTAAATTGCTTAAAATAAAAAGTTTATTTCTTTTTTTAATTTGAATAATGCATATTTTGTTATTTTTAGTACATATAGGCAATCCTGGTTTTTAAGTGCATACGTAGCCCACATGCATATTTCGCAGTTTTTTAGTGCATATGAATCCGCCTCCTAGTGACAGGATTGGATCTCCTTAATAGGCTACACTATACTAGTGTAAAATAGCGATAGTAGGTATTCATCCATTTCATAGCATTTCCTGGAAATCTTTTGCCTTCTCTGCAAGTATGAGTGGTACTGCTTTAAAAAGTTCGAGTTTACGAATGAGGTCTTTCGGGCTTTTCAGTTGTTAATGAGGTACGTAAGTACAAATTACATGGCGTGGGATCGAAAGGGAGATCTCTAATTGCATCTAATTTCTGTTGTTGTAGCACAAGGTGTAGGCCAAACAGTTTGTTTTCCTGTCTGCTATATCAGGAAATTTATTTTGAAATATCATTGTTATTATCACCATTGACTAGGTTTTCGTATAAGCTCATACGTAAATGATCGCCGTTTCTACGTGTTCCATACTGTTACGTGCACTCAGCAACTTGATTGTCGTCAATTAATAATCTTGTTTTTCGAACCAAAATGACATAAAAAATGTTGATCTGAATTTCAGTCCTATGTGATTTAACAACATGCAATTTACGTTAGAAGTACGACCCAGATAGCCGCGTTTGTGGCTACAGTGCTAGCGCGCCAGCCTTCTACCAGGCAGGGTTCGATTCCCGGTCAGATCTGAACGGTATTTATGCTAGATAAAATGTACAGTACATTGCAGAGGATTTTTCTCGGATTATTTCCGTTTCCCTCTTTTATTCCACCAGCACTCCACTTTCCCCTTGCTTCAGCCGTGGCGAAAATGTGGTCATGCGCCGAGCCATTGTGTAACCTGCAATGTGGAGGGAGGGAGGCGGACTCCCGAAGGGGAAGTGAAGCAATACTGCCTGACGGATTTTCATTTTCCTTACGGCAAGCACTTAAATATCATTTTATACAGTATACGGTTACAAACTAATGTTTAGTACGTGTAACGAAGAAAGAAATGAATAAGAAAACATAGGACACATTATCACAATCTATTAACTGTCTTCAGAATGTCTCTGCGACAGAGTTTCAAAATCAGGAATTATGTCACTTACTGCCAGTCGTAGTTGATCACGAAGGTATATGTCTTTCAGTCATAATCTAAATTAGGTTTTTACTATTTTCATTGTTGAAAATAATTTTCCACAAACGTAAGTTGTAGCGAACATGGCTTCAACAGAGCAAGCGAAAGAACGAAGCTTCGGATATTTATTTTTTTGGCAAAGATTTGAAAAGTTCAACATTTGTCAAGTCCTTACATCTAGCTTTCATTTACCATCACATTGTAAATCTGTGAATTTAAATTGAAGATCTAACCGCATTATTCGTACATCTGCTGAAAAAGGATCGACGTGCAGAGATAAAAATAATAATAATAATAATAATAATAATAATAATAACAATAATAACACAACCTTATAATGTTTCATGAGTAACATGTAGTATAATGTCGTTTTATGTTATACAACCGTTTTCCTCGTAATACTTGTGAACAAATCATACATTTAGGCCTAATATTCTCATCATATTGGCAGCAAAAAAAATGCGTCCTCCCATCCTACTTGAAACTTTCGTTTTTGTAGAGGTACATGGTTTCGAGAGAGATATTGCGACGATACGCCACTCGCAGGCCAGAGACAAATACAATGGAACGGGGTTTGACTCCAGTGAGTGAGAGGGTGGGAGTTGGGGGAGATAGGAAGCAAGAGAAATGCACAGCTATCATTGAGAGCCACAATGTGCTCGGGAGTCACATTTTCGCCACGGCTGCCTTCATATGTCATTTGTAATAGCATAAATACGCTGGCGTTAGTACGGGTTTCCGATGCTGGTCTAGGTTCTAACGGCTTGAGGCGCCATTTCGTCAGTAGCCGATGGGACTTTACTTGTAGGGCTCATGAAGCATGGCACGCCTGTTAGCGTCGGATTCACGGCTGCCAGCTGGCCACGACAGTCATCGCATATGAGCGCGTAATGGCCTAAATAGCGTAAGTGCAAGTAACCATCCGGGATCCAGATATGTTTTAGTTACAGCGTAGGAGAGTGTCTCCAACGCTATGCGGCATGCTTTCAAGTAAGTTATTGCGTAGCTTTAAAATTACACTGTATAATTTGTTTGCACAATCAAATGTATATAAAATCGTCGGTCAAGCGATAATTATAAAATGTCACTTTCACTTTCCAGAATATGACGTAAAACATAATACATCCTTCCTATAAATGTGGTTACAATAATTATTACGCTTGTAAGAATAATACGACTATTACGATTCCATTATTCTTAAGAAAGTTACAAAGTAAACACATAAGTTACTAGCGCTTTTATGGTGCAAGTCCTAAATTATTTAATTTTTAGATAATGAGAAATAAGCGTAGTCTTGGACATTTATTTTGAAGCCGCTCCGTTTTGAACTCTGAACTTGTTTTGAACTTTTTATTTTATTTTGTAATAACTTGCTAGTTACTCCTGTACTCAAGTACAATAATTAGCGCAGTTCCTGTAACTACTTAAATTTATAAGGTGGTTTAATAAATTCTCACATGTCCCTATTTGTGGATGATACGTTAGCTAACGAGCCATCTATTGCCAAGTTTATTACCGCCTTTGAATTTATAGGTACTAAGAGAAAATAACTAAAAAGAAGTCACACTGAAAAAAATAAACGAGAGAAAGTAAGGATGAAAAGAAAGGAGACAACGTAATCGATTTTGCTGCAATTTTCTTGTCCTATATACGCTTAGAGATAGTCTGAAGTGAGCATGAATCACTTCAGACCATATATTTCTCCAACAGGACATTATCAACAGTAATCTCACTAGAGGCTTTGATTTGTCTAGAGAAAATCAAAACTCGAGTGGAATTTAATTGATTATTACAGGATTAGAAGAAATAAAGTACTCTAATACAGCGTTTCTCAAACTTTTTTGAAGTGGGGACCACTTTTTTAAGTCAGAACAGTTCCGCGGACCACCTTTAGTCTTGTTCCAATCGAAAGCAAATTTATAATTTGTGTAGTATATTTTAACATCAATATACTCATATTTTAAAGTAGAATTAATTAATTAACATTAATTAAATTAATTTTATATTAGTATTAACTAATTAAGCTAATGCCAATAGAAGAAAATTCATTTTTGTTTCTTTAATAATTCAAGGCTATTAGAGTTTAGATAATCTTTAACTTATTAACTAAAAAATAAATAAATAAATGTTGGTACTCATATTAATGAGATGGATGAGCCTGCTGATTCTTGCACAGTTCTATGCTTGGACGTATGCTGGTAAGCTTAAGTCGGAGATTGTCACATACATGAGTCGATTTCGGTAGCCTACTTTGTTTTTATTAGAGTTAGTGATGAAAACCCTTTCTCACACAGATACGTAGAAACAAACTGAATTATAGTCTGTAAAGCATCATTTTACAATTCACTATCTTCTCTTTTCGCTTCTGATGAGGTCCAAAAGTTAACCAGACCTTCAGCTTGGAATTTCATTTTAAGTCCAGTCTCATTCGAGATTTCAATTAACTGTTCTCTTTCACTTTTTTGAAAGTTTGTTATTTTCAATATCGCAATGAAAGTGATCACGAACCCATGAAAATTCGTCATATTTACTCGGAAAATGTTTCAAATTGAGACCTCAGAGTTGTATTATTGGTGTACGACGTACAGTACGTGACCATTTCATGTGCAGATTGGGTGTCGGAAAAACTATTAAGAAAATCATAAATACATGAAAAGGTTCGATCCTCTGTTATGAATTTGGGTAGTCCCTGGCTGGGTTACAGGGGCTGCGCCAGATGTGCAGGGAAAAGATGGCGAGTAACACCACGTTCATAGTGCTTTAAATTCTTCTTTTGTTGGGAGTAGAGTGGGAAGTCTGTGGACGGATAGGGTAATAAATTTAATAAAATGTCAGTACTGAGAAAAAAATAAAGAGTGATTGCCATTTGTCATTTCCAAACTCTGAGATTTTCAGCTATAGAGTGATACGCAATTCGTTAGAATTTTTATTTTTTCTTTTGCCTTTTTTTAAGGACCATAAGGGCAGACCTTGAGGACCACAGGTGGTCCGCGGACCATAGTTTGAGAAACGCTGCCATAAAGAATTTGCAGTTTGAAATGTTGGCAAAGAAATAAATGGTAGGGAGATGATAAAAATAGAAGAAAGTATATAAAGTATATAAAGATTAGAATAAATAAAGTACTGTAATACAATAAAATAGGTATTAATTGACTTACTAAAATTCTGTTTCACTATGTTAGCTTCACCAAAACGTTTGAACGGAGCCGCTATTTTCAGTTGACTATCTACGCGGGAAACAAATGACGATCGCAAAGCATGTTTTGTAGTATATACCGTAAAGAATTTGTACTTTTGCCTTTTTTGGTAGTGATATTTAGCGTGCTTTATAGCTGAGTCCATTTTAATTTTGTATTCAGTCCCTAGTAAATTACATCCATTTTTGATAGGCCTACATTAGAATTAATTACTTCGACTCTCTTTCAAGTTCTATTCCTGTCAAACTGTAAATTTGGTACTTCATTTAACTTCCGCAAACTGGGAATAAACATTCGCAACATCTACTCTTGCCATTAATGTATACATGTGAAGCTGTTGCGAATAAAATAACGATCGTGACGCCCTCGTAGGTAGCAGACACTGCGGGGCCAACAGACAGTAGGACGTGTAAACATTATTTTTATGGCGGTGAACGAACTTCTGGTGTTCGGTTATGTTTTATGTTGCTTCAGTTAACTCATTTGTAAGGAGGACACGAGCATGCCATTGTTGTCGGACATTTATTTTAAAATTACTTGCAATGTCAGTGAGTCCAAATGCAATGCTAACTTAAAATGCAGTGAAGGAATTTACAGTCTAAATATTTCATTACAAATCTCTGATGCTGTCATCCCATTCATTAGGTTAACATTCAGCTTGTCAAACATGAGCGGTCTGTCTTTGTTATTGCTCATCGCCGACAATCGGCAACAGTGATAGCGAATTTTGTACTTATTTTGCGTAATTACTTTTTTGGTCGAGTGGAAGGGAAGGTTTTACAGCCTTAACTCTGCCGGATAAACAGATTATTATTATTATTATTATTATTATTATTATTATTATTATTGAACATCGATAAATAAGTCTTCCTTACGCCGTAGAACTTCGAAATAAATTGAAAAAACGTGAAGAAACTCAATTTCAATTTCGCGAATTTTTTTTCGTAAATTTGGTCCGATTCGCTAAGTTTTGCTATAAATACCAAAATCCGCGTATTGCGAGTTCAAGAACATTCGGATAAGGTCAAATATTGTTTGTTTCCCCCAGATTTTAGGTGGCTTGTGCAGCAATTACTGCAGACTAAGTTCATTAGAAGTTTAAATACAGATTTTTCAGATCTATTCGTATTTTCCAGACACAATATCAGATATTTTAAAGGTTACTTGCTTCCATAATAATTAAACATTCTCCCCGAAATATGATACATTGAAAGTAACATAATAACTCAATGAAGTTTAACCTTCCCAAATGTATCTTTTTTAAAAAACTTCCCTCAGAATGGATTTTATACCAAATGCTTTTCTTGGACATATCCATCTTCATTTCTTTGAGTTTCAATGCGGAAGCGCAAATAGGCTATCAATATCAAGAGGATCAGCGGTTTTCTCATGTGGGAGTAAAGTAGTAGGTATTTCAGGTCATTGCAGATTGTTGGCAAGAATGTGACATTTTGGAGTGTATTAGATAAGTATTCCATTTTTAATTACAATATTTATGTCTTACGTAAGATTTGTAGCTTTTAGTAACATATGTATGTATAGCCGTTACTCAGAAAATTATAGAAATGAAGATCTAATGTAAGTTATTCTCTACGTTTACTTACATAAATAACCCCAAAAGGATTCATTTTCATATAATCAATAATAGTATCAATGTGTATCAGTGACAAAATACACCATATTACACCTGTAATATTTCTTTTTTAATGGAAATAATTTCAACAAACCTTCTTGAGTTTTATAATTTTTAATAACCTACATACACTACATATCTGTACTAATAAAATTACACAACAAAGAATCAGATCTGTAAATTTTATTCATGATAATACCTTCGTAATAAGCTTTGAAGTTTTTAGTAATCAATATAGAGACAAATGAAGATCGACCTATTGGCATTATGTCAGAGAATCTGTTGGCAATTCTGGAGTCATGGGCTCCATGATATTGTTTATTTTAGTATCTGCCTTATACTGAAAAGCTAGTACTCAAAACTGATGACAGATGGATTTTGGAAAATAGGAAAATTGACATTTCTGTGAAAACTACTATTTTTCTGAAAATATTTGGGTTCCAAGCTTCAAAATGAGGAGTCATTCATTAAAATCCGTTCAGCCGTTTTCCCGTAATTTCCATTACCAGTTCAAATTAGAGTCCAGGGGAAAAAAACATTTAGTTCAAGTTTTGTAATTGTTATTTATTTTAATTGAATTGACAGTTAAAGTTGAGATCTTTAGTAGTACTTAATCTTACAGGGGAAAAACTCGCTTGATTCTACATTATAAGCATATTAAGGAAAGGCTTACATTGGAACAAGCTGTCATTCTGCAAGTCTGTAAACGCTCTCTTGAAAAATTTACAAAATGTGACTTAACGTGTTTTTTCCCCTGGATCCTTTATACATATATTCAAAATTCGTTAAATTTGCGGCTGCGAATTATTCCAATCTCTATTATCAGTGAGCCCCGCTGTTTATGCATATCAAATGTTGATTTAAAATCCTCAAGAGTTTGATGACGTAACGATTCATAGGGTCCATATCCTAAAATGTATTGCTATCCTCATCGTTTTCATCCACTAGACTTAATTTGTCGATCCATCCAGGACACGGATTAGCGTTCTCGATTATTTCCATGGCGGTATTCCAAAGCACAAAGGAGTCGGTTGAAGGAATATTTTTGCTGATGTGAGTTCATGTACTGTGCTTCATAATTAATGCAGTTTTAAGTGAACATCAAATGATATCAGAGTACGGAATTCTGTTTATTTCTTTTTAGGTTACTTAGCCAAAATCGGTTGTTTTTATTAGTTTGAAAACTGGATCTGTTCAAGACGGCACTGGGTGTAAGTAACGGGCGCCAAATGCACACTGCATAAATTTAACCCAGGTTGTGTGTGCTTGTGAAGGAATCGATGTCGCAACAATGTCTGTTCTTTCATCTGCTGCGTAGCAGGGAGGAAAAAAGACCAGGAAGAAGCCCCATTGATTACAAGCGGCTCTGTTTCAACTTACTGAATAGTACCGCTCCTTATTACTCCCGCTTTGAAAAGGTTGATATCTGTTTATCGATACGATTTAAAGTTCGTTTTTTATGTATTGCAGTTTAAATTAATATAGCTATATCATCATATCGTAATTTGAATTAACCGTGGAAGTACAGAAGTAATCAGACTAATTAGAAAGAAATTTCACGAGTCAGATTGAGAAACACCGGGTGCCTGCAATGAAACGCACTATTCTCCGCTGCAAACCTCCTGCATATGACCACAGTCTAGTATATAGTCACGAAGCTCAGTACGTAGTAAATATGCATCCATAGATAGTTGCTAACCACTAGGATCGCTAATATCGCCTCATTACAGACAATGCGAAATAGTACCGGTACAGTCTATTGTTCCTAGCACCCTCACAACTCAAGCTTCGTGACTGTGTAATAATAGACTGTGATATGACCTTCAGCAGCTTCACAGCTCCCGCGAATCACAGGCGTGCAGCGTTGCCTAATAAAGGAATAAATATCGGTATAAATGTGACGTTGGCGGTCGGGTATTTATTTAATTCTGAAATTCAGTGGCTTGCCAGATATAAATAAATGCATTTGTAAGTACGTCCAAAAAAAAAAAAAAACGTAATTTTAGGTCAAACCGTTCCCTCTGTTCAATAATTACATGGATGTGGGTTATAGCGCAGTGTTCGATAGTGATGGGCGAAGTTGTTCTTTTCCCGAACAGTTCCGACGGTTCCGGTTCCGAAAAAATGCTATGTTCCAAATAACAGTTCCGAAATAACAGTCACCAGTGGTGATGAGTCGGAGTCGTTGAGTCGTTCAAACGAACGGTACAGTACCCTCCCTCTTCACCATGCAGATCACACTGGAGCACTCATAGGCATGACATAGTACACATTCTTATCTATAGATGACACTGCAATGCACATTCGAATCGATTTTGGAAAATTGCTGTGCATGCGGACAGAACTCAAAAGCTTAATGTTAGTAATTAAACAGCTGTTGACTACAAGGACAGAATTCAACACTTTGCTTTCGTACATAAAGTTATAAATACATGGTAGCCAACTAAAAAAAATAACATAAAATTTAAAACATATGGTATGTAATTTCTGTTCTATTACATAATAAAAAAAAACAAATCATTAATTTTTATTTTTACTTTTCTTAATGCACAGTTATAATAATAATAATAATAATAATAATAATAATAATAATAATAATAATAATAATAATAATAATAAATATTACAATTTCATAAATAATAAAAAAGAATTATATTGGCAGTACTGAAACCTGGAAATCCCGCAGTGGGTTAGTAAAATGTTGGAATCGCATCTTTACCAAAGTGTAATTTAAACTTCGCATTAAACCTCGCTCTCCAAATCAGTACTTATATGGGCAGTTTCCAACAAATAATGCTACAACATTTTCGTCGTTCTTTGATAACAGAGAAGATATCACAAAAACTTGTGCTTGTCAGACTTAACCTCAACAAACGACATACAGACATTGTAACTAAACCACTCATTACCATTTACGACTTTAACCTTTGTATAGAATCAGCTGATCAATGAATTAATAGTACTTTATGACTTTGTAGAATGTTTCTAAAACAGAATTAGTCAATTAATGGTGAAATAAACTATAAAGCGGGAATGAATATTACAGATTATTAAATA
Organism: Periplaneta americana; assembly: GCF_040183065.1. Classification (NCBI taxonomy): domain Eukaryota; kingdom Metazoa; phylum Arthropoda; class Insecta; order Blattodea; family Blattidae; genus Periplaneta; species Periplaneta americana. The sequence goes on from NC_091123.1 coordinate 154,445,914, forward strand.
CTTTCTATAACATTACAGATGATTGGCCAGTCTTACAAATGTTGATATTAAAGTTTGCGCCACCGCAAGGATTTCAATTTCCATGCGCCCCCCTCCAACCACGTGAGAGTTTCAAGTACCAACTTCATCCAACGAAGTTCCAAGTACAACATAAAGAACAACGAGAACAGTGTAACCGCAGCTGTCATTGGTTCATCGGAACAAGCTCCGACGTTCCAACTGTTATCTCGGAGTCGGAACATACCTTGTGCAACGCGGTACTGCGAGCCCGCAACAGCTAGGCAAGTGAGCAGCTCGGAGTCGGAACACTGTTATTTCGGAACAGGAGGTTCCGACCTACTATTCATTTTTGCAACAGTTCCGAGACCGGAACAGTTCCAAAATAACTGTTGTGTTATTTTTTACCCATCTCTAGTGTTCGATCTTAACGCATTCCGGAAGAATAGCGCTATTGTTTAGAACGCCTGCATCACTCAAAACACGTAGATACAAGAAAACAGAAAACAAACACACACGGTCAAGCTGACACACTCTTATCATTCTTCCTCTGTATTTATATTTGCACAAAAACAGGTCATTTCTCTTTCATGTTACTCTGTTACACCTTGTTGTTCAGTAAAGCAAGTGGTAGTGAAAAAAGACAGACAAAAGATTGTGTTTTACGCACACCACGCACAATTGATATTTAGAGTTTACGGGTTTTTTTAAATATTCCAGCATTCTTCCTCTTTTAAAAGACAAAAGGCTGACAAGCAAACATTCTGATGGGGGCAGATAAAAAAGTTATTTTTTTTCATTCACCATATTAATAATATCAAAAGAAGTGCTTACACAGATTTTTGCCACTCGAGCGGAATTACGAGGGCCGTAAAAAATAAGTTCGCCAGGGGCCGTTAACAGAAAGAAAACAATTTAATTGGGAAAAATGTATTGGAACAGACATAGCAATTGTTGAGCTATTTTTTAACATATTACCCACCGGAATTGAGATATTTGTCTTATCATGGGATCGATAAAGAGGTAAAGACGGTTGTCAATCGCTGGTTCCGTTCCCAGGCAGTTGACTTCTACGACATAAGAACACAAAAATTGATCTCATGGTATGACAAATGTCTCAGTTCTAGTGGAGTATATGTTGACAAATAGCGCAACAATTGCTGTATGTGTTTCAATAAATCTCTCCATGCAATTGTGCTTTTTTTTTTTTTTTCCTATAAACGGCTCCAGGGAAAATCACTTTCTGGACGGTGTTGTAATTGCGGTCGAGTGGCCAAAATTTGTATAAGCACTTCTTTTGACATGGTGGAAGGAAAAAAGTAACTATTTTATCTGCCCCATCAGAATGTTTGCTTGTGAGTCTGAGTTCTTCGACGAAGCGAAAACGGTCGTTTAACTCGCCATAATCGGAAACCAGTAAATATTTTGAGTAGCAATAACTTTTAAAAGTAATTTCCATTCTTTTTCAACATTTCTCTCACTTTGACCTAATTTAGTCTATCTCTCCTGTTCTTAATTTCACATTTTTGTTCGTTTCCTATGTTTTTCTGTTGTGATCTTCCCTGTTTTCTTCTCTAATTTTAGTTTTATTTTCGCTCTGCCTGTTAATTATGTTTTGTCCAGAGAGACAGTTCCGTTATTGGGAAAGCTGAAAGAGTGTCTTTCTAAATAAATAGTGTTACCAGCATATCATCATGTAATTTATGACGTATGTGATATAGTAGCAGTGAAAGTGATGAGATTGATGAAAATCATAGTTTATAAAGACAAATTTAAAACCGAATTTTGGCATAATGAACGTTTTATGTCAAGTGCTATAGAGGTGGAAGAACAGAAGATTGCTGCTAGAGCAGTCTGTTGATTAAAATTGGTACTATTTCAATTCATATGGAGCCGAAAACTAGGATTGCCTTGAGAAAAAACTTTTCTCACATTATATTATGTAAAAAGTACACTATAAACTATCACAATTGCAAGGTAATATGGTAAGAGTTTCGAAAAATATTTTAGTAACATTAATTTTTGCTACATTTCCTTAAATATGACATTAGAAATGAGGGAGATGAACATTACCTTATAGGCATAAGGTACTGATGCAAGAAGCATCTATATACATAATTTTGTTTAACAGAAACGTACAACTCCATACTTTACAATAACTTTATGTTGCTATTTATAATATATTATGCTACTCTTTTTGTTGAATAGTGCCCTAATTTGGTTTATACCGAGGTTTTCCCCAACTCACTGTAAGGCGAATGTTAGGTAATCACATGAATACTCGGTGTCAACTCGCTGTCATCAATTCCATCGACGTTAAATAACCTAATACTTGATTCAGCGTCTTAATTAACAGACTATGAAAAGATATTAAAGAAAGATCTTTGTATTCTCCTGATATTGCTGCTTAGGATTTGTTTTATTGGGTCTTTATCAAGTACAAAGTTTACGCTGTTAACAGACGGAACCTTCGAGACCACAGCTTCCGGATTATGGAAACTGTCGTTATGTTGACTCCGGAGATGTTACCGGGAAACTAGACGGATATGGGCATAGACTACTTAGACATCCTATATACCTATCACTACAGAACACATGGAGTGTGCTTACTAACTTTTCTTAATAGAACTTGATGTAACGTAGAACTGATGTGTAGCAGTGCAGTTTTTACATATTTATTGATTCAAAATACAATAATTTAAGGAATTTCAATGTAGATACTTTGTATATTAGAGATGGATCGATACCACAGTTTTATTTCTCGATACATATACTTGATACCGATACCTGTTTCAGAACTTCGATACCCGATAATAAACTGTAAGGATGCTATTCATAGACATTTCGCTAGCCCGCGCTACGAGCGTGCTAAACAGGATTCATATCATATCATATCGCTAACACTGGTTTATGAATACGAAAAACGTTAGTTCGCTGATCATCCACCAAAAGCCCGCGCTAAGAATGTCTATGAATAGGGCCCTACGAGTCAACTTAAGCTTTTGTTAAGTTAAGCCGCAGTGGTTCCCAAAGTGGGGGTCGCGATCCACAAGGGGGTCATGTAAAGAGCTGAGGAGGTTCGCGAGATGATTTACAAAATAAAACAGTTGCCACCTTGTTGACATACATTTATCTTGTATTTAGAAATATAAACGTAAACGACATTGAACACAGAAATAAAAAATGGTTCAATATTTACAAAGTAAAAAATAATTAATGCTACAAATGTGCATGTTTTACAAAAAGCACCTTCTCATATCTGGACTTTATATTTGATACATACAATATTTTCAATTTCAAGGAGATTTCTCGCTTTCTTTTGTTTTGATTGTAATCACAGATTAGAAACTTATTTTGCATAAATATGAGTTTGCAAATGCTATTAAAAATTTTAGCGCTTCTGTTGGAAGTTCGAGGTATTTTTGTATTATTTTGATTCTAAACTGACCTAAGCTCTACGAAAAAAATTGAATCAGGAATTTGCAAAAGGAACCAAGTCCATATTTTTTTGCAAATTGAGTTTATACCCGCTTCTGGCTCTCCATACACTCTTCTCGGATTTCAGCATTCAAAAGAACCAAGTCCTATAAAATGTACACATTTAAATTGTGTATCAACATGTTTGGACTGTCATACATCCAGATCCATACAAAAAGTTTTTTTGTTGTTTTCTTAAAATTTACTTTTCGGACTTTGTCCCTTTTGCAAATTTCTGATTCAATTATAGTTTCAAAATTCTATCAGTATCAGTAGGTACACATTTAAATGGGTCTTTCTTTAATATCTTTTCGAATTTCAGCAGTTGAACGCAACTGTCTAAAAACAGATTCAGTATAGATCGTATTGTTCTGAGTTTCTTCCGGAAAATACTCAAAAAGTTGATGTTTAAAATAATTGTTTAATTACATGTCCTCAAAAAAACCCCTCATTGTTTGTATATCATACCGTACGTAGCTAACGTTTACATAAATTCGTTAATATTGTGAAATGAATGAAATTCCTTTCTATCAAGTCATGTTGATCAGAAATCAAGTTTCCTTATAAGTTCTTCGATTTTATCTCTGTTGCATACTGCTATTAAAAGTGTTTATGTGTTCGAAAAATATATCAGCAAGGAAAGCCAGTCTAAGCAGCCAAAGATAATTGGAAAATAGATTTACGCATTCCAGTTTTTCCTCTTGCATGTACCGGTATATTAGAAGTTGGATGGTATCCACTAATTGAGTGAAATAGTTTTCGATTACAGGATTTGTATTTTTCTAATAAGGTTATATACCGCTGGATTGGGGGGGGGGTCCTAAAAAATTTTCAAAAAAGTTTCGGAACCACTGAGCTAAGATAAACCGAGGAAATCATAAGCTTCAAAAATCGAATTTTTAGTATGAAATTAAGAAAATTTAGACAGCAGAAAGTAATTGCAGTTGTTTTAGTTATTTTATCGACAATAATAGTGTTACCAAAATCATTATCAGCCAAAACCAAAACTATGGCCTTCATAGGTAAATACCATTTAAGGGCTAAAATAGTCATAGAAGGCAGAATAATCGAACAAGTTAACTCCTTCAATTACCTAGGGTTCAATGTATTATACTGTCAGAAAAACGATATAACTTATAAAGTGAATAAGTTCCAAGGAATTTGTGGCACTCTAAGAAGGATCTTAGGACGTAAAACTTTGAGGTCCACACAACTTAAATTTTATAAAGTTATGTCAGTCCCTATGCTCGCATACGGCAGCGAGAACTGGACTTTGAATAAATAAGATAGAAGGAAGATAGAGGCTGCAGAGATGAGATTTTGAGATCGATTGCGGGGTTTATTCTCTTAGATCATAAAACATCTGAAGACATACGTGCTGAACTTAAGATTTTTAACCTCACTGATAAATTGAGGGGTTTGCCGGAAAAAGGGCGTATACGTCAATATGGCGAATTGAAATATATGCAATCTAAGATTTTAAAACGCACCTGAATAAAATGTTATACACGCACGCAGCCCTGTCCTGCAGGTATGTACAGTACAATCAAAACAAAATTTCGCTACTGTAATTATTCACTACATTTTAAACCGTTTTTCCGAAGAAGGGCGTATAGGAATATGCGCCTTTCTTCCTGCAAAGCCCTCAATTATTGCAATGTAAAGAAGACTGGAAAGAACATATTGAACGTATGCATGAAGACAGGTTCCCAAAATTACTTTTGAACTATACCCCAGTTGGACGACGGAGTATAGGCAGAGCTTGTAATAGATGGGAAGATCAATTTCTCTGAGAAAGAACGGACCAAATGGCCCAAACCTTGATGATGATGATGATGATGATGATGATGATGATGATGATGATGATGACCAAAATCGTTTCAAGCACAAGTGACAAGAGTACCATAACTATAAGTATTCTACTTTAAAAATAGATACTACGCAATAATATTGCAGACATGCAATATTTCGATAAACTTTCTGTCCTTTGAAATCTATGTTATGTTTGCATTAAAAATCGCCAATGAAACTAGCAGAGTCAAGAGAAAGTTAGCAAATTATTATTATTATTATTATTATTATTATTATTATTATTATTATTATTATTATTATTATTATTATTATTGAGATAGGTTTGGAATTAAATCCCGAAAAGACAAAGTATATTATTGTCTCGTGACGAGAATATTGTACGAAATGAAAATGTAAAAATTGGAAATTTATCTTTTGAAGAGCAATACATGGGAGCAACAGTAACGAATATAAATGATACTCGGGAGGAAATTAAACACAGAATAAATATGGGAAATGCCTGTTATTATTCGGTTGAGAAGCTTTTATCATCCAGTCTGCTGTCAAAAAATCTGGAAGTTAGAATTTATAAAACAGTTATATTACCGGTTGTTCTTTATGGTTGTGAAACTTGGACTCTCACTTTGAGAGAGGAACATAGGTTGAGGGTGTTTGAGTATAAGGTTCTTAGGAAAATATTTGGGGCTAAGAGGGATGAAGTTACAGGAGAATGGAGAAAGTTACACAACGCAGAACTGTACGCATTGTATTCTTCACCTGATATAATTAGGAACATTAAATCCAGACGTTTGAGATGGGTGGGACATGTAACATGTCTGGGCGAATCCAGAAATGCATATAGAGTGTTAGTTGGGAGGCCGGAGGGAATAAGACCTTTGGGGAGGCCGAGACGTAGATGGGAGGCTAATATTAAAATGGATTTGAGGGAGGTGGGATATGATAGAGACTGGATTAATCTTGCTCAGAATAGGGACCGATGGCGGGCTTATGTGAGGGCGGCAATGAACCTCCGGGTTCCTTAAAAGCCATAAGTAAGTATTATTATTGTTGTTATTATTATTATTATTATTATTATTATTATTATTATTATTATTATTATTTCAATTATTTTTTACAAGATAGTTAATTATAGTGCTAAAGAAAACCGTTAACAAAGTATAATTCCCTCGGAATAAGGATTATTCAGTCCTAGAAAGAAAAATAAAATTTAAATTACAGATTTCTGTATAAATTTGGTTGGCAGTCGTGTTTACCTACAGAGAGTACCCTTGAAATTTATTATGGAAAGCAATACCAATTATTACTTTAAATAGCGGTGTAAGATCATCCCGCAGTTATGTATTGTGATCGAGATAATGGATACTGTGACCAACTCTTTCAATTGTAAAGAGTGGAAGTGGTGTAATTTAGCTTTAGCGCCTCGTGAGATAGGCTATTTATGAGACAGGTAATGGAATGATGTAGGCCAGCCCGTTAAGCTTATGACTAGGGGTGATTCTGGACAAGGGAAGGGAAGCGTGGCGTAGCCATGGCAACAGAAATGGGGTTCAATACAAAACTGTGTAGGCTACATGTGGTGAAGCAGAGACCCTGTAGCGAAGATGATCATCCTTCGTAAATAGGGAACAGTAAACAAATGAGGATGTTGAAGGAAATCTTTGTAGGTTGGGACGAAGCAGGAAGCTGACGACAGAGAAATTAATTACAAAAATAACTAACAGAACAGGGAACAGTGACTTCACATACTAGAATGGTTTCCTTAAGCTTAGAGATTGCGCTGTCATTTAAATTTCATCACACGTACAGTTTTGTGGATAGATATACCTAGAATCTGGAGTGTTGCCACTTTGAATTGAGGTTATATTATGACGAAGCTTTCAGCAGGGCAATTTTTTTTAGCAGTGCAGTGATTGTTTGAAATTCATCACAATCCTTACTTATAATCCTTAGAGATATGTCAATACCACAGTTTCTCGATATCGATACCTGTTCTAAAGCTTCGATACTCGACATTACAATTTCAGAAGTATTTTATGTTACTTTATGCTCGACCATGCCGAAATGTAGTAATTATACACCTGGTAGCAGTCCTTTAATGCATGTCATTAAAGTTCAGGTTTTCGACTATTCTCGGATATGCAATCGAAAGACAACTAGCAAAACGTCACGCAGGCTGGAAATCCAATACTGTCGCAGAAGGTTATGTTCTGTTACTATAATAATTAGCGTTAATTGTAAATAATATTCAAATAAATCTCGTTTTTCAGTGTCGAATTCAATTTCAAGGTTATACCAAGTTATCTTACTTTCTAGATTATATATCAAGGTCGTCGACATTCGTTGCCCGGAAAAAATCAATACTTTCGCGTCTGCGCACATCTCACAATTTACAAGATTGCACAAGGTCAGTTCGCTCCCCAGTTACATAAAAATAACATGAAAACTTATGAATAATTTCAAGTTAGAAATGTGGTCGAGAATAAGAAGTCGTATGAAAATTGCCTATAATGGTAGCCTAATTAAGACGCTCGTATGAAAATTATGAAACTCGCTTGCGCTCGTTTCATAAACATCCTCGCGTCTTAATTACTATCATTATAGGCTCGTTGCATAATGTACTATTAGTGTTCTCAATTTTTTTGCGATTAGTTCTGTATTCGGAATAACAAAGATAATTTAATAATAGCAGTTGAAATATTGTTTGAGACACCGGATCATCTGCGCTTAATTGCATTTTACTTATATATTGTACGTCGTGCCTCATTTATCAAGTTTTATTTAAAAGCAGTTAAGGAATTCCTAGATTTAAGTAACTTGTTTTTTTTCCCCTGGGGAATACAGGACCTTGCCAATTTTAGTTAGACATCTGGAGTTCATTCACTCACGTCGTACACGTGTTTATACCTATTAGCGGGGTTCACGTAAAATTTGTGTTTAAAAAGCTAATATGACCGTCTTTTCAGTGTTGCCAACTGTTACTAGATATCGTTAAAAGCGGGTAAAAATCACAATGCTATATACGGAAATAATAATAATAATAATAATAATAATAATATATTTATGGTTGGTTGACTGATCTAATATTAAAATGTATTTTGTCTGGCAACATTAAATTAATTGATTTGACTATACAGTTTATGATTCGTGAGACCTAACCTAAAAATGTATTTTGGTTGACCACGTGAAATGATTAGTGCGAACTCCGAGAACCGAATACCACTTTGATACGTAGGCTATTTGTTCATTTATTAATTGTCACTGTATTATTTATTAATTTTAATATTGTTAATAAAACTGTTAATTACGTTCAGATTTAAAATAACACTCGCGAATAATTTTCATTAGAAAGTAATTGCCAGTTGCAGTATTTTTGTCAGTACCTAAACCCGAAACAAAGTTGGCAAAAGAAAATTCAACCTGATTACTAGAAAACCACTAAAATCAGCCACCGGCGTAGCTCGATCGGTTAAAGCGCTTGCCTGCCGATCCGGAGTTGCGCTCGGGCGGGGGTTCGATTCCCGCTTGGGCTGATTACCTGGTTGGGTTTTTTCCGAAGTTTTTCCCAACCGTAAGGCAAATGTCAGGTAATCTATGGCGAATCCTCGGCCTCATCTTGCCATATATCATCTCGCTATCACCAATACCATCGACGCTAAATAACCTCGTAGTTGATACAGCGTCGTTACACAACCAAGTAAAAAACACTGTAATCCACTTGTTTAGTCAATTGTCCGAACTTCACAAGTGATACCAATATGGCATCACTTACGAGACAACTAAGCCAGGAGATAATGGGCTAGTGTGGCCAGTTCCTTTTCCACTCGTTGCATACATCGCCGACTAGCTACATATTACACTACTCAGACTTCAGATGTATACAAAAAATGTTCTTCCTCTGACACATATCAAATGAAATGTACTGCCTAATAATACTAGATGCATATCAGTCAGAATCTCAGAGGTGAACATATGTAATAATGGGTGGAGAATGGTTAGGTTTCATCTTTAGGATAATACAAAAGAAGAAGACCTAGACTATAGCCGAAACCGTTGTTCGCAGACGCTGGCAATAACAAACCTTTCAAAATATGTCTTATTTGCCTAGGAATTCCAAATTTCTCTTAGAGATGTCCGAACACAACTTGCGCTATTTAAATATTTCTGGTTTTCCAAGCGAGATGATTATATATAGGGTGATCAGACGTCCTCTTTTATCCGGGCATGTCCTCCTTTTTAGGCCTTTGTCCGGGGTCCGGGCGGATTTAAAAAAAATCGAGAAATGTCCTCCTTTTCATAACTTGTACTCCTGATATTTTGAAACTATCTGATTTGATGCCTTTTTAAAGCAATTTGCCAATAGGTGGCAGCAGCATCGACGGAATATCCTTTTTGCCAACGTTCATAACTCTCTTTGCTCCTCCTCTTGATAATAATTATAGTTCCCTTGGCTTTCATATGTAGCTAATTGTAAATTTTTTTATATTAAGTTTTATCATAAGTATACTATAATAAAATAAATATTGACATAATTTTAAATATAAAATAGGCCTAAGCCTAAATATAAATAGTTACTTTCCTCTATAATAATTCTAGTTCCCTTGACTTTCATATGTAGCTAAATGTAAAATCATTATTATTAAATTTAATCATTATTTTGTAATAAAATAGAAATTAACTTAATTTTAAGTATGATATAAGCCTAAATCTGTTACGTAATTTAAAGTATAATGTAGGTCTAAACCTAAATGAAAATAGGCTACTACATATTTTCTGTCCTCTTTTTTTTTTTTTCGAACAATGCCCTCCTTTTTGAAGCTTTGTGTCCTCTTTTTTATCGATGTGAATCTGGTCACCCTGATTATATCTATTGTTATAAAATATTTTTGAATATATTTGGAAATGACAGATTTTTATGACTCGGAACATAGATGGATTGAACTTCATGATCCCATATACTTTGATATAGTGTAATTCAAATGGAAAGAAAAAAGAAAGAAAGAAAAAGAGGACCTCCTGAAATGGGAAACGTATCGAAAAATATTGAGTTCTTTCAAAAGTATCTATCGCTGTCGAAACTTCGAAGTATCGACTCTCCATCCTTTAAATTTGCTCCAAAAAAGAATTATAAAAATTTGTCTATATAAACCTTTTGATTACCCAACAAAATTAATTTTTCAGGAATTTGGTGTATAAAATCTAGAAAAAATTTATAAACAAACATTGCTGATTTACTTCCATAAAAATCACAATAAATTTAAATTTGATCCTCATGAATACCATACGAGACAAAACTACAGCTTCTTTCTAAATACTCCCAAATGCCACATAACTGCTGGATTAAAACACAGCAGAAATGTTGGACCCAAAATATATAATGCATTAATTAGAGCTTACCCTGAGCTAAGTACACTTAACACACAGAGATTTAAGAAACAAATCAGATTAATTATTCAATTCTTTAAGCTAATTGAGTTAAAAATTGATACTCTAATATTCATGTACTTTTGTATTTTCTATTTGTATATAGACCCTATTATTACATGCTGTATGTATTTTTTATTAATGTTATTGTGCTCAATGAACTCTCTTAATTTTGTGATATATTTTGTATAACTGATCTGAACTGCGCCCGAGCACGAGCTTCTGCTCTTTCGGGCTGCAATGCCTAATGTAGTTCAAGTGTAAAGTATTAAATAAACAAATTCAAATAAATAAATTCAAATTCAAATCGAGGACCCAGTTCTAGTTCTCATAGGCTATCAGTTAATGAGTTAAAATCATATTCACACTTTCTAGACGGAAATGAGTTGGCTACTGTTGGCCGTGTAAGGATTTATTATTTCAGTAATGGTTTATTTAATGTCATCGTAGCTAGAAGTATGATGTCATTGAAGTACATACTTGGGAACTGGGACAGCAGTATGGTTCAGTATCTCTTATTCATAACAATCATAACACAATAATGTTCGTCGCTATGGCTCAATAAATAGCGCGCGTGCTTCCCTAACCAAGCGGTCCGTGGGTCGATTCTCGGCGTGTCAGCTTAGCTGACTGAGGCTTACCACCAAAGGAGCAGGATTCTCCGGCAGATTCTGTCAAGTTTGTGTTGAATATGGCGTTTGATATCTACTGCAGTAGTACTTCCTACGAGAAGCTTAAGAAAGTGCTGTAAATAACTAGAATTAGAAATCGAATTCATAGCGTCTTTAATTAGAAGCTTTTATTCGAAGCCAGTTTGAAATTATGCAGCACCAGTACTTCTAAGAAAGCTTTTAGAGACGAGTGGAAGCGAAGGAATATTTCAAGTTCAGTCGTCAGTGTGTGTTGCTACATTTGCCTTGAGTGATGCCGTCTATCTACTTATTTATTTATCTATCAGTACTTCTGAAATCGATTGCGAAAGCTGGACCACACAACATGTGATTCTCTTTAGTTCAGGGCATGGAAATCTTCAAAATAACAGTTGACAAAATACGAAGCTTAGCCGGGTTGGCTGACAGTACCAGGAACGGCGAACTAAATCGCTACCGCATAAAGATCGAAGCGTATCAGAGTTTCTCTCTCTGCCACAGATACGAGAATCCGTTTACAAACAATGTAAATATATCTGATACAGCACTAGTTTACTGTTCTGTTTTCAATGGCATATCGTATTTTCTTTGTTCAGTTTTAGATTTAGACTGCTTTATATTAATTTGTTCATTTTTAATTTATCGTAATACGTAATGAAATAATTTACGTACAATGGAAAAGTTTTTCCAAGTTTAACTCTGCCTTCGTGGTCTAGAGGTCTCGGGTACGATTCCCCGGTTCGGCTCTCGGTGAATTTTCCTTGAAGAAAAGTTCCCTGTGTTTTTAGATTCTGAAAATTATTATGAATGCGAGTGTGATTTTGAGTGTGCCGGGTTGTGATCAGATTAAGAGATCCACGTGATGTTTAGGATGTCTGGGGGCCGCATAATTAAACTCAGGAACCATGTGCAGTATTGAACTCGTTTTATCCAGTTCTAATGCTAATTAATTCAGCTGTTTCGCTATCTTTGCCTTTCTTTGATAGGTGAAGTACCCTGTCTCTTGAGACAACAATTGAAAATGCTACGTGACAACTTCTATGAGAACGAGCTTAATATTTCAAATTATAAAGTTGGTACCGTGAAGACATGACAATATTATATTTGTAACTGTGGATTGTCGATCATTACTCATATTACACCAATAGTATTAAAGCACGATTATTAGCAGATTAAGCACCGAAATAAATTACTTTTATTTACTGTTGTTAGTAAAGTTAGTCATTGTTTCAAATATTTAAATTTCATGCGCACTACATTACAGTTAATTAGAAAATTGCAAGTAAACAAGAAATATTGCTTTAAAATGAAAAGAAAGGCATATATTAGTAAGAAACGCCTTAAAAAATGCAAAATAAAAATTGGCCCTATCACTTTGATTACTCCAAATCACATTTATATCTTTGCAAATAATGACTTAATTCCACCCAGAAAAAAATACATTTTGCTAAACATCCGGGCTCTACTTATCTATAATGCTTTAATATCTGTCTTTGAGGCGTAAACCTACATAACAAAGATGAGGTTGTGTAATATCATGTGTAAGGCAGGCCAAGGACGATATGCTTACAACTGTAACCTTATTGTTTGACATTTACTGATTTATCCGTACAAAAACATCCAATTTTAATGGCAAGAATTTCTTTTTCAGGATGTTCAAATGGAAAACTTTAATTTAACTTATGTGAGATATATATTTTAATGTACCGAAGTACATATGATATTTCCCTGCAGATATTCTGCGTCATCATACGATGTAAGAGTAATGGAACGGAGAAAAATTCTCTCCGGCGCCGGGATTTGAACCCGGGTTTTCAGCTCTACGTGCTGATGCTTTATCCACTAAGCCACACCGGATACCACCCCAGCGTCGAACAGAATCGTCTCAGATTAAGCTCCAACTCTTGGGTTCCCCTCTAGTGGCCGCCCTCTGCACTACGTCATAGATGTCTATGAACGTAGGACTGAAGCCCACACATGTGCTGAGGTGCACTCGTAATGAGTGACTAGTTGGCCGGGATCCGACGGAATAAGCGCCGTCTTAAATCACGAAGTGATTTACGCATATCATATATACTTTAATGTACCGAAGTACATATTATATTTCCCTGCAGATATTCTGCGTCATCATACGATGTAAGAGTAATGGAACGGAGAAAAATTCTCTCCGGCGCCGGGATTTGAACCCGAGTTTTCAGCTCTACGTGCTGATGCTTTATCCACTAAGCCACACCGGATACCACCCCGGCGTCGAACAGAATTGTCTTAGATTAAGCTCCAACTCTTGGGTTCCCTCGTGATTTAAGACGGCGCTTATTCCGTCGGATCCCGGCCAACTAGTCACTCATTACGAGTGCACCTCAGCACATGTGTGGACTTCGGTCCTACGTTCATAGATATCTATGACGTAGTGCAGAGGGCGGCCACTAGAGGGAACCCAAGAGTTGGAGCTTAATCTGAGACGATTCTGTTCGACGCCGGGGTGGTATCCGGTGTGGCTTGGTGGATAAAGCATCAGCACGTAGAGCTGAAAACCCGGGTTCAAATCCCGGCGCCGGAGAGAATTTTTCTCCGTTCCATTAACTCTTACATCGTATTATGTGAGATAATTAAATTTACATAAAATGACTTAGCGAATTATTTTCACTGTTAGGGAGACCTACTATACGAGTTTCCAACACCATTGTTATCGTGTCATTCATCATCGACGTCATTTAAAGATGCTTTATTCTTTTCCTCTTTATAGTCATCTTTACAATAGTTAGTCACGTCATAATTTTCAGCGGGAGAAAAAAGAACATTGGATGTATTCTCGCGTAAAGTTTGCAGTTGCACTTCGCGTACTCACAGCGATTCCAAGTACTATTTAAATTCATCCCAATTTAGCGCTTACGTAATGGAACTGAGGCTCTGAAGTTCTAAATCTTGAATCATATCGCATGGGAGTGTATTCAGCTTGAACCATATCGGATAACAAACGCGGCTTGCCGACTATTTCAGTAATACCAGAAAAAAATGTTTTGATTACTGGTCAGTCACAGAGACGTAAGAACTTTCTTGTTCCGTGTTAGTTATGAACTAGAACTAGAAGGGTGTGGGTTAGATCTGGGACAAAGAAAATATATTATCTTTTTCGTTATCTTTGAATCCATTTGACCTACTACAATAATTAGTCTCCTGAAGGCTTCATCTTAAGAAGTGAAGACAGACGGGGGTAATGGTGTTTATATTTGTATTTAAGTAAAGGAAATTTTCTCCTGCGTAGCTCGGCAGGATCTATAGATTGAAAAGAGACCGTAATCGGAACACAAACCGAGATGTTGATACTGTAAATGTAGTGGGGAGTGTGCAAAAAAGTAATCTATTCTAATAATAAATCTGTAGCCGAAATTTTTCTGGTAATTTTCGATTTTCCAAAAATAATTGGTCCTAACATATATAATAAACCGCCCTGAAACCGAAAATCGCTTTTTTGACATTTTTGTTTGTATGTCTGTCTGTCTGTCTGTCTGTTACCTTTTCACGCGATAATGGCTGAACCGATTTATTTAAAATTGGAATATAAATTTAGTTCATTGTAACTTAGAATTAGGCTATATGGCATTCAAAATATTTTATTTAAAAGGGGGATTATAAGGGAGCTTGAATTAAATAAATCGAAATATCTCCCTTATTATTAATTTTCATGAAAAATAGCCTATTACATAACAAAAGTTTCTTTAAAAATAATTTCCGATAAGTTTTATCCCATGCAAAATTTTGATAGGACTGATATTTAATGAGATAAATGAATTTCAAAATTACAATAACAACGTCATCCAAGGCGGTGGAATGAAATAAAAAATAAATGACTTCGTCTATAAAGGGCCTTGGACAACAACAATCGAAAGCTATGAAACATAGCTTACACAGAATGTTTCTGTGTTTTATGAAGTAATACCGGAAGCTAAATTAACCGATTTATATAAATAATTATTAATTCACCATTGGAAAGTGTAGTTTCTCCAGATGGACATAATGCTATAATGTTATTACAGTAACTTCTGAGTGAATCGAGGACAGGTAAGATTAAAACTTGATAGGCATTCGTTTCCTGTATTTCCTAAAATAATTTTTATGACCAAATGAGTGGTCTCTAGATCAAAATGATCGCATTTTAATTTTTTTAATACAATTTAAATTAAGTAACATAATAAACAATTTATCCTTCTATCATACAAGAATGTTCTCTGGATCAAACGTCCTATTTTAATTATGTAATTACTTTATATTTATTTCTAACGGTTGCAGCGGAGCGCACGGGTACGGCTAGTGTTAATTAAATTAATAGCGACATACAAAAAAAAAAAAAA
Source organism: Periplaneta americana (assembly GCF_040183065.1). Taxonomy (NCBI): domain Eukaryota; kingdom Metazoa; phylum Arthropoda; class Insecta; order Blattodea; family Blattidae; genus Periplaneta; species Periplaneta americana. The sequence goes on from NC_091123.1 coordinate 154,461,623, forward strand.
AAAAAAAAGGATAGCAATGACAAAAGAAGCCTTTAGTAGGAAAAGAAACATCATCTGCAGACCTCTTGAAAATGAACTAAGGAAGACTAGAGAAGTGCTTTGTGTAGAGTGTGGCATTGTATGGGGGCAGAAAAATGGATATTAGCCTATGACGCAGTGAAGAGAAACGATTGAAATGTGGATATGGAGAAGAATGGAGCTTGTGAAATGGACAGAATAAGAAAAGAAACTGTGCTAGAAGAAAGAACAATGCTGAAACTGATCAGGAAGAGAAAAAGGAATTGGCTGGTTACTGGCAAAGAAGAAACTGTCTACTGAAGGATGCACTGGAAGAAATGGTGAACGGGAGAAGAGTTCGGGGCAGAAGAAGATACCAGATGATAGACAACATTAAGATTCGTTACAACGAACTCCATTATACCAAACGAAATATTCATTATTGCGAAATTATTTTTTGTCCCCTGACTTTCCCATATAATTTAATGTTAAAGTATTTCGATTTAACTTATTTCGTTTTTACAAAAAAAAAATAATATAAGGAAATAAAAATTTAGCTCCCTTGCCGAAAAAATCTACTTTTTTAACGAAAAATATTTTAAATATAGGATACAATTTGTTGGCAAATAGATACATATATTATATTATATTATTGCAATTGCATAGTGGCTACGTGGTAATTAAATATCTAGTCAATGTACTCGTAGTATGTCTACTATGTTGTAGGTGTCTCTGAATTTTGTGTTTTTCATGCAGTTTTCCCTTGTTCTCCCCATTTAGTTTCCTTTTACCAGTCACAGCTCACTTATCTTACGACACGGCTTCTCAAACAACATGGCACCTTTTGTCGTACAAAGTGCTTTATAAAATTTCAATTTTGTACTTTCCCTATGCCATTCTTTAAACTTCTTCTTTTTAAATGCAATGCAAGTTCAGCTTTTTATTTTATTTAAGAATATTTTCCAGACACACAAGCAAAATCTGCGGAATTTACGGCTCTCTTCTTCAGAATAACAGCGTGCTTCGATATAAGCCTAAATAAATTTCACTGTAACGAAGTAATTTCAGAGGTTCCTAGAATTTCGTTATGCTGGTATTTTACTGTACAAAATTTCCTGACATTGTAAAAAATTGTAATTATAAAATAGTTACGGTTATAACTATGACGCCTCCGTTCAGAGAAAAATTAGTTGAGGTCATAAAGAACTAAATAATTGAGGGGATCCGTTATGATTTCGCTTTGCTAGACGAAGTGTCCGTATATGCGGTATAAAGACCAATGAGAAGCAGGGAAGTAGAGCCCCCCGTGCTTTCGGCGCTGGAAGGAAATGAGTTGTCACTGTGACACTCGAGATGCTGCAAGCGTAGCAAAGCACTGCTAGGCAGGACGCTGAGTGGCCCTCTAAAATGTGACGGAGAGAAAAATTCCTGTCTTTGTCTGGAATCCGAGTCATGCAAATTCGTCGTTGTAATATCACTGAGCGCGCTCAGCTTCAGAATATACATAACTAATTTGTTGAAATACGATGCGTGACGAAATTAAATTAAGACACTTCTTCTCGCCTCGCGTTTGAATGAACTCGTTTAAAAGATATTTCTTTTACACTATAGTTTCCGTGAAAAAATATCCGAGCGATTTGTAGGAGGGATCGCTTACGAAGTCGCAATCGAAGATTACATTTATGATGAAAAGTCTTTATAAAAGTAACCAACTGATGATTAACTGCCTTAGTGCTTACTTGGTGGAAATTTGTAAGTGGATCTGCCCTCAGTGATAATCAGGATTGTTAACTGAATCATACAAAAAGTCCCTAAAAGATTCGTCAAAAGTCTCCATTTTCAAGATAAAATCTTTATTGTTATAACATCACTAGAGCTCGGGAATTGATGATTAAAAATCACAGAAAATTGACCTATAAAATGACATTAAAATTAAAAAAAAAGACTATGGTTTTAATAATAAAATACAAACAAAATCGCATATTATACGGGCCTCACCTCACCGACCCTGTGAAGAATGCAATAGGCATGCATCAAATGTTACTTCAAACCTAGTAGGCCTACTTGAAACCATGCTCCTATTTGCCAGCTTTCGAACTGATAACGTCCACATTACAAGTTTCATAAAAACATTGACGAATCACTATGTCTATACTTTTTTCATTTCATTTCATTTATTGTATTCCCTAGATCTTACATTAGCAATGAAGCTTTAAGATGTGGAACAAGTCAAAATTTTACAAGATTACAATTACAATCAGTTTTTATAAATTTTTACAATTTTTACAATTTTGCAATTTTCTACAATTTTTTACAATATTTTGGAGAGATGTAGTGAGATGAGACGAGGCCCGAGGATTCGCCAAAAGATTACCTGGAATTTGCCTTATGGTTGGAGAAAACCTCGGAAAAAACCCAACCAGGTAATCAGATCAAAGGGGGTGAAATGAAGTGAGGCCGAAGACTCGCTGATAGACCATCCGGCATCAGTCCCACGGCTGAGGAAAACCTCGGAAGAAACCAATCAATCAGACCTGTCTGTATTAACCCCTGCATCAGCTGAAGGGTTAGGCCTTCAGCCTGTCACCACCTTTTATCAGTTCGACTACTTCCCCACTTCCAGCTTCCCCTGTGATGTTTCCTTCCGGCCAGGGCCAGTGAGCTCAGTCCCGCACTGTACTTCCATCTGTGGAAAATACATTGTCACCAAATTCAGTCACTAACTGTCGCAAAAAAACTTTGTCTGCTTTGTTTTACTTTCGGAATTTTTACGTCTTCATTTGTGTGTTAAAATATGTTGACCGCCGGCACTGTGACTGCAGTATTTTTGTTGCGTTAAATGGGGGAAGCACGTAACACACGTGATTAGGAGTCAAGGCTGATACGACCAAAAGAAAATTCTTGTTAGACGCAATCGAATTGCATAAGAAATCTGCAATAAATTCTCGAATATAGACTACGACTACACTGTAAAAAAAAGTCCGTTCCTAAGCAGAAAAGGGCAAAAATGCAACAAAATGTAGAACATTTCCTAATAAATGACCAATAGACAAAAAAGGACCGAAAAATGCAAAATAAAAGTAGGCTATATTAGTTCGTGTTGAAGTAAAACAAGTTTGTATTGCATCCTACATTGTCTGTGATGTCTCAGAAAAAAAATCATCAACTTTAAAGAAGGTAAACATGCGAATTCGAAATAAGGCAGTAGAACAAGTGGATAGCTTCAAGTACTTGGGGTGTACTATAATTAGCAACATGAACTGCTGTCGGAAAGTCAAACGGAGGATAGCAATGGCAAAGGAAGCTTTTAATAGAAAACGGATCATCTCCTGCGGACCTCTGGAAAAACAACAATTGTAAGAGCTAACGAAGAAACTTGTGAAGAGTTTTGTGTGGAATGTAACATGTATGAGGCAGGAACGTGGATATGACGTCGGAGTAAAGAGAAACGACTAGAAGCATTTGAAATGTGGATATGGAGAGGAATGGAGTGTGTGAAATGGACAAACATAATATGAAATGAAACTATGCTAGAAGGACTGGATGAAGAAAGAATAATGCTGAAACTCAATAGGAACAGAAGAAGGAATTGACTGGGTCACTGGCTAAGAAGAAACTGCCTACTGAAGAATGCACTGGAATGGTGAACGGGAGAAAAGTTAGGGGTAGAAGAAATCAGATGATAGACAACATTAAAATATATGGATTGTATGCGGAAACTAAGAGTAAGGCGGGAAATAGAGAAGATTGGACAATGCTTGGTTCGTAGAGAAGGATCTGTCCTTGGACAGAAAACTGTGAACGAGTGTTTAATTATGTGAACAATTTTAATTTTTGCTATCTAGTAAGATAAAGTGGGTCATAATGTGCCAGGTAAATGTGTCTGTGTTTATTTATAATTGGATTTTTTTCTAGTTTAAGGAATGTGCACAAATTAAAAATTGCTCAAGGCATGACAAAAGGGCGAACAGTAACCTCAAACTTATTGCAATGGTCACACGACACAAAACAACGTCCAGCAGTGCACATTTCTATCCCAACGCCTGCTAATTAAGAGACAATTAAGTGCTTTTCGTTTAGAATGGAACTGGCTTTGTTTCGAATCCCGATATGGGTAAGAAATTTGATACTATTTTACGTTTGAAAATTGCTTTTAAGTCAGTTAATTTTGCAAACATTTCGCGCTTAAAGTGTGTACAATAGGTCCTTGTTGAATTTTTTTCCAGTGAACGTAGTCAACATCTGAAATTGGGCTGTACGTGTGAAAATGTTTCTGTAATATTGTTAATATTTAGAACCTTTATTCATTTTTTTATTACTGCACTTTGAAATTAAAATACAACTGCTGTTACATAGATAATTGTCACTATATATAATTGAATGAAAGAATCGGGGATTTACCAGATAGGCATCTTTCTCGTGTTCAATCACATATGTGAGGGCGGAGATTCACAAAACAGGGATGTCCAAGAGTTTCAATGTTAGATGTAGCGATAAAGAAATAAATTTATACATCTTGATTACACAGCTTTTAACACTGTATTAGTTATAAATATATTTGTTATCACTTTCACGTGTTAAATGTAAACTAAGTTTGTACATACCTATTTGACTAGTTTCAGCTTAGTAGTAGCCATCTTCAGAACTATTGAGAACCTTGCATCTTCCGGTTTCTTCAGTTGTTTCGCTGGGGGATGCGTTTGTGTTAGGTAATGTGATGTCAAATAGTGTGTGTTCTGAAATCCTGTCGTGTAGTGAGGAAATCCAGAAATGCATGTAGAGTGTTAGTCGGAAAGCCGATGAGAAAAAGACCTTTGGAGAGGCCGAGACGTAGATGGGAGGATATTATAATGGATGTGAGAGAGGTGGGATATGATGATAGAGACTGAATTAATCTCGCTCAGGATAGGGACCGATTTTTATTTATTTTATTGGGTTATTTTACGATGCTGTATCAACATCTCAGGTTATTTAGCGTCTGAATGAAATTAAGGTGATAATGCCGGTGAAATGAGTCCGTGGTCCAGCACCGAAAGTTACCCAGCATTTGCTCGTATTGGGTTTAGGGAAAACTCCGGAAAAAACCTCAACCAGGTAACTTGTCCCGACCGGAATTCGAACCCGGGCCACCTGGTTTCGCGGCCAGACGCGCTGACCGTTACTCCACAGGTGTGGACGATAGTGACCGATGGCGGGCTTATGTTAGTGCGGCAATGAACCTCCGGGCTCTCTAAAAGCCATTTGTAAGCAAGCCATTTTGTATTGAAGTTTGTTGTGGATGTACTTTTGTATGTCTGTATATTTCGTACTGTTCTAGTGTGTTTACTTCCTGCTTTTTTTTTGGTTGGATATGTAGAATTTCTATGTCCGTAAAAGTCGTTAATCAGAAATACGAAATTTCATCTCCGTTATGATTTTTGAACCCCCTAGATTCCCCCAAACTTGGCAACACTGACCATCATGTAGCGATGAAAAATAAAAGATCAAGAAAGATAACAAAGGTTTTGTATTGTTACGAGACCTTATCTGAGTGATTATTTAGAAAAGGGTCTTTTAGATCCTGCAGCAATAACAAGTTCCGAAGCATGCGCCACTTATAGTCCGGATCTTCTTGCTTCATGTCCTAAGGGTGAAACCTAACTAGCATATTTTCCCTTTATTACTACACATATTAGTGGATTATTGTGATTTTCTAGTTGTCAGGTTGAATTTTCTTTTGCCAACTTTCTTTCGAGTTTCCGTACTGACGAATATTATAACACTGTCAGTTACTTTGTAACTGTTATGTTAGCAATGTCGCTTGCCTTTTAAGAAGCTGCCAACGTTCATGAAACGAAATGTATTAGCGATTGTTGTTTGAAATTTGAACGTAATTAATAATACTAATATTAATAAATAATACGGTATACCTATTCATTTATAAATAAATAAATAAAAATCATACAGTTTAAAATGGAATTCGGTTTTTGGAGTTCGAAACAAAATAGATTTTTATGTTAGGTTTATGAACCGTAAACTGTTTAGTGAAACCAATGAATTTCATGTTGCCAGACAAAATACGTATTAATATTAAATCAATAGTAAATAAAATACATATTATTATTATTATTATTATTATTATTATTATTATTATTATTATTATTACTATTATTATTATTTTAGTTGGGAGGCCGGAGGGAAAAAAGATCTTTGGGGAGGCCGAGACGTAGATGGGAAGGTAATATTAAAATGATTTGAGGGAGGTGGGATATGATGATAGAGACTGGATTAATCTTGCTCAGGATAGGAACCAGTGGCGGGCTTATGTGAGAGCGGCAATGAACCTCCGGGCTCCTTAAAAGCCAGTAGGTAAGTATTATTATTATTATTATTATTATTATTATTATTATTATTATTATTATTATTATTATAGTTTCAGTTTATGTCTTCACCTAACATAATTAGGAACATTAAATCCAGACGTTTGAGATGGGCAGGGCATGTAGCACGTATGGGCGAATCCAGAAATGCATATGGAGTGTTAGTTGGGAGGCCGGAGGGAAAAAAACCTTTGGGGAGGCCGAGACGTAGATGGGAAGATAATATTAAAATGGATTTGAGGGAGGTGGGATATGATGATAGAGACTGGATTAATCTTGCTCAGGATAGGGACCAATGGCGGGCTTATGTGAGGGCGGCAATGAACCTCCGGGTTCCTTAAAAGCAAGTAAGTAAGTAAGTATAGTTTCAGTACGTAGCAATGTGATTTTACTTGCTTTCGTGATACCTGGTAACAGTTGGCAACGTTGAAAAGACGGCCCTATTAGATTCTTAGGAAATAATCTTTTGTGAACCACACTATACTCGTAGTTCGTACGTTATTTGTCGCTGTGAGATTTTATTATGCTAGGATCTTTCAAGAAAGCCTTGAAAGGATACAGATGACGAGGAGGTTATGGACGCTGTGTGCAACTGATTCAGTAGACAAAAACTCGTCTTTCTGAATGTCATTGGAGAATTGGTGGCAAAGAACGTGGACAACTGTAGATTCGTTCTAACATAAAGTATTTTCCATTCGTACCTACAGATAAAATATTAACAGATTATAACATACAATTTTCGATTGAACTACAGTTAAAATTAAAATATAGCATGAACTTGTTTTATTTCATTTCATTACACCTTATATAGGCCTAATCTTTCATGATCGCATCCTTCTGCGTTTCCTTATTCGCAAGATATAATGAAGACGTAATTTTATGGAGTCTGCTACCTTACAAGTGCAGCCGCTTTTAATAAGCTAAGAAATAGCACGCCGTGAATCCATTGTGAAGCCGGCACGGTGCGAAAATGAATTGGTATAATTTTGTTAGTCACAATGAAATGGATGTCGGGTTCACGGCAGAACACGAACTAAATCGCAGGCTGCTACATATCCGATGTACTGTGACGGCGGGAACAATGCAAATCCGACAGGTATGGGTGTAACCTTACACCGCCTCCAAAATATACGACGCAGGATGTTGTATCAACTGTCGGACGATGAAACAACCATCTTGACGGACAGATAAAGAAGGCATATCTTGTTACTTGAATGTGTGAATGCAATTGTGTTGTCATAGAGTCAGAGTTAATGTTACAAGGTCGAGTTAGAACTGCGTGGAATTTTGGCCCAGCGAATATAAGTTGGACATTTAGATATTTGGCAAATGAATTAACGAATTATGGGAACATAGAACAGGAGGTGAGACAACAGGTTATTTTTTTATGTATGTATGTATTTATTCACACTGCAGTGGGTATATACACGGTGGCAGTGGTAACTAATTACACTCAATAATGACCATAATAAACTTATTAATTAAAAATAAAATTAATAATACTAATAATTAATACTAACAATAATTAATAATAACAACAACAACAGGGAATATACTAAATTAAATGAAACGATCACTTAAAATAACATTTGAAATAAATCTAATTTGTATCTTAAAACTAAGATCGAAGTAAAACCCACGAGTATGATATGCTCATATTTGCACAGCTACCTTTCAAATTACACTCATTTCGCTGTCAACTCACTCACTGCACTGGAACTACGACACATTTCACTGATTCTATCCTGATTTCACTAACACTTCAAAAACATTTCACTGTTCAAATACTTTGCACTGCCACTATAAACTATAAAGCTTCACTGACAGGAACACGTGTCACTTACACAGCTGATACAACACACTTCACTGACAACATAATTCTTCACTGATACAACACTTCAGTAACAACATATCATTTACACTCTTTAAATACTGTGTATAATTACCGTCTATTAGTAAGGTCCTTAAGCCTATTTTTAAATACATTTTTGGTTGTTGGTAAAGCCTTCAGTAAGTCTGCAGGTAAAGCATTCCAGTCCCTGATAGTACGATTGAGAAAAGAAAACTTTCCAGTGTCCGTCCTCTGCCTTCTTTCCCTCAATTTATATGAGTGGTCGTTCCTTGAAGAGTAATTTGGCTGCTGCAACCTAGGCTATTTTTTATTTCTCTCCAGGCAGGCTCACCTCTGTATGTTTTAAACAGTGCGCATAATCGAATTCGCGTTCTCCTGTCCTATTAAGGCAAGTTAAGTGACTGAATGTCTTAATGATACAGTTTGGAAAAATAAACATTTAAAAATAGAAGCAAAGGCAGAATCTACAAAACAGGAGTAAGACCCATTATGAATTGTCAAGCAGAAGCAAGACCAGATACAACAAAAACAAAAATATTGTTTGAAACAACAGAAATGAAAGTACGAGGGCTATTCATAAAGTAACTTCCGTTTATTTTTCACAAATCTGTGAATGACGTTACATTATTGGGTTACAATGCGTTTGAAAGTATACACTCTAATTTATTTTTCCACATAGTTTCCAGCCGCATTTAGACATTTGTCGTAACGTTTGACGAGCTTTGAAATTCCGCAATCGTAGAATTCGGCCGCCTGCGACTGAAGCCAACCTACGACGCTGGTTTTGAACTCTTCGCCATCGTCAAACCGCTCCGAGCCAAGCCACGTCTTCATGTGCATGAAGAGATGGTAATCGCTAGGCGCAAAATCTAAGCTACAGGGAGGATGATTCAATACTTTCCAGTTGAACTTTTGCAGTTTGGTCGCAGTACGACGCGCTGTATGCGGCCGGGCGTTGTCATGCAGGAAAATCACCCCAGGGTTCAACATGTCACGACGTTTGTTTTGAATGGCCCTTTTCAAGTTTGTTAATGTGTTACAGTAACGCTCAGCGTTAATTGTGGCATTCCTCTCCAAGAACTCCACTAGCAAAATTCCTTTTGTGTCCCAGAAGACAGTTGCCATGAGTTTCGTCGTGGAAAGTGTATGGCGACACTTCGTGGGTTTTTTTTCGGCGAGTGAGTATGGCCCCACTGCATTGATTGAAGCTTTGTTTCTGTATTCACATACCGCACCCAAGTCTCATCTCCTGTCACAATATGATCGAGAAAAAACATCACATTTTGCGCCTAGCGATTACCATCTCTTCATGCACATGAAGACGTGGCTTGGCTCGAAGCGCTTTGACGATGACGAAGAGTTGAAAACCAGCGTCGTAGTAGGTTGGCTTCAGTCGCAGGCTGCCGAATTCTACGATTGCGGAATTTCAAAGCTCGTCAAACACTGCAAGTGTCTCAATGTGACTGGAAACTGTGTGGAAAAATAAATTAGAGTGTATACTTTCAAACGTATTGTAACCCAATTCTGTAACGTCATTCACAAGTTTGTAAAAAATAAACGGAAGTTACTTTATGAATAGCCCTCGTACTTGACGAAGTTGTGGGAAAAACTTTATGGGGTAGAGAAACACTCTGAAAACTTGTCTTCACTATCAAGCGAATTAAGTACAATTAATACAGATAGGCCTATAATTATTCAAGAAACACATTTCGAGAAAAAAAAACGCTGCAAAAAAAGAACCTATGACCCATCTTACTACTTATTACATAAATTAAGGGCATATATTATACAAAAGTCGTTTCTTTAAACTTAGATAGTTTTATCGACCTGACACTAGACAGTAGGAAATTGTAGCCTGAAATCGGCACGGCACAAGATCTCCTTTTAAAACAACATACAACACCACACTAGTAACGACAAACTTTCATGCTTTAGGTGGAATTCAAACCAAAGGCCAGTCACTTTCTCGAAGCTATGTCCTAATCGCCAGGGTCGGATATTGCTTTATATTAATTTACAAATACTGTGAGCTAATTATCAGCATTTACCACGCAATGCAATGAATCAACAGGAAATAAGTAGAAAGCTGGAGGAATTCAGAGAAGCTTGATGAAGGAGTATAAACCTTACGAGTATCCTACGTCATTCATCGAGTATTTTCTATGCTACATAGGGCCTACATCATTTTTTATTATTAACTGACATTTCCAGTGAATCTCTGCTGGTATCTTTATGATTTAATCTTCTATTTCAGTACATGTCTACAAATTTCTTCATAATGTTTCCACTGAAGTCAGACGACCAAAAATATCGTTTACTCGCTCTTAAAAATAAATTCATGTTTACAAATATATGGAATTTCAGACACGAAAAAATAACTTAATTTGGATCTAAGGAGAATAAATATTCTCTAAAATAAAAATTAATAATTACGTACGTGTATTGTTTTAATAATTTACGCTCTAAACAATTATGGTTGCCGAAACTAGGCTTTTGCGAAATGATAGCGAATGAATAGGTCTATGTTATGGAGAGGGTTGGAAAAGGACAAAGGAAGAAACTTTCATGACCTATTTTAAAATGCTATTCCAAAATTTGCTTTGGAGACTGATAAAAAAGTGAACAATTGACGACAGATTAGTTATCATCATCATCATCATCATCATCATCATTATCATCATCTGTAGTAGTAGTATAATATCAACCCCGGCTTCTCCACCTTTTTTTATGACGTTTCTATTATCTTCTAAGTTCCTTTTTGAAATCGACCACTTTTTATACCTGAATTCCAATCATTCTTATAACTATTACTATATTTTATCAAGAAACGAATATTAAACCTCATTTTGAACATTTTCGTCCCCTACCTTAATCAAATTGTTCACTCCACTTCGTTGTTTGGTCAATTACCATAGATCGTTCAGCAATTTTATCTTGAAAAACTCATGAGTACACCGAGGATATGCATGAAAATGCATGCTTTCATTGATATATCATATTATGTATGTATTATATATTATATACAATACATATTATGTAAAAAGTACTCGTATATCTACGTTTTACACAAAGAATAATCAATAAGACCAATTTTATTTTACATATTGTGCATATGTCAACAATTTTGGTGAAAAATACATATTTAATCTAATATTGTATATAATTGTCTATTTTGTCATTTTTTCCATGTTTTCCACACATTTTTACGATGAAACTTGAAGCGAGAGGGGTGATTGTCACAACCACATTGTCACAGACTTATGGGGATGGCTTGAACCATCCTCCAAGAAAAAGAAAAGCAAACTGTCTATTCATAGTTCAGAAACGGACGAATATGGATAGTCGGCTCTTAAGATCCAGCGAATAGAGGGCAGAGCGCTGATTCGTCTAGTAACACACTACTCGTTCCTGCATAAGGACATTGAAAAACTGGAGACCAGGGGTCTATCTCTCCTTGACGGTAATTGAAGAGTCAGAAAAGAGGCTGAAAGGAGAATGGTGAAATTCACTCAAAAATTCATCAAGGCGTACCAGAAAAATAGTGGTCTATGTCAGTTGCAGAAAGTGGCATCTGTATTGAAGGAGCAGATGAACTCTGGACTAAGTACTGGAGAACTTACAGGGGTCTCTCTTTTTAAGTTTGCCCCAGTTAAATCCTGAGCTGTTGAATGTTCATCTTCAAAGTAACTTACAGACAAGTATTAACTGAAAAAAAGGCATTCCTTAAAAAAAAAAAAAAAAAAAAACTTTATAGTGTTGTTTATTGTCATTTAACCGTGGAAAAAGCAGATGCAATAACACAAGTGAAATTAACTTATATTTGTTATCAGATTTTTTGTAGTAAAAGTATAGTTACAAGTTATCTGAATCTCTTATTAAAACTGCACTGAAGCATTCCATACAGTCTCTACCATCATATCCCACCTCCCCCAAATCGATTTTAATATTATCCTTCCATCTATGCCTTGGGCTCCAAAAAGGTCTTTTCCCCTCAGATCTTCCAACTAACACTCTATATGCATTTCTAGATTCACCCACACATGCTACATGCCCTGTCCATCTCAAACGTCTGGATTCAATGTTCCTAATTATGTCAGGTGAAAAATACAATGCGTGCAATTCTGCGTTGTGTAACTGTCTCCATTCTCCTGTAACTTCATCCCTCTTAGCCCCAAATATTTTTCTAAGCATCTTATTCTGGAACACTCTTAGCCTCTGTTCCTCTCTCAAAGTGAGAGACCAAGTTTCACAACCATACAGAACCATCGGTAATGAAATGTTAAAAGTAGTTTTTTTTTATAGTGTTGATATCTGTCCCCGGAAATTGTGAAAAAAAAATCTAGTAACCTTATTTTAGCCTTCAGTTCTCTTTGCCTCATTCCAAATCGTCATACCATCGTTTTCTGGGTCGACCTGGTTGGCGAGTTGGTATAGCGCTGGCCTTCTATGCTCAAGGTTGCGGGTTCGATCCCGGGTCAGGTCGATGGCATATAAGTGTGCTTAACTGCGACAGGCTCATGTCAGTAGTTTTACTGGCATGTAAAAGAATTCCTGTGGGACAAAATTCCGGCACATCCGGTGATGCTGATATAACGTCTGCAGTTGCGAGCGTCGTTAAATAAAACATAACATCGTTTTCTGGATCGTCTCTGTCTTCTCCTACCTTTAGGAAGATCATCCCTTGCAATTTTAACAATTCTGTAACCAATCTATCCTGTTTATATGATCATTCCATCCCTGCTCATTTATTAATATTTTCAATTTTACGTGTTTCTCTTTTACCATCATTTGTTTCTCTACCCCATAAAGTTTTTCCCACAACTTTGTCAAGTACTTTCATTTCTGTTGTTTCAAACAACAAGAAGTATACTTCTAGGAGAAATTTGCAGAAAAATAGCTGCTAGATGCAAAACATACCACAAGTCTTTTTTTTCTTTCCGCAGAAGTGGTAGATAACGCGCAATTATACAGTATAATAAAATTGTAATAGGCCTGTGCTTTATCTGACTTTGCCAGGATGGAGGGGGAGAGGACACGCGCATGCACACTATGGAATTATGATAACCCAGCTGAAAGGTTGGCAGCTCTGAATACAGCCCTAAGCTTTGGATAGATGTAACCTACAAAATTTACAGACCAACACCGATGTGAAAGTTTGTGCCATTTATGTAATACTTATTGTATTTTTATTCTATCTTTCTTTTTATCCTTTTTTTTCTCTGTATTTATTTCCCCTTCTCTTATTTTTCTTAAATTTACCTTTCTTTTCTTTATCTTTACATTTTCTTCGTTTTTCTTTTGTCCTTATTCTTCGTTGTTTCCACTTTTCCTTTTCTTTTCCTGTTTTCCCTGTATCAACTAGGCCTATTCTATTTCAGAAAATGTAATATATTTTATAGCAAGAAGAAGTTTTTACTTCAACACAATATTTTATTTACCTACAAGTTGTCCTAATTTCTCGAATTGAGTGTTCAAGAAGCATGGTTGCACCTCGTTGATACCTGAGCATAACGTTACCTCTGTCTTCCAGTAGCGGCCGGTGATCAAAATCCTCGGTGAGGCCAGATGCAACTAGTTTAAGTGCCTCCGATAGGAAATGTTTATTTATGATATTAAATCTTACGGTACTGTTATTATATTATATCATTATTAATGTATTATTATTAGCCTACTTTTAATGAAAACTAATAATTTCACTCACCAAATAAGCTGTTATGCTGTGAGTTTCAGTGTGATGAAGCAATCCATATTATGTGTTGGAATTTCCCTTTCTTTTCTTTTCTTTTTATTTTTTCCCTTGACAGCAACGAACAAGGCCAACAGGGAAGTTTATTTTGCACCACATTACCACTTTAACCATTTATGTTGCCCATACCAGGATGCAATAGAAACTCGCGTTTTAAGATTAACTGTCAGAAAAATTGTCAGCGATAACGTAGGTATCTCGGTAGACTCTCTCTTTATTTAAAACTTCCTTTCTTTCAATATTATTTCTTCTCAAAAAAGGACACTTTAACAATGAATTAATCACACCAGCATTATTTCTCGCATTTGTTTCTGTTTATATTTTCTCGAAATACATAACAACATTGGCCCAGATTCACTACTGTACTACGAAGTATATACAATAGTACATCACCCTCGCTTAAGTCTAACTAAGGCATAAGGGGAGAGAACGGTGTAGGTCTCTGCCTGCCAAAGAGCTGGAATTTGTGTTATTTATGACCTATTTAGGAAGACAAGTCACCATTGCTATTCCCACCCCACTCTACCCTTGAGGCCGGCCCATGGATGTGAGGAGTGAAACCTGACCAGGCCACGAGGCCAGACGAATTGTGCCTCAGCTACGACGTTTTAAGCACAAGCTCAAAGCCCACGAAAATACAGGAAATTCAGAAGCCAAACCCGCACGAGCGATTCTGGCCTCAGGAACAAATTTTACTGCAAAACAGGTCTATATACACCACAAATCAGACCCGGCACGAGCGATTCTGGCCTCAGGAGCAAATTTTACTGCAAAACAGGTCTATATACATCACAAAGTTTTCAATCCTTCTACAGCGATATATGCTTCATTCAAATAACTAATATATTATATAAAAAAACACAAAATTTGATTTGAGTTAAGCCAAGTGACTGAGGCCCGGCTCACTTGCCTCAATCAGCCGCCACTGCTGTCTTCACAAAGACGTTTCTGTGTGACAGAACTTGGCGGGGAAGTGAGTCAAGTGTTCTTCAGTATTACATCCTCATCATAATTCAGCTCAGTGGTCGGCTGTGCTGAACTAGCGCGTGCATAACTGTACCTGCCTGCCAAAAATAGTGAACTTCCTGCTACATGTCGACACGTATCGTCGTCCGTATTATTTCCATGTGTCACTGAAGAAGCTCATTAGGACTTCTAGTGGTTTGCAGGGCGGTCGTTGCCTCTTCAATTCTGTTCTAGCTAGAAATGGTTTTTGCTATTGTAGGATAATGCCATGTTCCATCGCAAGGTCTTCATAACTGTGTTATTTAAGTACAGTATTCTGTCGTCTTCGGTGGTCTACTTGTTACCGTGTCTACCATTAAATTTGACGATGGCGGTTTAAACTCTGATAGGTCAACAAATTTATGAACTTCTAAGGACTATAAAAAATCCGTGGCGTAGCATCTTTGAGAAGAGATGTGAAAGCGCATGACGACATGTAATATAACTCTGTATTGAATGAGAGGGTTCCAGGAAAATTCACTGGCCATTTTTCCCTCAACGTCAACGTTCAAATTTGAAGATCGTATTATCATTGGTAGTAATTAATTCCGCCTTTCAGGTGTTCCCACCTCAATGAATGGAATTATTCACTAGCAAGATTCAAGAAGGTCTTCATCGGTTGTATCTGAAAGTGTTACAATATCGGAGTTCATAATTATACAGAGTGGATACGAACTCTATCAAAATTTCCAAAGGTTGTTCAGGGATGTTAGCTGACTGTTTTGATTTAAGGAACACATAGTCTCCGGTGCCTCATTACCAGGCTTTGGCCTAGGGACACATAGTAACCAGTATGAGGTTTAGATTACACGGAGTATAAATGACATCATGACCCGTGTGGGGTGACTACAACAGCACAGGTTGGTCCGTAATGTGCATTACCGTTGTGTGTATTGCTGCTTGGCTGCGGTACGTGTAACAGGCTTCGGCGTAGGGACACCTGATTGAAGGTTACAACTCACGTTAATACTTTAATGGTAGACATTTATTGTGTACACTAGGAATGTACTGCATATACTGCAGCTGTACAGGATGAAATATATTTTGTGGTGTACTATGACTGACGGACTGTTTACATGTTGAGATACGAAGTAACGGTGCGCTCCATCTCCCACTCCACTCGACCAACACAATATGTGCGTTCTGAACTTCATGCGTTTCTGTGCCCAGGACCGAAGCCTGCTCATTACTAGAGACCTGAATCTTAGTCACTACTCTTTGAAGTTAAGCGAGTTCGGAGTTTGTAGTTCGCGGCGCTGTGCGATGTAAATAGACTACTTCCGCATCAACAACAACAACCACAATACGCACATAAAAGAATGATTTCAAGAGTAGGGCTATATTGTTTATTACGAAAGAATAAACATAGTCTTTGCTGTGAACTTTTAAATAAAAACGTTACTGTTTCACAGGCACTGCTCTTAATGAAATGTTTGTCTATATTACAGTAACCTTTGATGTAAAGTTTTAACTTAAAGTGTTACTGCACTACTCTTAACAACATGTTTAAGCCTGTATTACAATAAGCTTTTATGTAAAATTTTAACTGAAAACATTGTAATACAGATACCGCTCTTAATGCAGTGTTTAAGCCTATATTACGATAATCTTTGGTGTAAAATTTTAACTGAAAACACTGTAATACAGATACCGCTCTTAATGCAATGTTTAAGCTAGCCTATATTACGATAATCTTTGTTGTAAAATTTTAACTGAAAACACTGTAATACAGATACCGCTCTTAATGCAATGTTTAAGCTCATATTACGATAATCTTTGTTGTAAAATTTTAACTGAAAACACTGTAATACAGATATCGCTTTGAATGCAATGTTTAAGCTATTTATTAACGATAATCTTTGTTGTAAAATTTTAACTGAAAACACTGTAATACAGATACCGCTCTTAATGCAATGTTTAAGCTTATATTACGATAATCTTTGTTGTAAAATTTTAACTTATAACACCAGTACAACTGTAACACAGGGACTACCTTGAATATATTCCAATAATCTTTGCTGTAAAATGTAACTTAAAATACCGGTACTACTGTTAACATAGGTACTTTACTTGTGTATAAGTGTGCTTTCCAACATAATTTTTTTTAAGTTCTTGTCCTCAACTATGTTGAATGTTGAATGCACCATCATTTCATAGAGAAATGCTACATTCGTCCTCTGACACTGAATTACTAGTTGACGGTAGATCGTCAGAATTATTTCTTTCTATCAATTTCGAATGGTTTATATATTTTTTTTAAATTATAGTCCTGCTGTAAATATCATCTTTTAGAATAGATTGTGTCAGTGTTACATAAATTACACACAATTATGTCGCCACTTAGCCTACACAGACATACTATCTCATACTATCTTCCGAATTCCTCTGCTTTTGCACTTGTTTTAAGCAGTTTTATTTCGACTAATAGTGTATAATATCATGAACATTGCTAAACTGAAGCATACTGTACTTGTTTAGGAGTAAGGAATCTGTTTTAGACCGATCCTGTATTGCGCGTTACTTGGGTTTGTGAACAAGGTGTCTACGGAAGGATACGTGACGCAATATATATCCCATGCACACTTACTCATTCGAGTCTTCTTGAACTAAGAAAACGGTTTTTACTCATTACTGAGTAATTTATTAATGTGATCGGTTGTAATTATCTTTATAATACCATGATGGATGACATTTGATACATTGTAGAGAAATTAATTAAAACTCATTTCTATTCGTCACAATCTTGTGATTAACAAAACTGCTATATAACGAATACGTGATAGAAGTAAGAAATAATAAAGTAACCCTAAACAAATTACTGTACAGCGATGCTCGTACTGGGGAAAAAAATGTTTAAACCTGCCACATTTCCACAATGTGGGTCGTCAGTTTTGCCACATTAGGAAGTTCGCACAAACTTTCATTTTCAGTGAATATTCGAACCTAAAATTAGTGTATTATTTGTGTTGTGTGATGTATTTTAGTAAAGAAAACCCACACAGTTTTTATGTGTATTTAATTATGTTCGGGCCGTCATTGTTGCCACATTAGGAAGTTCGCACGAACTTTCATTTTCAGTGAATATTCTTACCTGTAATTAGTGTATTATTTGTGTTGTGTGATGTATTTTAGTAAAGAAAATCCACACAGTTTTTATGTTTATTTATGTTCGGGCCATCATTGTTGCCGCATTAGGAAGTTCGCACGAACTTTCGTTTTCAGTGAATATTCGAACCTATATGATTAGTGTATTATTTGTGTTGTGTGATGTCTTTAATAAGGAAAATCCACACAGTTTTTATGTTTATTTAATTATGTTCGGGCTGTCATTGTTGCCATATTCGAACCTAAAATTAGTGTATTATTTGTGTTGTGTGATGTGTTTTAGTAAAAAAATCCACACACTTTTTATGTTTATTTAATTATGTTCGGGCTGTCATTGTTGCCATATTCGAACCTAAAATTAGTGTATTATTTGTGTTGTGTGATGTGTTTTAGTAAAAAAATCCACACACTTTTTATGTTTATTTAATTATGTTCGGGCCGTCATTGTTGCCACAGTAGGAAGTTCCCACGAACTTTCATTTTCGGTGAATATTCGAACCTAAAATGAATGTATTATATGTGTTGTGTGATGTATTTTAGTAAAAAAAATCCGCACAGTTTTTATGTTTATTTACATAATTATGTTCGGGCCGTCATTGTTGCCATATTCGAACCTAAAATTAGTGTATTATTTGTGTTGTGTGATGTATTTTAGTAAAGAAAATCCACACAGTTTTATATTTATTCAGTTATGAGCAGGTGATAGAGAAATAAGCTTCACATGGCTGCAGTTTCAACATTTGACACCATGAAACCCAACATTTTTTTTTTTGTATATACCGGTATTTATTCAATTATCCGGCAAAATCTCGTATCCGGAACTAGCCTGGTCTCTTTGGTGCTGATTAAGAGGGATTCTACTGTATTAATGTTTGTTTGGTCGTTATAATAAAAACATCATTCAGCCCGAATTCAAACAGAGACCTTCTCTTAAATGTCTCCAAGAGGAAGTAGGCCTACGTATGCTTCCCCCTTCACCCAGATGTTTAGTGCGTAACTGTTGCAATCAGTTTGTCGCCTAGATGTCAGGAAATGTCAAGAGACGTTCGGAGGCAGTCAAGAGAGCGCCACTTCATCACTCGTGTTGACCTCAATACCAGGACGCCGAACTCAAGTTATAATTATCAGGTGTCATCTGCCAGCGGGGATGCACACGTGATTGTCGTTAACTTGGTTGGATACAGACGAACAACGGAAACGATTAAGCTTAGTCAATACTAGAGAATTCTAAAAGAAATAAAAATTTGGAGTAAACACAGGAAGAACGACGCCAAGGACGTAGGATTTCTGTCACGCTCTACAGTCCCCAGACGCTATGGTTTTATTAGTTTCTTTTAAGTCCAATATAGCTCCACAAGCCAGCAATAACAGTGTTTCTCAAATTTAAAGTTATTCACTTCTGAAAGAACTCGTAAAACTTTTGGTATAAACTTATGTAGTGATATAATACTTAAATAGTAACTCAAAGAGAGATGCACCACAATATTAGGAATCTTATAGCTGTTGCAACGTTGATGTGGAGGTGCGTAGTTGCATGGAAGAGAGCTTCATTGTTTACACTCCTCAGATAATACTGTGATAATTTTATTTTTATTAGCTGGAAACAATTAATGAGTTATAGTAACTGTTTAATGTAAAAATTATCGTGTAAATGGTAATTTAGTAAGGAATTCTCGTGATAGAGTTGGAAGTACTGTGGAGGCATTTTGTTGGAAATAATTGAGCGAGTTCTGGAACTGAACACCGAACCTCTTCGATAGAGATCTACAACAAGGCTTCTGCGACGGATGTGACATATGATTGTTAACATTTCTTGCCAGCTAACCAGACATATTTGTAAAAAAAAGTATGCGAAAACTTGAAGATTCCTCACATGTAGAGGATGAAAATATGTTTTATGAACATGGGTCGTCCACACCTGTGGAGTAACGGCTAGCGCGTCTGGTCACGAAACCAGGTGGTCCGGGTTCGAATTCCAGTTGGGACAAGTTACCTGGTTGAGGTTTTTCCTCAACCCAATATGAGCAAATGCTGGGTAACTATCGGTGTTGGACCTCGGACTCATTTCACCGGCATTATCACCTTCACTTAATTCAGGCGCTAAATAACCTGATATGTTGATACAGCAGCGGCGGATTTTCAGGGGAGGCAAGGGAGGCCGTGCCTCCCCTAATATTTTACCAGAACACAATATGGCAGTAATAATTTCAGCTGCATTAAGATCACAGATAAGTTACAGCGAATGACGAATATTTTTCCTTTTATATTAATTTTACTATTCACTACGACTAAGATATAAGTTACGTAAAGTCGACCACATTCAGTTGGTGATGCCCGCTCGCTATACTGTAGATAGTACAAATAATTCGTACTGAAAAATAACAGATAGCGCTGTAACCTGTATAGTCGACATCTAGCAGCCTGCAGTGTCTATGCGAGAGCGGGAGAGAGGAGTCGGCTACATGACGCTACTCCCCGGTAACCATGACAACAGCAGTTCAACCAATAAGATAGCTGGTTAGAAGAGTGTTTAAACTTGATAGAACGCGCGAGGGAAGCCGATTTGGAGACGTCCTACCCACCGCTGACAACTGTACTGCTTATAGTCACAGCTGGTTTTGGCTGTATTGGGAAGCTCTCTCTCTTTCTCTCTTCTTGGTTTTAGAAAATTGAGTCACGTGTTGTTAGTTTTCTCTCCCTCCGTAAAAGTTTTCATTTATGTTGTTAGATTTTCTCTTGTTTGCGGATGTTCTTGTTATTTTATTCTTTTGTGTTACGAGATATATTTACTTATACAGTATTTTAAATATATCGAGAGTTTAGAAACAAATGCAGATTTGTCTCTAGCTTCCTCTAGTAGCAGTTGTTCAGTATGTTGTGGCCTATTTGATCGGTCTGCGAAGAAAGAGGAACGTCCAGTTAATTTGCTGTAAAATTTGACTATGTAATAGTAATGAGCAAGCCCCGGATTCTTAGGTTCGAATCAATTTTGTTGCCATCTCGTTACTCTCGAAATATTCCTTTTCTTGTTCGTTTTATATAGCAAAGAGTAACCTTCTTAAATTCAATATGACCTAAAAAATCCTAATTCGTAGGTTAGAACTTAGAGTGTCCTAAGAAGAGGCAATCTTTGCAAGCCGATGTAATATATTAACAATATGTTCTTTATTTTTTTTTTTTCCGTAAAATCATATAAATTCCTAAACATAAGATTTCAAATCCTACAACATAAATTGGAAAACCTAATTTTAATTTCTTAAAACCTATAAATTCTGCGCTTGGTAATGAGGTCCGTCAAAGGCCTTATATTTTTATATTCTCATCATTCACGTCCTGGCCTCCTCAACTTCCAAACCCACCGTCCGCTACTGTGATACAGCGTCGTAAAATAACCTACTAAAAAACATGAGCCCGAAAACACTTTATGTATATTTGGGTGGTAACCAAACTTGTCTTTGTGTCATTAGCCATAGAACAAGAAACACACTGGTTGTCAAATAGAATCTTCGTAATTTTCAGTTTAAAATAAATTATTTATGTATAAAAATAAGAACTCAAATACATAGACTTTTTAAAATAGTCAATAATGTGAAATTTCCGGTTTATCAAAGGAAATACCTCTATGTTCAGAAAAAAACTATTTGTATGTAAATGTTCTTTCTACGTCACAAGACATGATTGAAGAAATTCTGCAATATGATATAGTATTTCTTACTAGATTATATCGTTAAGTGAACAATAGCTTTCTGAATCTAATAGTGCATCTCGTATGTAGCACATCATATTAAAACTCACGATTCTTTTCAAGGATACTTTTCATATTTGCTTTCATGACTATTGGGACTTCTGCGGATTGGTAAATATATTTGAACAGTATTATTCTTCCACATACAGTATCTCACATTTCTACATTTCTTCACTGCAGCAGATTGATTGTTATAGGCAACTCAATTCTTTGAAGGGACATTGCAGCATACCAACATTATAGGCCTATATCGGAAATAATTATGTATACTTACTTACTGGCTTTTAAGGAACCCAGAGGTTCATTGCCGCCCTCACATAAGCCCACCATTGATCCCTATCCTGAGCAAGATTAATCCATTCTCTATCATCATATCCCACCTCCCTCAAATCCATTTTAATATTATCTTCCCATCTACGTCTCGGCCTTCATAAAGGTCTTTTTCCCTCCGGCCTCCCAATTAACACTCTATATGCATTTCTGGATTCGCCCATACGTGCTAAATGCCCTGCCCATCTCAAACGTCTGGATTTAATGTTCCTAATTATGTCAGGTGAAGAATACAATGCGTGCAGTTCTGTGTTGTGTAACTTTCTAATAATTATATATACTTGGCTCAAGTTTTGAAGAAGATGGTTTCTCTTCATTGCTGTATTTCTGATGTAAAGAGAAGTACTTCACATGTTTTTTCACAGCACAGTGTTCTTGAACTACTATCCCTTTTATGGATTAAATTTCCACATTACATATTTTCCGGTAAAGCTTTTCTCCATTTGTCACTGTGATTACCAGAAAATTCTTGAAGTATTGCATTCAACTTCCTGTGATTGGATTTAACTTTTGTCACGTTGAAAACCGCTCATTAAATTTCACATCTCCACTGCGAACGTTGATACATAATGAAATTGCTTCTCTACTGTGAATATTATTGTAATGTAGTGACTTAAATCATTCACCTATAGTTGCTGATATACTGAGAGTTGTTCATATGTACTGAGTATAGAATGCTAGTGCAATAGATCTGTATGCCTGCTGCACTCAACCTGAAAATAATGTTTCGGTAGGAACTTTCTAATACTGATAAATTACAGTCTGATCTGTTTGGATATGGATAATATTAATTTATTATGATAAAGCTATTATGATAGTAGGAAAAATTTCCTGCTGGTTATATTATGATTAAAAGATGGGAGTTCCCATATATAAAACAATCAATAATGCATAATCTGAAAGGATACATGAAAATCTTAGCTGATCAAAATGGCTACTAAAAATCAACAGCGGGTACAACGTGTTCTTTGGTATGCTAAATTTGAGAGTGTTAAAAGAGTTCAAAGGGAATTTTGACGTGAATATGGTGTGCGTAATCTATCTAAATACGATTCCATAATGTGGTATCGAACATTTGTAGAAACAGGTTGTGTTAAAAAAAAATGCAGGCGGTCGCAGGCGAAACCCAGTACGAGAAGCAGCTATCTCTTGGCTTGGTCCCCAAACTCTCCAGATCTAACCCCTTCTGACTTCTTCGTGTGGGGTTTTGTTAAAGACATTGTCTATTCACAGAAACCCAGGAACATTGGTGATCTGAGAGTAAAAATTACTCAAGCTTTCCAACAAATCACCCCTCTTACGTTACAACGGACATGGGCTGAATTGCATCACCGTTATGAGTTGTGCAGGGTGCGCAATGGGGATCATGTTTACCTCTGGGGAATCTCCTGTCTTTCAGTGTTGTATGCACAAAGTTTCAGCAAAGTTCAGTAGTAAATGTTTTACGGTGTTTTTATTTTATCTATAACCAAACGGATCACCCTGTATTATTATTATTATTATTATTATTATTATTATTATTATTATTATTATTATTATTATTATTATAAAACAGTCCCGGTCACCGGCGTAGTTTAGGCGTAACGACCGAGGCTCATGCTTCGAAGCTTCGCTCTTGCACGGGTTCAAGTCTCATTTGGACTGATTACCCAACTGTAAAGCGAATGCCAGTTATTCCCATGCCAAGTCGGGCTCATTCCGCGAGATACTACTTCGCTGACGCAAAATAACCGTGTAGTAGATAAGCGTTGCTAAATAACCAATTTTAAAAAGCCCGTCTTTGAACCATTCTCACTAATTCATTCAATTCAGTAGGCTAATGAGTGAGTTGAACAGACGGCCCAGTCAACTAATAGAAATCGGTTGTGCAGTTACTTGATGATAATATATGTACTACCTACTCAAGCAGCTGTTGTTATTTTTTCTAAACTCAAATGAAAATTGAAGGGTTCAGAACCATAGTGGGCCAAGCGCCATTTACTAAAACCGTAGAAAACAAGGGTTAAAATGAAGTTATGACCATAATTCAATGGAAACATATAGCAAGTAGTCCACACCTGTGGAGTAACGGTCAGCGCGTCTGGCCGCGAAACCAGGTGGCCCGGGTTCGAATCCCGGTTGGGGCAAGTTACCTGGTTGAGATTTTTTTTCCGGGGTTAACCTTCCCTTCAATACAATACGAGCAAATGCTGGGCAACTTTCGGTGCTGGACCCCGGACTCATTTCACTGGCATTATCACCTTCATATCATTCAGTCGCTAAATAACCTAGATGTTGATACAGCGTCGTAAAATAACCCAATAAAATAAAAAAAATATATAGCAAGTAATATAAAATATACACATTCAAACTAAATGATATGTCAATCTTCATTAAACTATGGTATTCACTTAACTTGAACCCCTGCTTTTTCCGTTTTTAATAAATGGCGCTTGGCCCACTATGGCTCTGAACCCTTCAATTGCAAATCCTGGTTTGTTCAGTTCAAGTGAAAATGTGTAGCAAATAAAGTAAAAGCTGTCAGGTTCTTATTTTTATGTGTCACTGCGGTTAGGATTACAAATGAATTCGCGCAATAAGCATTTAATTGCGGAATACGGAAGCACGTGTTTCGAAAGAGGATTTTGCGATTCAGTTATGATGTTTTGTTGTGCGTAAAAGCTGACGACATTGGAAGTGTCACATGGAAACACAGAAATAGAACATCACATAAAGGCCATATCAAGGTAAAATACTGTGCCTCAGTTACTACGACTTGGCAAATGAAGTTCACAACGCTATGTAAATTACGAAATGCTGTGCAATGGCTTTAAACCTGTTAGATCTTTGCAAACTTCTTTTGCTATTTGTAATACCTCTAAACCAGCGGTGACCAAAACTCGAGCTGCAGTGATTACATGCGACAGACAGCCTATGAAGTAAGGAGACGGAGGAAAGGTAGTTGGCATGAAAACTACAACCAGTGCTGGTTCCTGCACTAACATCTTTATCAATCCCGCGGGTAAAAATCTCAAGCTTTGCTGTATCAGTAATGTCACTGCTGTCATCAAGAGCCAGTGAATAATATACGATTTTTCTTGCTTCTTTTTTTAACCTTCCTCTTGAATATAGTCAGGAATTTTCTAAATTCTTCTTTCGATACTTGGTCGAGAAATTCGTAGTTTTTCAAAATTAAAAACTTCTTATGGTCAAGTTATTTAAGCTATTTTAATCGTTACTCTTTTGAGAAATTCTATTGTATTAAAAGGCTTTAGAGCACGAGCTATTTCAAACCCCATTAGGTAGCTGACTTCCTTACATTTATTTATCTCATCTTTCTCTTCCTGGCTATGATTTAAGACATGTCAATTCCTTACGTTTAACAGTTCGTTGGCACATAACATTGAATCAGTTTTTCTACAATATTATTATTGAATGCATAACTAATAAAGTTACCCTCATCTAAAGATTAAGATTAAAGTTGAGATAAAACCTAATAATTTTATCCTTCTAGGGAAAATATCTAAAAATATCAATATTCATGCACGTACAGAAGAATTATAGAAACAGAAACTTAGTGGTCAGCAATAATAATAATAATAATAATAATAATAATATATTATTCAGCGTGGCAACTAATGTTTCTATATACTCCTAATTGAACCGTTGAGCAAAGTAAACATATTACATTTTTTCCGACATAACAAAAAAGTTCTTCTTCCCATTCTTCACGAAACCACCTCTTACTGCTTGTAGAGACAGAGTTTGTAGAGCGACATGATACCGCCACTGCTTGCCTTCAGTACGTGAATGAAAAAAACAGCAA
Organism: Periplaneta americana; assembly: GCF_040183065.1. NCBI lineage: Eukaryota > Metazoa > Arthropoda > Insecta > Blattodea > Blattidae > Periplaneta > Periplaneta americana. The sequence continues at coordinate 154,487,567 of NC_091123.1, forward strand.
TGTACAGGAAACTCCTAGTACTACGCGACCAAGGCGGGACCCGTCGTTGCAGAATGAGGAACTCCGTGCTCGCTGCGTATGTTACTGCTGGTCGCAATGCCGCGTGTAGGAAGACTTGTGTTTCGTAGCCAGGCGCGGAGCATTATAAGCCATAAAGTTTTGTGATTCAGAAAAGACAACTGGTTTATTCCTACGTCTATCGAAGACAACAGAGCGTGCTACACCTAATGTGAAGTTAAATAAAGAAACAATTAGTAGGATTAGAAAGGAAAGTAAAGAATGTGAGGACAAGAGTGTAGAAATATCGAACCAAACAAAGTTAGATGATCTCCTGCAAATAAGGTTGAATTAGACAACATGGACAAATGTATCATAAGAACAGAAGTTCATAAATATTATAGTCTCTAGAAAGAGCTTCATACATTAGGGAAGTTGCATAAATTTTGTAAGAGAGGGATAGGTTTTAGAAGGTGCAAGGAAACTTTACGAAAACTCATACTATCCATGGGTTTTACATTAAAAAATAAAGATAAAAGGAAATATCTAATAGAACGCTGTGATCTAGTAGCCCGTTATTTACCTGGACGAAACATGGTTCCATACCCATTACACTGTCCACAAATGTTAGCAAGACGTAAACGTGTCAGGAGTTTATACAAATAGCAGTGCAGGTCAACGATTTATAGTAGCCAATGCTGATGATAGTGATAGTTTTATACCGGGTGCTTTCCTCATTATATGATCCCCTGAGTCGGTCACTTTAAAATGCTAAGGTAAGAAATGCATAGGCTATCAAATGAAATATTGTATAAAATACAGTACCTACTTTAGTTTACGTTACTTTCGATTCATGTTCCCTCCTTTACGAACACCGATGTTTTGGTGTTTTTTCTGAATAGATTCCTATGTAAGCATATGATAAAGTAAAACTGAACAGTAAAGTTAACTATATATACGAACATATAACGTATAAAGCGTGTTAATAATAATGAAACAAGAGCGCAGTTCAGCATGTGCTTCATTTTGCATCTGATGCGGACTTTACAACACGACCTGTGTTGTGAAGCCAATCGCAGCGCCACCAAACAAAACGGTTCCCGTCTTGGTCGCGTAGTACCCGTTTGAATGTCTGTGATTACACGATGTAATCACGACACCCGTTTTGGTCACCGCTACTCTAAATAGAGCCCGAGTAACGGTTTAGGGAAAACTTTCTGAATATCTTGGTTAGATAGAGAAATGCATAGGCAAATTAGAAACGTGATTTAAGTCCGGCAGTTTAAAGTTGGTATAGTAATGGATTTTTGCTACGCTCAATCCAAGGACTAGTAGTTCATTTTTAGGGCGTGAGTTGCTTCTCTTTCATGCGATCTATCTGGACTTCTCCCCTGAGAAACATTTATCTTTCGCTTGTATGAGCCAGTTAGGTGAAACATTTAACTTCCTTCCACTTTATTTTATAATAATTATGAACAAGCAGTACATAATTATGTGTAATAATCTCGCTGGTTGTCAGGATGAGTCAGAATTATATTATTTTGTGATTGACAAAGACAGTTTTGGAGCATACTTCCTCGGAGTAGTCTTTTCTGTTCAATAATTACTCTCCGTACCGGTACTCTTTCTGATTTTGTTTTTCTTGTATCATACAGGCATTTCATGCGAAGGGTAAAAGTATATTAACGTTATTTCGTTATAAATATGCGGTACAGGCCAGTATTATTCTAATTTTATTTAGTGTAATTCCTGCTACACTTATGGCTGCTGTTCTATTAGTTTTATGCTGAAAATACTCTTATTTCTGATTCATGTTTATTCAATATATACATCAACTTCATCATCAGACATTGGCGACTAACAATTCATGGAAACATCCCGCTCTTCCGAAATTGTATTCTAGATACATTATTATATGTAGACGATCAGGTTCTTTTTGCTACAAATGAAGACGAGCTGCAATACTCAATACATCACCTGAATATAATAGCACAAAATTTCAATATGAAAATTTCCCCAAACAAAACAAAAATTATAGCGTTCCAAGATAAACAGCCAGTTAGGAGTAAAATTTGCATTGGAACCTATACGTTAGAACAGGTAAACTCATTTAAATATTTAGGTTATAATTTGACATATTTACCTGTTACTGATATATCTGGAAATATTCAACATTTTAATGGAGCCTTAAGAACCTTCAACCAGGTTTTCACAACCACGAAAACCGAAAAACATACCAGGTTAAAAGCCTATAAATTCTAGCAAGATCTGTCCTCATATATGGTAGTGAGGCCTGGACTGTCCGAAACTCAGATGGTCAACGCCTAACAACTGCGGAAATGAGATTTCTAAGGAGGACTGCCGGCTACAGCTTGCTTGATCACAAAAGGAATGAACTAATTACAAAAGAATTGAAAATTACACCTATTTATGAACATCTCAACCACTATAGACAAAATGGCTTAACCATGTCAATAGAATAGACCTTTCCAGAATCCCAAGACAAATTCTCCGCTATTTACCACATGGAAGACGAGGACGCCCCCTGAAAAGATGGATGGAGACCGTAACAGGCCACTAGGCCTAATACCTGCAAGGACGATGATGATATCCATTCTGTATAAGCTAGATGTGAGAGTTCTTATGTACTCTTACATCTAGCAAAAACAGCTCGTCGATGTTAGTAATTAGTATAAGATATATTTAAGATGGTAGTTTTAAGTGTCTCGCCCAATACAGTAGGCTATATTATAATATGAGCCGTTCAGAGCAGAAGTGGTGTAAGTCAAAATTGGGTAATGAGGTTTAAAGTAAAAATTCTGTAAAATACAGCGCAAAGTAGCAATTAATATGTCCTTCTTGTTATCCACTGACTACTAATAGTTGAAATAAATTGATTATTAATTGCTACTTTGCGCTGTATTTTACAGAATGTTTACTTTAACCCTCATTACCCATTTTTGACTTACACCACTTTTGCTCTCAACGGCTCATATATACAAGGTGAACCGTAAGTAATGTCATTAATTTCAGGGGTTTATTATTTAAGATATTTGAATCAAAGTTTAATACAATTTTGCTCGTTTTTTGCTTCCTTTTCGAGATAAACATTTTTATATGGAACATTTCATAGCGTGTTTTGGAAACGCCATTGATGTAATTCCCAATATGCTCAGTCAACTTAAGAGAGCAGTGTGTTATGATAATAAGTTAAATCATTGAAATAACTTTAGTTTTGTCCTTTTCTTGCTTTTTCGGGTGTGACCCAGTTATAATTTTATTTATACAACAATTTGTAATATGTATTTGAATATGAGACTGGTAAGCAATTTTGAAGAATATTCCTATAAGAGTATTACAATATTATTGTAAAATCTTTGTTAATTGTATGTAATTTTTGCTTGCAATAATAAACAGTAAACAATAAAAAATAAATAAATAGAGATGTAAAAAATAATTTGCAGACATTTGATCCGAACAAATATCACATTGTAAAATTCCTTTTTAGAACGAAAAGTTACATTTGTTCGGATAAAATTTTTTTCACATTTAAAGGGAAAAACTAAAATTCTTTCAATCACTTATTGTCGTAATACATTGCTCTCTTAAATTGATTGCACATATTGGAAATTCAATCAATGGTTTTCCTGTAACACGCTATGAAATGTTTTATATAAAACAATTTTTATCAGCCACCACCGTGGCTCAGTAGGTTAAGGCGCTTGCCTGCTGTTTGAAGTTGTGCTCGGGCGCGGGTTCGATCCCCGCTTGGGCTGATTACCTGGTTGGGTTTTTTCTGAGGTTTTCTCCAACTGTAAGGTGAATGCCAGGTAATCTGGCGAATCCTCAGCCTCATCTCGCTATCACCAATCTCATCAACGCAAAATAACCTAGTAGTCAATACAGCGTCATTAAATAACCACTAAAAAAACAGTTTTTATCTCGAAAAGGAAGCAAAAACGAGCAAAATTGTATTAAACTTTTTTGTTTGAAATATCTCGAAGAATAATCCCTGAAATTGCGGTAATGACATTACTCACGGTTCACTCTGTATTTACTCTAACGATTGTGAAGTTGTCAATGATTTTTATTTCTTCCAAGAGCCAAGTATACTATCGGACAAAACGAAAAGAAAATAATTAGGATTTTAGGTAATTTATTCGAGTGTTGGAATTTTACATAATACCTGAAAATGAACTTTTGCAATTTGTTCAGCGTGATTTCATTTTGAAATACGATACGCAGAAATGTTAAAAAGGGAATATAACAAGCAATTGAGTTTAGGTTGCAGCCGCCAAATTAGGCTACTCTTCAAGGAACGACCACTCATATAAATTGAGGGAAAGAAGGCAGAGGACGGACACTGGAATGTTTTCTTTTCTCAATCATACTATCAGGGACTGGAATGCTTTACCTGCAGACTTACTAAAGGCTTTACCAACAACCAAAAACGTATTTAAAAATAGGCTTAAGGACTTTACTAATAGACGGTAATTATACACAGTATTTAAAGGGTGTAAATGATATGTTATTGAAGTGTTGTATCAGTGAAGAATTATGTTGTGTCAGTGAAGTATGTTGTGTCAGTGAACTGTGTAGTGTAAGTGAAACGTGTTCCTGTCAGTGAAGCTTTATAGTTTATTGTGGCAGTGCAAAGTATTTGAACAGTGAAATGTTTTTTAAGTGTTAGTGAAATCAGGATAGAATCAGTGAAATGTGTCGTAGTTCCAGTGCAGTGAGTGCGTTGACAGCGAAATGAGTGTAATGTTGAAAGGTACTTGTGCAGATATGAACATATCATACTCGTGGGTTTTAGTTCGATCTTACGTTTAAGATACAAATTAGATTTATTTCAAATATTATTTTAAGTGATCGTTTCATTTAATTTAGGATATTCCCTGTTATTATTATTATTATTATTATTATTATTATTATTATTATTATTATCATCATCATCATCATTATTATTATAAATTATTGTTAGTATTAATTATTAGTATTATTATTAATTGTATTTTTAATTAATAAGTTTATTATTGTCATTATTGAGTGTAATTAGTTACCACTGCCACCGGGTATATACCCATTGCAGTGTGAATAAATACATACATACATAATGTATGTAAACGATTACAGCTTAAGATATAAAGTGGAATGAGTGACTTCTCCACGTTTTCTTTGAAGCAATATTCAGGTATTTTACATTTAAATAAATAAAAATGTGACAGGTTTCATTTTGTTAGAAAGAAGAAAAGATTAGTTGTGACAATAGCAAGACTAACAAAACTACAAAGACAGACTAATTCCTTTAAAGTCGGTATTCTGTTTTGTGATCAAAAGAATATTTTCCATCCAAAGGATTCATTCCGCATTCATTAAAATAAGAAGGCTGTAGGTATGTAAATGGGCGTGCATGAGATGCGATTGTAGTCCTTAGAGCAAGGTCAGATATGTGCGTATTACGTACAGATTCAAATGGGCTTTCCATCAATCCATTGTTTGTCTTTGTCGCTGAACCAAATCCTTCTGAACGTAGATGAGGCAGTCAGTCTTGAAGTTTCTTTTGTTTCAAAAGAATGTCGCCTACTTCATCGGGAAGACACGCGGACTGCTCCTTTTTCTCAGAAATGCTGATACATGGTGGGTGAATTGGAAAGTGAAATTGTCATTATGCGAAGAGCATAAGTGTAGTTTATCAACAGTAATCTCACTAGAGGTTTTGATTTATCTAGAGAAAATCAAAACTCGAGTGGGATTTAATTGACTATTACACGATTAGAAGAAAGTATACAAGCATTAGAAGAAATAAAGTACTCTAATACACTAAAATATTAATTGACTTACTAAAATTCTATTTGACTAATGTTATCTTCACCAAAAGCTTTGAACAGAGGCGCCATTTTCAGTTGACTATCTATGCAGTAAACAAATGACGATCGCAAAGCATGTTTTATAGTACCGTAAATAATTTGCAGTTTGAAATGTTGGCAAACAAAGAAACAAATGGTATAGAGGTGATAAAAACAGAAGAAAGTATATAAAAATTAGAAAAAAAAAAACTACTCTAATACAATAAAATAGATATTAATTGACTTATTAAAATTCTATTTCACTAATGTTACCTCCACCAAAACGTTTGAACGGATCCGCCATTTTCAGTCGACTATCTATGCGGGAAACAAATGACGATCGCAAAGCATGTTTTATGATACCGTAAAGAATTTGCAGATTGAAATGTTGGCAAACAAAAAAACAAATGCTAGGAAAGTGATAAAATTGTAGGATAAACGGCCATGATTGGTTGAAACACTTTCTTTCGTACCGTCTTATTGGTCAAAAGTAGTATGACGTAGTAAAAATGTAATGTCAAATTAATATTATTATAAAAATGGATTTATAATATGAAGGATTCACAACCAGAGTGGACCAAGTCCATCTGGAATAGTTCTGATATATTGAGTCTTAAAGTTCCTGGCCTCACGCTTAGCAACATTCATCTTCCATAGGAAATGCTGCCCTCTGTGGAGTAACAAATGAGTTATGGACTTTGTTTGTTAGGGCAATGAATAAATCTAAGTTTTCTTCATCCGAGATTGTATTAATCCACAAACTGATCACTGGTGGACTTGGTCCACTCTGGTTTTGAGCCCCTCATATGTAGCTAGTCGGCGATGTATGCAATGGAGAGGGAAAGGAACTGGCCACCCTACCCCATTATCTGTTGGCCTAGTTACCTTATAAGTGGTGCCTTCTTGATATCACTTGTGAGGTTCAGACCTGTCTCCAGACAGTTGACCAAACAACAAGGGTTTTATAAAATTACTTTCTCCATTTTGTGTTATTAGACCTATTATTATTATTATTATTATTATTATTATTATTATTATTATCATTATCATTATTATTATCATTATTATTATTATTATCATTATTATTATGGGCGGCCGGGTAGCTCAGTTGGTAGAGCAGCTGGCTACGGACTGGAAGGTCCGGGGTTCGATCCCAGGAGGTGACAGGATTTTTTCTCTTTGCCAAACTTTCAGAACGGCCCCGAGGTTCACTCAGCCTCCTATAAAATTGAGTACCGGGTCTTTCCCGGGGGTAAAAGGCGGCCAGAGCGTGGTGCCGACCACACCACCTCATTCTAGTGGCGAGGTCATGGAAAGCATGGGGCTCTACCTCCGTGCCCCCCAAATGCCTTCATGGCATGTTACGGGGATACCTTTACCTTTTTATCATTATTATTATTATCATTATTATTATTATTATTATTATTATTATTATTATTATTATTATTATCCAAGAATTGGGCCAATTGCTCTGTTTTGTTCTGAGAAGTGTGAAAATTGTTAACCAACGTTAGTCATTCAATATTTAGGAGATTCCTTGATCGTTTGATTACCATACCGCAGAAGTAAGTTTAACGCAATATATGACAATCATTGCTACGGAATAGAACCGGGCCCCCGGGACTTAAAAGCCGGTTATATCATCACTTGAGCTAAGGAGGATTGTTTTGCAGATTGTGTTGCAGTGAAGGAAAATATTTGCTGAGTCTGCAAATAACAAAATAATAGCTATTCATGTTATTTGTTAACATGTTTGTGCCTTCATCTCGTGAAGATATAAGGCCTAATTGGAAGGAAATTAACCCAACTCTTAAGACTTCCACAGGTAAAGGAAAATTGTGGTTGGAATGGCACAAGGTTATCATCACGTAGGATCACACATTGCAAGGGTTACATTCGCATTCCTTAAAGGGAGTTGGTCGTTAAGCCTTGAGAGAGTTGTGAAAATATAACTACGTTTTATTTTTCTTCTTATTATATCCTCTTTTTGCTCCTTAAATTTAATATGTACTAAAAGTTTTGTTACACACTTCTTGAAAAAAATTAATAACATAACTGAGTTTTTAATTAATACAATTACAGTACATGCATATGCATTGGTAAAATTTCGTCTTTTCGTACAGTTCAGATTTTAAAAAATTTGTATTCATATAATTTAGACTTGGCAATAGAAGACACTCCTGTCAGAAAGAATAGGATTCCTTTAAGTATTATCACAGTCTAGTATTTACAGTCACGAAGCTCAATACGTAGTAAATATGCATCCATAGATAGTTCCTAACCACTAGGATCCCTAATATCGCCACATTATAGACAATACGAAGTAGTACCGGCACAGTCTATTGTTCCTGGCACCCTCACAACTCAAGCTTCGTGGCTGTATATACTAGACTGTGGTATTATGTTCTTGGAGCATATTTGAATTTCATAATAATTGAAACATTTGTTTTTTCTCTCGCATAATGTAATATAGGTTAGAATAATTTAATATGATTTCAAAATCTGATAGAGCAGCATTATTATATGTCTGGTAAGATATCATAAAAGTTCAATAAATCCAGGTCAAGTAGTTGCCTACAAAGTGTACTAATAACTTGGAAGAGGTATGTTCCCTGAAAACAGCGTTTAAAGTTGAATCTTTATCATTATTGCCCATTATGGCACCATGTTTTGATTAAGCACATTTAGCTTAATGAATACAATTTTTTTTAGAATACATATAAATTATACTGTATATAATTTTTTTCAGAAATGAACGCTCTGTAATATAATCAAATAAAAAAATCCAATTTTTTATCCTCTTAATGACCAACTCTCCTTAATGAATAGAAAAAAATCTTTACTTACCCGTCTGGATTCGAACGGGAATGGTAGCATTTGAACCGAAGTGAAGGACTACCATACCACTTTAAGCCTATACAATAAATTCCTTTTCTGCGATTCGGTTCTTGATTTTTCGTGTAATAATGTTCCTTAGAAAATTGTGTACTTAAACTCCGTTATCTCCCATACTAATGAAAGAGAATAGCCTACATAATCTATAGGCCTTAATCTTTAGATTAGTAAATGCGTTTGTAATACTATGCATGAAAATTTGGGGAGTTACTTTAGTTATGTTTCATGAGATACAGTGAACATAAGCGAAAGAGATGAATGGTACGATAATAATTTAAACATTACTTTTGAAGCTCCAGAGATTATTCACAAATTTATTGTTGGTGTAGCAGTAAAATAATAAGGTGCTTAGGAAAATATTTGGGGCTAAGAGGGATGAAGTTACAGGAGAATGGAGAAAATTACACAACACAGAGCTGCGCGCATTGTATTCTTCACTGACATAATTAGGAACATTAAATCCAGACGTTTGAGATTGGTAGGGCATGTAGCACGTATGGGCGAATTCAGAAATGCATATAGAGTGTTAGTTGGGAGGCCGGCGGGAAAAAGACCTTTGGGGAGGCCGAGACGTAGATGGGAGGATAATATTAAAAATGGATTTGAGGGAGGTGGGATATGATGGTAGAGACTGGATTAATCTTGGTCAGGATAGGGACCAATGGCGGGCTTATGTGAGGGCGGCAATGAGCCTCCGGGTTCCTTAAAAGCCAGTAAGTAAGTAAGCAGTAAAATAAATAATTAAAATAATCGAATATTCGATAGTAGAGCCTGCTATGAGAAACATGAGCCACATTCACTTTTTTTAATACATTTTACAGTAGGCCTACTTTCCCTGGATATATATGATTTCTTTGTCAGATGCATAAAAGGATAAGATAGCATTCATGTCTTTATCATTTGTGATCTTGGTACTTTTATAGGCATAATATTGATTTCACAATATAATTGTAATTGCAACTTTTAAACGTAATAATTTATCTCCTTGTTTTTAATTTAATTAAATTGTTAGTTTATGAAGTAGCAGAATTTTTTATGCTTCGAAATTACATAAGATTATTTCCGACGAATCTGTCGCTTAAAATACTGTAATATATTAACTTTAATGATAGCAAATATAGAAATAAAACCGGCGTAGCGAGTTTGTTCAGATTAGAAAGCTAGCTATTTATTGGTAATTGTAACTTTTATCTCCTTGAATAATGTGGCGACATCAACTTTTACTGTCATTCACTATACGAAAGCTACACAAAATACAGATTGATACTGCAAAGGTTGCTTGCAAGTTCTTAGTTTGGCAGGTGATTGATGATCAGATCGCGTGCCAAAGATGTATTCTTGAGAGTTGCCAAATTGCAGTGTGCAATCTGACAACCCTAGAAATGTATTAAAAGGAACCGTGTTTTGACCTGCTTTGGACTAAGTGTATTAATACGCTAATGGTAGTCTAGTGCAGTTAACCCAGCTTAGAGTCAGAATGGGTTCGTTTTATATTCGTGTATCCATTACGAAACCCTGATGTTCATACACATCACTTAAGATTATGATGGAAAGTGCAATAAATTTCTGTCTCATTATTAATCAGCTATTTATCATTATTCTGAGTATAATAGCATAAAGAAATTCATTGTATTTGCTTGTGCATTCATTCCCAGTTATTTTATACAAGATGATGCGCCAAGTTCTCTCCCACTTAGGGAATGATTCGTGAGGTTATTTGGAAACAAAAAATCCATGAAGAAGTAGGTCTGTAGTGCAGTGGTTTCCAACCTATCGCGACACACTTTACTGAACGCCCACGATATCGCGACACACTTTACTGAACGCCCACGATATCGCGACACACTTTACTGAACGCCCACGATATCGCGACACACTTTACTGAATGCCCACGATATCGCGACACGCTTCACTGAACGCCCACGATATCGCGACACACTTTACTGAACGCCCACGATATCGCGACACACTTTACTGAATGCCCACGATATCGCGACACACTTTACTGAACGCCCACGATATCGCGACACACTTTACTGAATGCCCACGATATCGCGACACACTTTACTGAATGCCCACGATATCGCGACACACTTTACTGAATGCCCACGATATCGCGACACACTTTACTGAACGCCCACGATATCGCGACACACTTTACTGAACGCCCACGATATCGCGACACACTTTACTGAATGCCCACGATATCGCGACACACTTTACTGAACGCCCACGATATCGCGACACACTTTACTGAACGCCCACGATATCGCGACACACTTTACTGAATGCCCACTATATCGCGACACACTTTACTGAATGCCCACGATATCGCGACACACTTTACTGAACGCCCACGATATCGCGACACACTTTACTGAACGCCCACGATATCGCGACACACTTTACTGATGCCCACGATATCGCGACACACTTTACTGAATGCCCACGATATCGCGACACACTTTACTGAATGCCCACGATATCGCGACACACTTTACTGAAGGCCACGATATCGCGACACACTTTACTGAATGCCCACTATATCGCGACACACTTTACTGAATGCCCACGATATCGCGACACACTTTACTGAACGCCCACGATATCGCGACACACTTTACTGAATGCCCACGATATCGCGACACACTTTACTGAATGCCCACGATATCGCGACACACTTTACTGAATGCCCACGATATCGCGACACACTTTACTGAATGCCCACGATATCGCGACACACTTTACTGAATGCCCACCATATCGCGACACACTTTACTGAATGCCCACCATATCGCGACACACTTTACTGAATGCCCACGATATCGCGACACACTTTACTGAATGCCCACGATATCGCGACACACTTTACTGAATGCCCACGATATCGCGACACACTTTACTGAATGCCCACGATATCGCGACACAATTTACTGAATGCCCACGATATCGCGACACACTTTACTGAATGCCCACGATATCGCGACACACTTTACTGAATGCCCACGATATCGCGACACACTTTACTGAATGCCCACGATATCGCGACACACTTTACTGATTGCCCACGATATTGCGACACACTTTACTGATGCCCACGATATCGCGACACACTTTACTGAATGCCCACGATATCGCGACACACTTTACTGAATGCCCACGATATCGCGACACACTTTACTGAATGCCCACGATATCGCGACACGCTTCACTGAACGCCCACGATATCGCGACACACTTTACTGAACGCCCACGATATCGCGACACACTTTACTGAATGCCCACGATATCGCGACACACTTTACTGAACGCCCACGATATCGCGACACACTTTACTGAATGCCCACGATATCGCGACACACTTTACTGAATGCCCACGATATCGCGACACACTTTACTGAATGCCCACGATATCGCGACACACTTTACTGAATGTCCACGATATCGCGACACACTTTACTGAATGCCCACGATATCGCGACACACTTTACTGAACGCCCACGATATCGCGACACACTTTACTGAACGCCCACGATATCGCGACACACTTTACTGAATGCCCACGATATCGCGACACACTTTACTGAATGCCCACGATATCGCGACACACTTTACTGAATGCCCACGATATCGCGACACGCTTCACTGAACGCCCACGATATCGCGACACACTTTACTGAATGCCCACGATATCGCGACACACTTTACTGAATGCCCACGATATCGCGACACACTTTACTGAACGCCCACGATATCGCGACACACTTTACTGAACGCCCACGATATCGCGACACACTTTACTGAACGCCCACGATATCGCGACACACTTTACTGAACGCCCACGATATCGCGACACACTTTACTGAATGCCCACGATATCGCGACACACTTTACTGAATGCCCACGATATCGCGACACACTTTACTGAATGCCCACGATATCGCGACACACTTTACTGAATGCCCACGATATCGCGACACACTTTACTGAATGCCCACGATATCGCGACACACTTTACTGAAGGCCCACGATATCGCGACACACTTTACTGAATTCCCACTATATCGCGACACACTTTACTGAATGCCCACGATATCGCGACACACTTTACTGAACGCCCACGATATCGCGACACACTTTACTGAATGCCCACGATATTGCGACACACTTTACTGATGCCCACAATATCGCGACACACTTTACTGAACGCCCACGATATCGCGACACACTTGTTAAAATAATAATAATAATAATAATAATAATAATAATAATAATAATAACAACCATTGCTTTTCTTCTGGAGAAAAGGTAGTGGAACTCTGTGTAGAATAATATAAAACGGATGGAGAGATGTATTTTTAGTTTATTCGGCACCATCGATTCATTTGACAAAACATATCCGCATATGAGACACTCGGGATTTTGTTTATATTCATCTCCACGTCACGTAAAACCATATTGCAAATATTCATCACTATATTTACGATACGCGGTGCGTTTTGTGAACTGTGAAGGGAATTTTCGCTCACATTATTTGAATTAGCATTGCTGTCCTGTAACCCAGAACTCGATTCCAGATTATATTTTTCGAATAAAAAGTTTATCCATGATAAAATCTAAATAAAGCACTTTTGATAAAATAGCCGCATTATCACTCGCTCACACGTATATCTTCGGTTTCTTAGTAATAATGACCAAGTCACATTGAAGGCTTCCAAGCATTATGGAAATTTAAAACTTATTGTTTTATAAACCCTTAAGTGGTGAGATATTTCTCTAGTCACGTAACTGGTGAGGTGGGGATTGCACTTACCCCAACTTAGAAACTTGTATCGTAGCACTCAGATAATCAAACTGAATTTTTTATTTCTATAATCAAGTACTTTTATTTGTTTTAACTAGGTTTTCTTAAAAATTAGGGAAGCAGGCAGCATAATAAGCAATGGAAAAAAATATATTTCCGCACATCCACCTGGCGCAGGCTTCATTTCTTACAATGGCTGGCGTACTCACAGCCACCACCTCACCAATTACGGGTTAAAAACTAATAATATAATACGTTTACCTTGAAAATAACTAATTATTAACAACTAAAGAAGTACAGTGATTTTTGGATGGATCATTAAGGCTTTAAATGCTTTTTCCCAACAATTTTACATTTTGGACTTGGTCACTTTTACCCTAGATCATATATACCTAGATAGGTCGGCCTTTTAGGCTTTGAGGTTAACAACTTTTGTCAGGTTTACTACGCTGCCATCTAGTTGTTACATAAGGAGTCACGTCATAATTCCCATTTGAATTGCATTAGCGACTGTACTGCCATCTCGTGTTCGTTTACGGCGGACGGGTGGCGATCCTGGCGGTTGTTCTCTTCAAATTGCTGCCGATTTTAACATAGGATGAGTTATCTGTTACATATATGATCTAGGCTTTTACCAAGAAACCGACGATATAGGCCTACTGAAACTGACTATTCTAAACTCAAGTTTAGTGGGAAGAGTAAATGAATTACTAAGCATTGTTGCAGGTGTTCACTTTTATTCGAATTATCGCCAGGCAGAAAAATTAAGCAGAGTATTGTTCCAGGTGTTCACGTATCATTGGTAAAGTCTGTCTCAAAATAAAATGTACCATATCAAAGACTGCGTTGTAAATAAAAAAATGCGTTGTAAAGAGACTTTCTGGATGGCGTAAAATTTATTTTTGAATTCCAAAATTTCGCGACACACTCCATGGGGCTGCGCTACACACCGGTTGGGAACCACTGCGCACTGTATAAATGATACAGTGTAACACAATATGGCACCTGTGCAAAGTGCTCAGAAAACTATTAAACAGAGGTGACCGCCAAATTACTCTTCAAGGAACGACCACTCATATAAATTGAGGGAAAGAAGTCAGAGGACGGACACTGGAAAGTTTTCTTTTCTCAATCAGGGACTGGAATGCTTTACCTGCAGACTTACTAAAGGCTTTACCAACAATCAAAAACGTATTTAAAAATAGGCTTAAGGACTTTACTAATAGACGGTAATTATACACAGTCGGTCTTACTAATAAAAACTCTATATACAGATGTTTAACTGTCTTATACTTATACAAGGAGTAGCTCGTTTATAAGTCGTGTGTAAATTCCTTACTAATAATCACTACATACGTCGTGTATAACAGTTTAACTGTTAACACAGCTACGTCATAGTTTCGTCATTACTTCGTTACGAAAGGTAATAGAATATCTGAGGTTCTCTATTGCATCCGGTAGAGCGCTCTAGTGTGCTGTGTTAAAGTATCGATAGTACAACTGGCTCTGATCGATTACAACACTATATTTTTGTCAAAGAGTACAAACTAAAGCAATATTATTCTACTTATTCTGTGCTCTTTGGTGTGTTCTTCTGTGGTTACAAGGCATCCATCATCATAAAATGACAGTCGATACGAACAGCTGTTAGAGAGGCGGCCATTTTTTCTCTATATACAACGCTTAAACAAGGGGTTTCGTGTATATAACTACTGCAAAGCAATTCCCATTGTATAGTTACAGCGTGTTTATACATCCATCGCTTATGCATGGTTTATTAGTAACATTTTCTGTCTCAACGCTGCATAAGTCACGTATAAAAACTATACACGGTTTATTAGTAAGACTGAGTATGTAAAGGATGTAAATGATATTTTGTTATTGAAGTGTTGTGTCAGTGAAGTGTGTTGTGTTAGTGAAGTGTGTTGTGTAAGTGAAACGTGTTCCTGTCAGGGAATCTTTATAGTTTATAGTGGCAGTGCAAAGTAATTTGAACAGTAAAATGTTTTTGAAGTGTTAGTGAAATCAGGATAGAATCGGTGAAATGTGTCGTAGTTTCAGTGCAGTGAGTGAGTTGACAGCGAAATGAGTGTAATGTGGAAAGGTACTTGTGCAGATATGAACATATCATACTCGTGGGTTTTAGTTCGAACTTAGATTTAAGATACAAATTAGATTTATTTTAAATGTTATTTTAAGTGATCGTTTCATTTAATTTAGGATATTCCCTGTTATTATTATTATTATTATTATTATTATTATTATTAATTATTGGTATTATTAACTGTATTTTTAATTAATAAGTTTATTATTGTCATTATTGAGTGTAATTAGTTACCACTGCCACCGGGTATATACCCATTGCAGTGTGAATAAATACATACAAATACATACAGGAAGTACATTAGAGGGACTGGATAATTGCGAGGTCGGATTACTGCAAGAGACTAATGAAATGCAGCAAATTCTACGCGAGAATTTGTTTGTAAAACACCATCTGCGTGTGGAAGTATTCGAGCCCCAAATAATGAAATTCACTTTCTTCTCACAGTAATATCAGGTGTTGTATGGGAACATAACGCCGTTACACCAGATAGTTTGATAGCAATTTTTAGGGCGGGCCACCACTGACGCAATTACTGTTGGACAAAGTGTTGAGTTGTCGAAAGAAGTAATTATTCCATGTTTGGTGTGAAAATTATCCGATGTTCATATAGGTAAATCCGTGCGGTGTACAAGAAAAACTTGTTCTCCTTTAAAGGAAGACAACGCTCGTTATTGCGAAGTAGCGTATAAGGTGGAAGTGTGCTAGCGTGCGTGTTATTCCTAGAAAATATGAATATTACATGCTGGATATAATTTGTAGGCAAATTGAAAATTGCCATTAAATTTTTTTGGATTTATGCTTCCACACTTCTTTATGGAAAACAAATGAAATTTGCATTTCAGGATCGTGTAACGGAGAGTTACTTCAGTAACACACAAGCATGAAAAATTATTACTAAGCGAGGTAGGATTAGAAGCAAATTTTACAGTATGAGTTAGGTATTAATACAGCTCTGTAGCTTGAAAAGCAGTCTTCTGAAACATGTTGTGCTTCAAGCTATACTGAGATGGAGAATATGGATTCAACCTTAACCATAATTACTAAAGCCTGGATGTTGAGGCATTTATTTTGGTTAAAATAGGCAGGAATATAGGCACTAAAATAGTAAAATAGGCAGTGAAATAGGCATTTATTATTCATGGAAACAGACAAAAAATAGACAAATACTTAATAAACTATCCCATACGGTACTCACTTTCCTTGGTTACATGTCACAACAATATGATTTTTTAAGTTGTCAACTGTCAATAGTGAGTCGCCTGTCGGAGAGAACGTTTTTCATTGTGGAAATAGTAATATGCGTTACAAGAGCGGTATGTTGAAGTTTTCATGTTAGAGGAAAAGTTTGAAAAAGCGAAACGTAGTTGAGGTTTTTTTAATTTCCGATAATTGAAAGAAAACATACCGCTCGTGTATCGTACATTATTTTGTGCGAAGATCGTTTATTACATACCTGAAAGAGGAATTTCTAATTAGTTGCAATGAAATCTCCATCTTGGTTTCTGTTCAATGACGGCAAATTTGTAAAACAAAAATGTCTATCTTCAACATTGTTGCTTTAAAATGTTTTCTGTGTTTACTATACTCCAGCAGGCCGTGATATGCGCCTGTATTTTTTTCCCCCAGTCTGTGATGAGTCTGGAATCTTGTTGATTTTTTCACGGCTTCCTTAATGTTACATGCATCACGAATGCAGTAACTATAGTGGAGTTGTAGAGTTTACTTAATTTTTGCAAATATTTAAAAACAATAATTAACAGTGCAATTTAGGTGAAATGCAGTGGTAAGTTTCCAATTTATAATTATTACTATATTGAACGTCTCTAAAAATAATATGTTAAAAGCCTAAAGCAGTAAAATCAATATGTCACTTAAGCGGTAAGAAGAGGGAAATTGTTATGTGTGTTAGGTTGGGAATACTGAATGTGGAATTTTAAACTTTCCGCGGATTGGTTTTATGCGGAAACCTAGCAAATACGCACGATCTCGCACAAAAGATCTTTCTACTTCTACTGAAGTGTTTGGAGAAAACTTAAAACAACTTATTTCAGAAGGACTGTCTCTACTTTCTTTCAGAGATCGGGAAAAACCGACTGTGTATTGTATCAAAAAGAGGGGTGTGAGAAGGGGTTAGAGACTTCAAAGTACGCGTGACTTGGGCGTGTAAGGGACAACAGTAACGGGACCTGGAGACTTGCTTTTAATACTACCCTCATCTCCTTTCTTTTGCTGGTAAACCCCGAAGTGACCTGAGCACTGAGGGTTATATTGTTCAAACATTAGTGACATAAAAGATGAAGTCGGTATGGGAGAAAAGTTTACAACTTCTTGGAAACGTAATGCATTGCTGGAGAATAAGATTCTCAGCAAATATTTATGTGAGGTGAATATATATTTTTAATTTGTACAGCCGTTCTTTTTTTGTTTTTTGATATAATTTATGTGCGGTTTATTTTAAATGCATTAAAAATAAAAAAAGTACAATAACGACGTAAAAAGGCTAAAAAAAAAGGCATTTAACCTTGAAATAGGCAACAGGAACTAAAATAGGCAAAAAAAGACAAAATAAAAATTGGGCCTATCGTCCCCAAATGTGTGGAAACGTGTTTATCTCTAATAGGTCTTTTATATATACACTGTTTAAAAAAGGCATTTTGCCTAACATCCGGGCTCTAATAATTACACTTCTTTTCTCACTGTAGTGTTAGTGCTTCCAGTATACATAGTCAATATCATTGTCACCACCACTTAAGTTATTGGCCGCTTTGGTCCGTTTCGTCTTCACGCTTGTGATGGTTATGAACCAGCTTTAGACATTCCAAAGTGTCGGGATTCCCTGCTCATGTGACCAAGCACAGATAAGACCACCATTTAAGACAAGGGACACATACCGTATTTATTCGCTTATTAGACGCTCTCGCAAATAAGACTCCTGCTTTACTTTAAGAGCGAAATGTAAACATAGATTATATATCCCCATATTAGACTCCTCTGACATATATACAGACCTAGAAACAAAATTCAGGTGGTCCAAATTTTGTTTCTGGCTCTGTACAATGCAAGATTCTAGGTTCTGATTCCTACACAAGACTTTTGCACATAATTACGAATGCTCATAGAAATATTGCAAGGTATAACCCGCTTATGAAATCATTCTCTGTCTCGTTGTCTCTTTACTTCTCCAGCTGACAAAAAAGAACGTCTCTCTTTGTTCATCCTCAAATTACCTATCATATTCTCTGTTTAGTTCTTCCATTGTCATAGCACAGACAAAGAGACAAATTCCCTTTCTTCTTCTATTGATGGTATTTGTTTCGCTTACCGTACTTCCGAAATCAGTCCAGAGAAAGAGATCAGTGTCAGGTGTGAATGTATAAATGAGCGATAAGCGAGAGAATTATTCTGTGTCATTTAAATTGAATATGATTGACTTCACAGAAAAATAGAGTTAAAACTGCTGGTCGTGGATTTTCAATGCAGCCCAATATGATTCGGTACTGGAGAAATCAGAAAGAAAAACTTGCTTCTACAACTTCGGGGGGGGGGGAATCTTTTCGTGGTGCGAAGTTGGAAAAGTACCGGTACTGTAGCTGTATTTGACATTTTAGATTACATTTTTATATATACCTAACTTTAAAAACTTTGTCTTTACTGTTTTTGATATATTCGCATATAAACCCCCATACCTTTTTGCTTTGAAAAGAAAAAAAAAGTGGTCTAATATGCGGGTAATTACGACATTCAGTCCCAAAGAAATTGTAAACTGGTCTGCTGGATGTAGAATAGATTATAACTTTACCACAGCATAGGATCTGTACAAGTAAATCAGTAGCGTTTTTAATCCAAAATTATTTATTTTATGCAGCGTGTTTCCCCATCATCCACTTTCAGGGATGATGGGGAAGGGCACATGTATCAATTTGAGATAAGGAACCCTGGTCCGGAAATGACTGAGTCGAAAGTTACAAGCAAAAATAGTCCAACCAAAAAGCCAGAAACTAAACACACTAGAACAATACGAAATATACAAACACACAAAAATAACATCCAAATGAAATTCTCAACACACAACTTAATTTCAGAAAACACACATACTTTGACTCCACATTACACTACACAAACACGCCCCCACAGGAAACAAAACAAAAGGCGCCAAGACCAGTAACAACCAGTTCTGATGATGGCCAATAGCAGGCCGAAACATGTTAACAAGGGAACATAAAATTTAACACGTGAAAGACACAATACGTTTTCCAAAATGAAGTTTTTACTGCAAACCCAATCCATCTTCCAAACTGTTGATTATATAACAATTTTTTCTGTTATGAAAATTATTGGAAAATTACGTATTGTGTAGGAAAAAATTAATTACTCCAGAATGAGTTGACTTAGATCTTTGAATTTTGGGATAGAGTTAGACATATCTGAAAGACTTCTTGTGCAATTATTGCTTTTTGTTTAAAAAAGTTGTGACAGTTCGTGTAGGCATTGTAATCCAGATTATTATTATTATTATTATTATTATTATTATTATTATTATTATTATTATTATTATTATTATTTCTTTAGGAAAAATTGCCATTTTCTAAAATTCTCTTGAGCTTGAAATTCGTGGCAAATGGATTGTGGTCCACAACTGCCATTTACATCATAACATTGGGAGTTGGTAACATGGTAAGTCAGTTTATAGTCTACATTTTTAGTAATCAGCTGTAGAGTTTGCTACAAGTCTGGAAAGGTTGGTTTTCTTCCTTGAAAAGAAAAGGAAATAAGTCGAAATTCAGTGAGTGTGGACGTGAAGTCGCAGATTATTGGGATGTGGAAGAATTACTAGAGATAATATCTAACTCCATTAAAACATTAATTGATATAAGTCAATCCATTCTGGGGCAGTTAATTTTTTCCTACATAATATGTAATTTTTCAATAAGTTTCATAACAGACAAATTGTTATATAATCCATAATTTGGAAGATAGACAGATTGCAGTAGAAACTTCACTTTTTACAGGCATTTGGTCCCTGTATAAACATCAGAAGATTTCATGTGAGTATAAGGACAGGAGTGAAACATCACTTATGGGGGAGGGTGTTCTTTAACTTTTTGTAGGGCTATACTTGCGAATTTGTGCGTAGTTTTTTTTAACTGTACAATTTATATTTATGTAGGCTTATAGCTTTTAAGGTTATAAAGCATGTTTTTTATGTTTACATTACTTGAATACTTATATAGTGACTTATTTATGTCTTTTGAATAATGACTCAACAAAATAAACTGTGAACTTTAGTATCATTAGTAGGGGGGCGGACGTTGATGACCCAAAAATCTACTTAAAATGATCAATAAAATGTCCTAAAAATAATGAAAAAATTATATGAAATTGAAAGAGAATGACATTTAAATATTATTCCCCGTACTCGCACCACAACTTCTTAAAAATTAGTCACCTTGTTTCAATGACCGCCCTGCAAATCTCGGCGAGAGGAGGCAACTTCCTGGAATTTGGTTAAGATAAAGGAAAAGAGCATGCAACAAAATGAAAGTTTTAAGGGAAAACTATAGATTTTAATGCGAGTTTACAATGTGTTTCAATCAGGGGTGGTCCACGTCAGTGCCTTCATTCTCCGTCTCCTCCTCCTTCCGCTCTTCACTTTTGTTACCGGACCTTCCGGATGGGGAGTGTAAATGACAAAACAAATTGTGGACGCAGCGTGCATTCTTGCAATCTTTGTGTTAAAAATACTGTCTATTCTAGTACATCACTTCCGAACCATATTGGGAACACAATGTTCTATTCTTCAGGAAACGGTGAAAGTTTCTAAACATAAATTTTAAAGACAATCTCATACTAACAAGAGAACAGTAGTGGTCAAAGCCCTTATTTAAACTAAGCTGTTGTCAAGCATTTTATGTTACGTACTTCTGTTGTGTGAGGAGAAGCCTTCAGTGAAATGAGTGTTTCAAACTATAAAACTCAAACTTCACTGTTATTCACTTATTTAGTAGGTAATTACTAGTAGGGCCTCATCTGTTTGCTTAGAAAAAGATTTAACAGGCCTATGTGTAAAGAAGGAATAAAATGCATTCAAAATTATCTAAAAGTTCTTCAACATATTAAAAATGTCCAAAAAATGCCGAGAAAATGTAAAAATGACCTATTAGTTAAAAAAAATGTCAAAAAATGCAATATAAGAAATTCATTTTTTACGTTGATATTAACATAGAAATGATTTCTATACTAATAGGCATCGTCATAATGTGAAAAATAAGAAGATGACTTTTCATCAATATCCGCCCCCTAATCATCAGCAACATGGTAAAAACTGAATTGTTGTAGAACGCTTAAAATAATGTGCCACCTCCGTGACATGGATTCCTTTTAGTTTATAGCCGTGCTCGGCTCGGATAACTTACACGCGCTGTAATATAATGTGTTACGCTGTTTATTATATTGCATCTTTTAAGCTGCTATGTGTCCGACCTATCCTGCGAGCCTCAGGTTATTATATCCTGCTATAATAATTCTTCGACCACTTGGCTGATTTCCATTATCTCCGTGGAGTGGCCATGCGATTAAAGCGACCGACTCTAGTTTCCAAAACCCCATCTCACTGATTCAAACAATATGTGAAGGGTAAGGAGACCGTTGGCGCCAGCGAATCTTCGTGCTTCGTAGTTGTTTGTCATATTATGATTCAAATGTTAGCACACCATATCGATTATTGAAATGAAGTAGCGAGCAATTTTATGTAATATACACGTAACGGTTTAAGCAGTGTTTCCAAATATTCTGTTGATTCTAACTCAATAATTGTATGTAATAAAAATACAATATTGCAAATAGGGGAGATGTCCGCTAACAAGCAAACATTCTCATGGGGGCAGATAAAAGTAATATATATATATATATATATATATATATATATATATTTGTCTTCCACTATGTTAATATGTTAATAATGTCGAAACAAGTGCTTATACAAATTTTGGCTACTCAAGCGCAATTACGAGAGTCGTCCAGTAAGCAAGCTTCCCTGGGGCCGTTTACAGAAATAAAATACAGTTTCATGGAAAGATTTATTGGAACAGATACAGCAATATTGTTGAGCTATTTTTCAACATATCATCGTTCCGGCAATAACTCCTATGTGACATATTTATCGATTTATTGCTCTATTAAATAAATTAAATAGTGATATAGCAAATAATAAAATCTCCTATATGTAATTCTATTTCTTTCTTTCGAAAATGTAAAAATTCATAATCTCCTATGCACTACTGCCATAGGAGAATAAATGTGTTTTCTCTTACTACTGAAAAATTTCATATTTTGCACATAGGAGTTATTGTAGAAAAACGACAATATTCTCCATCGGAATTGAGATATAATATGGGGTCTGCTTTTGTATCCCTGCGTCGTAGAAGTCCGACGCCTGGGATCGGAACCAGTGTGTGACAGCCATCTGCGTGTCTCTGTTGGCCCCATGGTATGACAGATGTCTCAATTCCGGTAAGGAACATGTTGAAAAATAGCTGAACAATTGCTGTATCTTATGCAAATCTGACTTTCAGGTAGTAGCTCCCTGTAAAGGAGGTTTGAATAAGTTCAAGGAAAAATTGTTCCGGGGCCGGGTATCGATCCCGGGACCCTTCGCTTAGCGCACGAATGCTCTGCCGACTGAGCTACCGCAGGAACTACACACGTGTATACGCGGGCCTGGAACAATTTTTCCTTGAAATTATTCAAATTGCTGTATCTGTTCCAAAGAAATCTTCCTGTGAAACTGTGTTTTCTTAGGGAAACATACTTTTCCTAGGGAAACATACTTTCGGGACGGCTCTTGTAATCGCGCTCGAGTGGCCAAAATTTGTATAAGCATTTGTTTCGAAGTTATTAACATCGTGGGGGGAAAAAATAACTTCTTTATCTGACTGTAACATAATGTTTGCTGTAAGAAGACGCCTATATACCAATTTATATTTTTTAAGTTCGTAACGCTCTATAGGGCCAATACAAATGAGCAATCAGCTGTATATATTTTTCAAGGCAAATAAAGCTACGAACAGTCAGACGTGTTATTCCAGTACACTTCTATCATACATTGATTTCTGCTTTGCCAATGCAAAGAGATTACAATATGTTAAAAAAATTGTATCACAAGGTTGTGTTCGTACTCTTTATGAAAATTAGGCGACTTGTTGTGTTCTTACAAAAGTGTGGGCAGTTATTGTCAGAGGTGGCTGACACAGCAGAGTAGCCAACTTCACAGGCGTCACTGCACTCTGTTGCATGTGTTTTTAGGCGTAACATGTAATAGGTATGATGGAGAGTCCTATACTTAAGAACGTGATTGTTTGAGCTCGTGCCAGAGAGCCTCTAGCTTAGCCAGCTTGTACGTGTGCTTTGCTGGCACCGGGAACCTAGATACGAACTTGGGCTGCGTAATATTTTGGTCGAGGTCCAATTTTCTGTGTACTGAAAAATAAAAGTCTTAAAGGAGAGTTTTATAAGTATTTACCGGCTTCCTTTGCTCTTTTTCTTCCTCGAACTGTCTAGCGGGTTAAAATCTGAGAACTCAATAATATACTTTCCGGTATTAGAGACGTGAGGTGGGTTGCTTCGAAGTCGTCTGCTGCGAAGGGTGTCGTTGGCATTCTGGAGACGACCTCGTGCTGGCAATTAATTGGGAATCAGCACTTACGGGTCAGACAGTGATCTGTGATTCGTCCCACGATATCATAAAAGAAATAGGTCTACTGGTATTATCTTTTTGACTACAGAATGACATACATTTATCACTGACGTAGGCAATTGATAGTGTAAATTAATGAGATGGAATAATAGTTCTGGACGAGCCACTAACTCACGGATGGAGAGGTTAACAAGAACATATCGCACATCTTGGTGTTATTCAACTATAAAAGAAGCAAATATTTAGAACTAAAATAAAGGAAAATAAAGTTTTCTGCTGTTTGCAGAGGTTGAAACAGTTCAACTATTTTGTCCGTGTTTATTACATTTAAAGTAAGCAGGTATTAGAGCACCTAAAGGCTGGTTCACAATATGCCGGGAACGGAAACGACAACGAGAACGGATTTTTTTTAGAAATAAATGTATTTAAATGTAAGCATTCACAATTAACGAGAAGCTTGCCGGAGCCCGAGAACGGGAACGGAGACCAAGTTTTAACTTTGCCATTCTCGTTTCCGATCACAGCCTACAAGGTTCATTCTGTTGTCATCAAAAACCTATTTGGTCGTTGTTTATTTTGTAGCAAGTCCGCCGAGTTAGTTCTATGGTAGCGCGTCTGCCTCCAGACTACCAGGCCCGGGTTCGATTCCCGGCGAGGTCAGAAATTTTCATGTAAAATTTCTACCTCGGGATTAGGAGAGATGGCGGCGCACAACTTCTAATCACTAAATTGTGCACCAATATGCCTGGATTAACTTCCAAATCTCTCCGTAGTGCATATGAAGAGAAGGCATAATTATGACACTATTTCTAGTGATTCGTCCGTCGGATGGGAACGTTAAACCTGTCGGTCCCCTTAGTGCTATTCGACAGAAGTAGGCTACGTGCCGGCACCGGGTTTCCCCTTCTCCCTTCCTCACCATCTTCATCTTCACCCATTCCCTACACTACACTTACACTTACCCTAGTATACGACATAATTCTTCACAAATACACATCATGCATAAAGTGGCCCGCCGAAGTCGTGTGCAACTTGAAAATGGGTCACAGTCCTGCCATCTATCCGCAGTATGCGGAACCCGAATCACGCAAAGTGAAGTGGGTAAGCATTAGACACACACACACACACACACACACACACACACACACACACACATACACATACACATATTTTGTAGCAAGGAGGCCAGGAGACCACAGAAATCAAATAAAACATAAGTATAATCGACATGAATATCGTACTCGAAGACAAAAGAAGTCTACTTTCCCATTAATTGAGCCTAAATGTCATACAAGTGCAGCTCTTAAACATGGTGCTAGTTTCGGCCCAAATTTTATAATAAAATTACAAACCATTTTCCAAATTTGAAATATTTTAAAATTGAAGCTTTTAAAAAAGAAATTTATAAAATTATTCATGATATAATAATATTAACAAATGTGTGTACTTTTTTACCTTCTATTTCTGTCCACTATATTAATGTTTTTATTGAATATCACTGGCTTCCGTCTGATTGTCAGTTTATATTAATAGTTATTTATGGTACTTGTGAGGTAAGTGCATCTTTATTGCGCGAGTGGAAAGATTTAAGCACGAGGCGTCAGCCGAGTGCTTAAATTACATGAGCGCAATAAATATCACGCTCACAAGTACCACACGTAATTTTATCCATGACCATAACGAAAAATTCTGTTTTATAAAAGAAAATATGTTGAAAATAAGTCCTCATATAATCACATATCATGGCATAGATTTTAGAATCGATACGTATACTAGGTAGGTCATGATGTAGGAGGCCATGATTAGTGAAGAATGGTATCTAAGGCGTTGGATAAATAACAAATTATAATTAATTATATAATTTTAATATATTATATATATTTTTTTTTTTCATTTTAAACGTGTATTTTCGTCTTTTGAAGTTTCAGGGATTATTTAGAATTGTTCACGGGACTAATTTGATTAAAATAATTTCACATTTTACTTCTGTAAACTTAAGAGGAACATTAAAACGTAATTTATCGTGTCTGTTTAGCTCAGTTGACTAACGCGTATTGTTTTAAAATAAAATCCTATAAACCCAACTTCGCAGTTTCAAGTCTCCTCGCATCCAAAAAGGTAAATTATTACAAAATTAAAAAAAAAAAAAAAATACATATTAGATATGGATCCAATGCACAAATTACGACGTAGTAGATAGAGAAAAGAGAAGGAAATTGAGTGTATGTATATTTAAGAAATGGTAATAAAGAAGTAGAGGTCGTGACATCTAGTAACTAATATATTAACTTCTTGAGTAATAGTTGAATGGAAAAGTATACGTCCGTGCCCTGGTACTATGAAAATACGAATGAACTGTGAGATAAAGTTCAAACTGTGAGGTAAAGTCTTTATTTCACTAGTGAAATAAAGTAATGTTGAATAAAAGCCTACTTTACAAACGCAAAAGTATGTAGTAAAGGCATGTTTTTCGTTGTGGTCATGGATAAATGTGTTTTTTATCTCTTTTTGACTTTCTTCTTCTTTTTTTTTTTTTGCTCTTGTGTGTTATTTATTGGTTTGAATTAAGTTATTTAGTATTCAGTAAACTGTCCTTGTAAATTTTATGTTATGTTATTGGCTAAGACCACACCGTACACGAGCCTGGCTCTTACGGTAGTGGCTAGAAACATTTTTTTTTTTATATTTTTAATTTGTACTCGCTAGCTAGTTAAATAAATAAATACATAAGTAAATAAATAAATGATATAATATCTCCCAGTGTCTTTGGAAGACGCAAGGACCACAGCAGTTCTGAAGATGGCTCCCAAGCCGAAACTAGTCAACTAGGTATTTATAAATTTAGTTCAAATTAACACGTGAAAGTAATCACCATATTATATTTTATTCCTGAGGGATATTTTATTGTTTGTATTTTCATACATAACCGTGCTCTTCAAATAATCACAATTAATTGTCATGTTTGTAATATTTCACTTTCTTGATTAGTAAAGAAGTAAAAGAGATGTTTTAAGACGAGACGAGGTGATTTTCTTTTCTTTAACATATGAAATAAAGAAGCATTGTACCAGTGAAAATACCACCACCGAGATGAGCACCTTGATTTAAGCACTCGTGTCTTATTATTAGACTGTAGAAAGACATGCCTCGTGCATTGTCCCAACATCAGAATGCTCGAGTGTTAATCACTGTCGAAACAGGTTCGATCTTCGACTCGTAAACACTGAGCTACTTGGCTGTACTGAATTTAAAACTAAACTTCATTGTGACCTCAATGATTCTAATTTTGGAATTCAATTACTCGTTTAAGCAGTACGTTACAATGTTGTGACCGCAAAACTATTTGTATCCCCCCTTGTATCATTAGCCGGCCAACTAAAAGCAAAGCGTAACCACAATATAAAAATAAAAAAAAGTTAAATCACATAGCCTACACATGTTCTCCTTGTAACGAGTTAATTTGTTGTATACGAAGTACACTATTAGCTAAGTGAGCAATGAGACCGTAATTGATAGTAATTTAAGTATAAAACCGCAATATTTTGTTCCTGATAAAAGTACCTTAACATCACATGTAAAGACCACACAAATAGCAGTAGCAGAATAAAGAGAAAATTCCGCATTTTCAGTTTCATTATATAAAGTAAACGAAACTTTACTATATCGATACATAGCAGCTGACAAGAAAATTTTTGTCAGTAGAGCGAAGTTTTGATTAACTCCATATGTAGATGAAATTATTGGGGATCATCAGTGTGATTTTAGGCGTAATAGATCGACTATTGATCAGATTTTTTGTATTCGACAGATATTGGAGAAAAAATGGGAGTATAAGGGTACAGTACATCAGTTATTCACAGATGTCAAAAAGGCGTATGACACGGTTAAGAGAGAAGTTTTATATAATATTCTTATTGAATTTGGTATTCCCAAGAAACTAGTTCGATTAATTAAAATGTGTCTTAGTGAAACTTACAGGAGAGTCCGTATAGGCCAGTTCCTATCTGATGCTTTTCCAATTCACTGCGGGCTAAAGCAAGGAGATGCACTATCACCTTTACTTTTTAACTTCGCTCTAGAATATGCCATTAGGAAAGTTCAGTATAACACAGAGGGTTTGGAATTGAACGGGTTACATCAGCTTCTTGTCTATGCGAATGACGTGCATATATATTTGGAGAAAATCCACAAACGATTAGGGGAAACGCGGAAATTCTAGTTGAAGCAAGTAAAGCGATTGGGTTGGAAGTAAATCCCGAAAAGACTAAGTATATGATTATGTCTCGTGACCAGAATATAGTACGAAATGGACTATAAAAATTGGAGATTTATCCTTCGAAGAGGTGGAAAAATTCAAATATCTTAGAATAACAGTAACAAACATAAATGACACTCGGGAGGAAATTAAACGCAGAATAAATATGGGAAATGCATGTTATTATGCGGTTGAGAAGCTTTTGTCATCTAGTCTTCTGTCAAAAAAAACTGAAAGTTAGAATTTATAAAACAGTTATATTACCGGTTGTTCTGTGTGGTTGTGAAACTTGGACTCTCACTTTGAGAGAGGAACAGAGATTAAGGGTGTTTGAGAATAAGGTTCTTAGGAAAATATTTGGGGCTAAGAGGGATGAAGTTACAGGAGAATGGAGAAAGTTACACAATGCAGAGCTGCACGCATTGTATACTTCATCTGACATAATCAGGAACATAAAATCCAGGCGTTTGAGATGGGCAGGACATGTAGCACGTATGGGCGAATCCAGAAATGCATATAAGGTTTTAGTTGGGAGGCCGGAGGGAAGAAGACCTTTGGGGAGGTCGAGACGTAGATGGGAAGATAATATTAAAATGGATTTGAGGGAGCTGGGATATGATGGTAGAGACTGGATTAATCTTGCTCAGGATAGGGACCGATGGCGGGCTTATGTGAGGGCGGCAATGAACCTCCGGGTTCCTTAAAAGCCAGTAAGAAGTAAGAGCAAAGTTTTCCTACTTCTATGTTAGCAACTAAAAATATTACTGCTACTTTATTCTCAGTTTTTAATTGAAATCAGAGTTGTCAACCTTGGTATAATTATGTTAGATTCAATTTTAATGTCGCATCTGGCATAATTAAATTGTCATAACGTCTAGTTGTAGCATAATCGAAAATGTAGTCGCCCCCAGGAACAAAAAATAGATTAAAATAGTCCATTTTAATATTATCTTCCCATCTCCGTCTCGGTCTCCCCAAAGGTCTTTTTCCCTCCGGCCTCCCAACTAGCACTCTATATGCATTTCTGGATTCGCACATACGTGCTACATGCCCTGTTCATCTCAAACATCTGGATTTAATGTTCCTAATTATGTCAGGTGAAGAATACAATGCGTGCAGTTCTGCGTCGTGTAACTTTCTCCATTCTCCTGTAACTTCATCCCTCTTATTCCCAAATATTTCCCTAAGAACCTTATTCTCAAATACCCTTAATTTCTGTTCCTCTCTCAAAGTGAGAGTCCAAGTTTCACAACCATACAGAACAACCGGTAATATAACTGTTATATAAATTCTAACTTTCAGATTTTTTGACAGCAGACTAAATGACAAAAGCTTCTGAACCGAATAACAGGGATATTCCATATTTATTCTGTGTTTAATTTCCTCCTGAGTGTCATTTATATTTGTTACTGTTGCCCCAAGATATTTGAATTTTTCCACGTCTTCGAAGGATAAATTCTCTTCTCGATGTGGGTCTCTGGCGTTTCGTCAGCCCACTCGAGTTGTGTGGATATAAAGGGAAAAGTTGAAACAGTGTCGGGTGGAGTTCCCGGGTAGCTCAGTTGGTAAGAGCGCTGGTACGTTCAACCAGAGGTCCCGGGATCGATACCCGGCCCCGGAACAATTTTTCCCTTGAAATTATTCAAATCTGCTTCACAGGGAGCTTTACCTGAAAGACTAGATTTGCATAATATATACGTCACTGTGTACGTTAACAGAAAACCACAATTCCAAGTCAAGCAGAGATTGTGTGCACTCGATGTGGGTCTCTGGCGTTTCGTCAGCCCACGCAAGTTGTGTGGATATAAAGGGAAAAGTTGAGACGGTGTCGGGTGGAGTTCCCGGTTAGCTCAGTTGGTAAGAACGCTGGTACGTTCAACCAGAGGACCCGGGATCGATACCTGCCCCCGGAACAATTTTTCCCTTGAAATTATTCTCTTCTAGTTCTTTGGGAATATTAAATAACTTCTGTGCTTCTTGTACACCATTATTTATAGATTCCAAATTGTTTTAAGTTTATATTCTCATTTGTGGAGCTTAAATAGATTAAGAAATTTGTTGGAATTGCTTCACATGTCATCCATTTGATCACAAATGCAAATCAAATTATGTTATCGTATTACAAAGAAATCTGTGTTATTTTGTCACTTCAAGGATGTAAATCTCGCTACACTGAATGTCATTGTAATTTGTAGCTCTGTACTCTAATAGAAATCGGATCGCATGGATGCTAAACTACCTATTACTTATGCAACTTGTTACGTTGTGTTGATCTGAATAGAAATGAGGCTGTGAAGCCACAAATTTATTTTTTCCTATGTCACCGGAAATGTGGTTGTTTCTTTGTGTGTAAAAAGTCTAATGTGTGTTTATACGTGGATACCAGCACAGCTCTGAACTCTTCCGCCAACCAAGTTAGCACTACACTAGAGATGGAGTTCTTCCTGAATTTGTTTATTCACTTTAGAATTTGGAAATATTTGTTTATACAAACCGACTCATGCTTATTACATTGGAGCCATTAGCTGACTGCACGTTGTTTTGTTCTGATCAGTTATGTGGTGGTCTGTTTCTGCACTCTAATGTCTTTTTCAAGTGTTAAACCATTTCAGCATACTACGAACTTCGGTTATTTTTCCATCTCTTGTAGGATATGGGTTATTCTCTGAGTTCGCAGCAATAGAGAGTATCAGAAATGGAAAATTATAAATTCCCCTGAATAGTTGAAACATTTCAGTTTAAGTGAACTGGTTTATTGCACACATTTTTATACCTTTCAAAGCATTTAATTGAAATGTTAATATGGTTGGTGTTACCCAGTCATTTTGGTTCCTATTTTATGACAACTCAAAGGAAAATAACTCTGGGGACATTTTATTATGCTTAGATTTTTTTATAATTCTAAAAATGCCTGTATCAAGTTGAAGTTATGTTATATAAACAAAGGAACAGTTATAATAATAATAATAATAATAATAATAATAATAATAATAATAATAATAATAATATTGAACTGCCCCTCATTGAGGGTAGCCCTTACGGAATCAGTATATCCTCAAAAAAATTGATATACATATGTAAACATAGATATTAAATTTTAAAGAAGGGAAACAAAGAAAAGGGCGTGAAAAATTACAATTGCTATTAATGTGGCACCATGTGATTAATTAGGATTTGGCAGGATTTTTTTTAACACAATTATCACAATGGCATCCCTCAGAGAGCAAACTGCCGTCGAAATTCTTCGAAAAAAGCTGGTATAGTTCCTCGAGCATTAAAAGTAATTGACATTTCAGTAGGCCTATTATTATTACTTTCAAAATATTAAGTAACTCAAAGGACATACAGTTAATCTAACCTACCTTTATACAGGGTGTTTCCAAGGTGGTGTTACAAACTTTCAGGGATGATGGCGAAGGGCACATGTATCAATTTGAGATAAGGAATCCTGGTCCGGAAATGACCGAGTCGAAAGTTACAAGCAAAAATAGTTCTGTGGAAATGACAATTTTATTCCTCTGTACACCTTATTTATGTGTATTTATCTGTACATCTTACACACGTTGTTTACGTTGTCTAGTTACACTATTCCATTCAGTGCGCTGTCTGAGGGGTGGGGACAGGAAACTACACTAAAGCAATGCAAATAGCGTAATGTGTAACGGACATGGTCGGTCGTGATATGCACGTCTGTAGACAGTAGTGTATGTGTACAAGTTGCAGTATCCAGTCGATCAGTCCTAGTGAAATTGAGGAGTACACGAGAGCGGAATATGCAGACCTGATTTTCGAATACGGATGAGCCAATGGGAACAGTAGACAAGCTCACAGATTGTATCAGGGCAAGTACCCACGTAGGAGACATCCGGCCCATATCATCTTTCCACGACTGTTCCAAATGTTAAGGAAAGGAGGGCACATGGTGCCAAATTACAATTCCATTTCCAGACAACTATTTTTGCTTATAACTTTCGACTCAGTCATTTCCGAACCATGGTTCCTTATCTCAAATTGATACATGTGCCCTTCGCCATCATCCCTGAAAATTTTAACACCACCTCAGAAACACTCTGTATATGTAACACTTGAAGCAAAATTACACACTGTAAAGCAATTCTTCTTTCCACATGCATGTATGGGAGGAATATGCTCTGATAACAAAACACTCTAGTAGAGACCAGAAACAAATTGCAAATATATAAATATTACCACAGACTTATTAGGTGACACCATGGACATCAATATTTTACGCATTTGAAAATTACTTTCTAAATTTAATGTTGTCCCAATTGTTCTTTGTGTTCTACTGATTATTTTAAAATTTAATTTATGTAGTAAATATGAAACATAGTAGTGATATTTGCCATGGACAGGAATTGCTGCAAAACTCGAGAATGACTCGTATGTTAACTGCAGTGATTATGATGAGTATGATACCACCGACGAAGGTGAGCAGCCATGATGTACAGTTCAGAACGTTCGCTTGTATCGAAGATCCATTGCCATTAAAGGTAACAGAAAGGAATGTCCGCAATTTTATTTACCAAAATGTTCAGTATAAAAATCGTCCATGATACAAATCTGAATAATATAGACCTGAATAATTTCATCGTAATGAAAGACAATTCTGAGCATAATACACTGCATAAATTGAAGAATAAACTTATTATAGGATTTATACACATAAGTTATGGACTAAATAAAATATTTACAATTTTAATTACTTGTAACTTATCGGAACAAAATGTCAATAAAATAAAAAATAAATAAAAAATGTCAACAAAAATAAATTAAAGAGGCACAGTCTTGAAAGTGCCATCGCTAAAGATATATTGCAATGGCACAAATAGGAAATGTTTGCTACTGTAGAATATTGAAGTATCCAGTTTTCATCTTCTTGACTCGAGATCAAATTTTCAATATCCTGTGATCGCATTAGGATCTGTTGCTTATTTACTGTTATGATTATGTTATTCCTTTCTGGCAATCTGGGAAGAATTTCATCATTTTGAATTCCTCGGGTAACGTCCCGAATTACTCTCAAGGGAGCTTCGTGAGGTAGTTCAGATGCTCGTGTCTTAATAGTCTCTAATGTTTGCCTCGCTTCAAATTCTGCAGGATTTGCTTCATGAGTGTGATTTCTCCCGCCGTCTTTAAGAATGATAATATTTTCGAATTCGCTATTAGTTATACAACGAGCGTTGCATGTAGTTCTTCGAGCACATCTCCAGTATATTTTCCGCCTGTTTCTACTTCGGGAGTGAAAATGATAACGATAACCATCTTGAACTAGAATTTGTTTTCCCCTTTGAGAAACTGCAAATTGTGCCATGTTGATGAAAAGTAGAATTTATAGTTTTTTTTTTTTTTTTTTTTTTTTTTTTTTTTTTTTCCATGGAAACAATTTCAATTCTTTGCTCGAGTAATTATTGATAATAAAACAGATATAATACAAACAAACCACATTCTCTCTTACAAAGATAGATTTACGCACAGTCTTCCTATAATAATAATAATAATAATAATAATAATAATAATAATAATAATAATAATGGTTTATTTAACCTAGAAGAGTTAAAGCCATATAGTCTTCTCTAAATTTATATTAGTGACTATTTCGTTCATATGACGTCATTCCATTTTCGACCAATGAAGTGTAGGGGAAACCTGTGTAAAACGGCCACCTTAATTTTAAGTGTTACTTTACACAACTTTCGGTGTGCTCAAGAGTCTAAATTTAAAGGTGTGAGTTGTATATCATCCAAGGACAGTGATATGGCATTTTTTAAATTCTGAAAAAATATATATATTGTCGAAATTAAAATTTTTCATAAGTGTAATATAATGGCCGTTTTACGCTGGCATCTGTGTAAAACGGCCCAGTGTATATTATGCTAGAAAAAATATGATAGAAAACATATTCAGTTGAAAAATACATATAGTTACACGATATTATTTATTATCGTGAAAGTGGAACATGTTAATCTAATTAACTAAGATCGTATAATTGAAAAGAAAGCATTAATATGGTATCAATTATAACATGAATTAGGACATTTAAATTTAATAGTATAGCGATACAAACCGCAGGTTAAATCATCGTCTACTACAGGATCAAGTCCAGGAAACTCTTCATGAGCCCATTTCATGCACGACATACAGCGAGCCCATCCTTCACCACTAGCTGAAATGGAGTAGATATTTTCTTGACAAAATATGCATTCAGCATCTTCCTCATCGTGTAAATTCTCTTCGCTACTTGTAATTTCAATGTTCTTAGTATTCTTCTTTTCCAAAATTATTTTATCATACATGTTTCTTTTTCTAACTATTTTCTTGAACCTGGCTGCTTCAGCTTTCTCTTTTAGTTTTTCAGCACATGGCATCTATATTCCTTTCTTCGACTCGACGTCTCAGATTGGTTCTAGAAAATCATACATTTTGCTTGCCTTTGTAGTTCTCATTTTATTTTCCTGAACAGCTTTAATGGCTTCCCTCATATTTTCCCTGCTCCAAGAATTTCTATCAGTGTTCCTAATACGTCTACTTATAGCCTAGTTGATACTGGAAAAGAAACCGAATTACTTGTAGAAGTTCTAGTGTTTCAATGTATTACGTCAGAGATATCAGAGTAAAACCATCAAGCACGGTGTAAAACGGCCAAGCACTGTGTAAAACGGCCACCGTGCATGGCCGTTTTACACCGAACACATGCATCTAAACAAACAAGCTTATAGCATAACACCGCCATCTTGAAGTAGTTTCGAACACATGCATGTTGAACTTTATAACTTCTATTATATCAAGCAGTAGATAAACATTTCACGTTATGTATATTATGTGTGAAATTATATCAAATAATAAGTAGATACCTTAGATCAGAACCTCCAAAAACAGTTATCATATCGAAATAATCATAAATTATGAAGACAGCCATCCACGACTTTACAGACCACATTCAGAAGCAGTTCTGACGTAGTGCACTACATAATCGGCAATATGGCAATGCTGCTAAAGGTATGCTTACACATGGCCGTTTTACCCAGGTAGGCCGCTTTACACTGGTCTCTCCCCTAATGAAATTTTGAATTCCAACTAATCACAGTCAGACTTTGCGATAATTTCTGCAGCTAGATTTATCGCTATCAATTTATCGCATGGTCGTTCTTTTGTTTAGTCGTTGTCGCCAACTGTTTTCCCGTAAATTGATGATCATGAATACATTAAGATGCAACTACACGGTTAAACTTTTCTTTCAACTTTAAAGCAATGAATGCAAGATTGATATTTAATATTAATTAATATATTTACGCAGTGAAGACCACGTTCAAAACGGCGCTCCATGCAGACACAAAATATTTATGCATCTTAATTGAACGTACCTTTTAAACTTGATTCTATTCTTCCCAGATTGCACGCATACGCGATTGGAATATTGAACTGTGTAGATGCAGCTTTAGTTCCGTTACACACTACAGCGAGAATGCGTTTGTCGAGCTATAAAAAATGCTTTCGTGTAGCACTCATTGTAAGTAACGGTCGAAACAAGGCACAGCTGACATTGGTCCTGCTTCCACAGGTAGGCCTAACGTAACCTATAAAATTGTAGCCTATAACATTTGTATTGAAATTAAACAATTAATAGACGTTCAAATTTATGTAACATCATCTCATATCAAACTCAAAGACCTTGCATAGTAATAATATCTTTGATCAAACTGCCTTTCGTATGGCGTAATAAAATTCGTGTTTTAATTAGGCCTATCTATACAGAGATGGCTTCACTGTGTAGCAACATGTCTCGCTGTGAATACATAAGCATTGGTATATAGTTGTCCCCACTGTTACTGTTAAATTAAATTATGATTTCAGCAGGTAATGAAAATGTATTTGATATAATAATAAGAGAAAAGTGCAGTACATGTAATTAACAATGTTAAACCTGTATTTCGCTTTTCGCAATTGGCATTACTGAATAATAACATCGAATTTCTTTATTGCAATAATCGATATTCATCTACGGGTATTTCAACTTCACAATGTCTGAATAGGTTAAGTATTCGTTAATATACAATTATTAACATGTTGTGATCGAATTTTAGGGATATATTATTTAAATTTTTATTTTATTCACGAAATAGTCCTAATAAATGTCACTCGAGGTCTGAGATTTCCCAGATAAATCCACTCGCTTCGCTCGTGGATTTATCGGCAGATCTCAGACCTCTCGTGACATTACTCGCTTCGCTCGTGGATTTATCGGCAGATCTCAGACCTCTCGTGACATTACTACAGATAATTTTTGGATTTTTTACAGAACATTTTAGCATGTTCGCATTTTTATGATTGTAGTGATCATTTAATATCTTGAACATTATGATCTGCAATGCCGACAAAATGTCTATAGAGCATTCGGAGTTTAGAAAATACCATTGGGTATATAGACGTCCTCTTAGCGGACATCCCCCCCCCCTCTTTGTAATATACTTATTTACAAATACATAAGCCAACCATCGGTCCCTGTGCTTAGCAAGGTTAATTCAGTCCCTACAATCATATCCCAACTCCCTCAAATTAGTTTTAACATTATCCTCCCATCTACGACTCGGCTTCCCCAAAAGTCTTCCCCCCCCCTCAGGTCTTCCTACTAACACTCTATAGCCTATGCATTTTTTAATTTGCCCGTACGTGCTACTTGCCTTGCCTATCTCAAACGTCTGGATTTAATGTTCCTATTTATGTTAGGTGAAGAATACTATGCGTGCAGTTCTGCGTTGTGTAACTTAATTCTCATGTAACTTCATCCCTCTTAGCCCCAAATATTTTCCTAAGCACCCTATTCTCGAACGCCCTTAATCTCTGTTCCTTCTCAAAGTGAGAGTCCAAGTTTCACAACCATACAGAACAACCGGTACCTGTAACTGTTTTATAAATTCTGACTTTCAGTTTTTTTGAAAGTAGACTAGATGGCAAAAGCTTCTCAACCAAATAATAACAAGCATTTCCCATATTTATTCTGTGTTTAATTTCGTCTCAAGTGTCATTTATATTTGAAGAGTCCACTGCAAGAATGATGGATGTCATTTGGAATACATTTTTCAGGAGAAGCAATTGAAAGTTTGAAATGCTTAGCGCTCAAAGCTTAACTGTGATTTTCCGATCATTACTGGACAATGACTATCAGTGTTAATGCCCTATAACTCTCTCTGTACATTCTATATGTCTTCAGCTATGCATTGACAGTCTTGGTTCATTTTCGACAAGAAAGTGACATTCATCATTCTTGCAGTGGACTCTTTATTTGTTACTGTTGCTCAGCTATGCATTGACAGTCTTGGTTCATTTTCGACAAGAAAGTGACATCCATCATTCTTGCAGTGGACTCTTCATTTGTTACTGTTGCTCCAACGTATACGAAAAAAGAGCTTGTTACGAAACCCCAACATAAGCCTTATTTTGATATAACTAAAATAAGTTATTCATGTATTTTCTAACATACCTAGGCCTATATAAGATAACAGAAGTAAATCTAAATACTGTAACTAAGCATTGCTTCGAATATAAAATGCTTCATATTACTTGTAAATACTACTAGTTTATTTGTGTTTCCAAAACCGAATAAAAATGTAGGCTAATAAATTAGATTTTTTATCTATATACCTAATGGTGTTTTCTAACCTCCGAACGCTCTATATGACCGAGGCGGAATGAAAGACCTAAAATACCGTAGACAGAGTAACTTTAATTTAGTTTTTGTGAGTCTCAAAATGTTAGGTCGGAAACGTGTAGGGCCTATTATTAGCTTGACTAACTACACGTTGCGGACTTTCTAGTAGACAGCAGAGGCTTCGTGTCATTTAAATTCACGTCTCATACCTTCAGCCATTCCAGCATGGTGAACTTCCAGCCTTTGATGGAGATTAATTACAGTGCTGGTAAGCGTGGGCATTAGAAATTATTCATAACGGCAGGTAACTTTCATATAAACATCACCATTAAGGTCATTTACGCCTGAAAAATAGGAAGGAGTAAAAGTACGTATGAGGGGAACAAAATATAACAGTGAAAGAACATTTCACGTCTGCAATGAAGTTCATCATGTAAGCATTATTATGGTCATAAATATGTCGTAATTGTATTTAATATATTACTTGCAAAATGCTCTTGAATTACGACTATTTTTTCAATAGCTTACTTACTTACTGGCTTTTAAGGAACCCGGAGGTTCATTGCCGCCCTCACATAAGCCCGCCATTGGTCCCTATCCTGAGCAAGATTAATCCATTCTCTATCATCATATCCCACCTCCCTCAAATCCATTTTAATATTATCTTCCCATCTACGTCTCGGCCTCCCTAAAGGTTTTTTTCCCTCCGGCCCCCCAACTAACACACTATATGCGTTTCTGGATTCGCCCATACGCGCTACATGCCCTACCCATCTCAAACGTCTGGATTTAATGTTCCTAAGTATGTCAGGTGGAGAATACAATGCGTGCAGTTCTGTGTTGTGTAACTTTCTCCATTCTCCTGTAACTTCATCCCGCTTAGCCCCAAATATTTTCCTAAGCACCTTATTCTCAAACACCCTTAACCTATGTTCCTCTCTCAGAGTGA
This sequence comes from Periplaneta americana, assembly GCF_040183065.1. Taxonomy (NCBI): domain Eukaryota; kingdom Metazoa; phylum Arthropoda; class Insecta; order Blattodea; family Blattidae; genus Periplaneta; species Periplaneta americana. The sequence goes on from NC_091123.1 coordinate 154,526,782, forward strand.
GAGTCCAAGTTTCACAGCCATATAGAAGAACCGGTAATATAACTGTTTTATAAATTCTAACTTTCAGATTTTTGGACAGCAGACTGGATGACAAGAGCTTCTCAACCGAATAATAACACGCATTTCCCATATTTATTCTGCGTTTAATTTCCTCCCGAGTGTCATTTACATTTGTTACTGTTGCTCCAAGATATTTGAATTTTTCCACCTCTTCGAAGGATAAATCTCCAATATTTATATTTCCATTTCGTACAATATTCCCGTCACGAGACATAATCATATACTTTGTCTTTTCGGGATTTACTTCCAAACCGATCGCTTTACTTGCTTCAAGTAAAATTTCCGTGTTTTCCCTAACCGTTTGTGTATTTTCTCCTAACATATTCACGTCATCTGCATAGACAAGAAGCTGATGTAGCCCGTTCAATTCCAAACCCTGCCTGTTATCCTGAACTTTCCTAATGGCATATTCTAAAGCGAAGTTAAAAAGTAAAGGTGATAGTGCATCTCCCTGCTTTAGCCCGCAGTGAATTGGAAAAGGATCAGATAGAAACTGACCTATACGGACTCTGCTGTATGTTTCACTGAGACACATTTTAATTAATCGAACTAGTTTCTTGGGAATACCAAATTCAATAAGAATATCATATAATACTTCCCTCTTAACCGAGTCATATGCCTTTTTGAAATCTATGAATAACTGATGTACTGTACCCTTATACTCCCATTTTTTCTCCATTATCTGCCGAATACAAAAAATCTGATCAATAGTCGATCTATTACGCCGAAAACCGCACTGATGATCCCCAATAATTTCATCTACGTACGGAGTTAATCTCCTCAAAAGAATATTGGACAAAATTTTGTACGACGTCAACAAAAGTGATATTCCTCGAAAGTTACCACAGTTCGTTTTGTCCCCCTTTTTAAAAATAGGTACAATTATGGACTCCTTCCATTGTTCTGGTACAATTTCCTTTTCCCAAATAGCAAGTACAAGTTTATAAATTTCGCTATATAATGCACTTCCACCCTCTTGTATTAATTTTGCTGGAATTTGATCAATACCTGGAGACTTGTACTTTTTCAGATTTTCTATCGCAATTTCGACTTCTGAAATCGTGGGTTCGGGTATAAATGGCTCAGCAGTTTGTATTTCAATATCGTCCCGATCATTTCTATTTGGCCTATGTACATTTAGTAGTTGCGCAAAATAGTTTTTCCATCTGTTTAGGATTTTCATCTTGATTATACATCTTAATTACACAACTTTCAACACTATATCGCTTCAGAATATGTATTTTATAGCTTTCGCGTGTTAAATATTACAGTACCTGGTTAACTAGTTTCAGCCTGTTATTGGCCATCTTCAGAACTGGTTGGTGCTGGTCTTGGCGCCTTTTGTTTGTTTTTCCTGTGGGGGTGTGTTTGTGTAGTGTAATGTGGAGTCAAAGAGTGTATGTTCTGAAATTGAGTTGTGTGTTGAGAATTTTATTTGGATGTGTTTTTGTATGTCAGCCTTTGAGAAGCTTGTCGGAGCCGGGAACGGGAACGTGAAAGTTAATAGTGAATTCTCACATTTAAATACATTTATTTTAACAATATTTCCGTTCTTGTTCTCGTTATCGTTTGCCCTCGCTGTTTATTGTGGACCAGCCTTAAGACCACATAGCTACGGCGGGGAACTTTGTTGCTCGTATAAGTACTGTTTAATTAGGAACTACATATCTACTATCGCTTCGCCTGGAAAGAACCTCGTTACTCTGTTAACGAACACTGTATCTTCTTTCAGCAAGGAGAGGCAGCCAAGTTCGTTGACATCATCTTGGTTGATGGATTAGGGCGTGAAGAAGGCTTTCATCTGCTTGAAATAAAGCTCCATGTTCTAAAAATGCATATTAAGATTGAGTTAAAAACGGAATTGATCAGCTATATACAATGATTGCATATGGCGAGTAAACCTTCATATCGCTGTTCAGAAATTAGTCATCATCTGCAAGAAATAATTTCGTTAGTTTTCAGTTCTGTCTAATATGATCTAAATCACTAATTAACCTCAGGTGTCATTATTTCTGATATTGTTAGTCTTGCAATTTCCAGAAATTCCTTGTAAAATAACTATTTATGCAATGAGTTACGAAATGATAGTGTTTTAAGCACGAGAAGTAAAGATTGTCCACCGACCCTTCGGTAGTAGTGTATTTCTAAACAAAAACGTGTCCTGGCTCTGGGATTTCGGTAGTACCGGTAGTAGTAGTTTTACTCGTTGTCCCCGTCATCTTCGAATGTCAGACGTAAATGAAATGCATGTGTTTAAATCTAGATATAGAGGTTGTTAGGTCTGTGAAGTAGACTTCATTATGAAATTGATAAAATATGAATAAAATATTACTTTGTATAAATGCAAAATTCACAATAATGTGAAAATCATAAAAGTGCCCTGGCACCGTCTGGTCTCAAAAAATAGTACCCTGGCACCGCCCGGTCTCAAAAATGGTACCCTGGCACTGCAAGGATCCGCCAGGTGTATTTTTACTTTTCGAGATAAAAAAATTATTTTGTATTACGAAACATTTCATTGCGTGTTTTGGGAGAGCTTTTCGTTCTGCAAAGGAATTTTAAAATTTACATTTGTTCGGATCAAATTTCCGCACATTTAAACGACAAAACTAAAATTATTTCAATCATTTATTATCATAATACTCTGCTCTCTTAAACCGACTGAGCATATTGGGAATTAAATAAATGACTTTCCCAAAACACGCCGTGAAATGTTTCGTAGAAAGCAAGTTTTATCTCGAAAAGAAGCAGAAACGAGCGAATTTCTATTTATCTTTTTTTGTTTTATGATACTTGCAAGGAATAATCGCACTGAAATTAATGACATTACTTACGGTTCACCCTATATATATTATACATTTCTCTGAAAAAATCCGGAGTTCTATTTCGTGCAGATCCTGTGAGAAGTCGTAGATTGAACTGAAGGATGTACGGAAGGATTTCTCAGAGTATAGTAGTAGTAGTATTTATTCCATATTTATAAACCCTATTTTACATATAGTATATTAGGGTTATATTTTAAACTAATCATAACAAATTGAAACTTACAGACTACCATACAATAAATATACACTTGTAAGCGTAAAAGATATATAAATTAATTAGATTAAGGCTTTAAAATTACAATCGAAAAACATAGAGAATTTAACATGAATAGACATGTTGCACTTATAGATAATATTAAAACACTTCGCTAATATACACACATACATACATACATACATACATACATACATACATACATACATACATACATACATACATACATACATACATACATACTGTACATCATACATACATACATGCATACTTAGATACATACTTATGTAGACACATAACATATAGATACATACGGTGGATAAACATTAATTTGATTGAAGGCTTGAAATTATAATCGAAATACCTAGAGAATTTAACATGAATAGACATGTTGAACTTGTAGATCATATTAGGACATTTCGCTAATATATGTAAATTTGTAGACATAATATAATAACATGTATACATATATTTATAAATATACGGATGCATGCATGCATACATACATACATAGACTCGCACACACAGATACATACATACATACATACATATATATACACACACACACATATACACAGCAAGATGTACCTCATTAACAGTTAATTGGAAAGAATGAACAATATTAAATACCTTGGACATTCATTATCATTTACACATGACTTTGATATACAAAATAAATTTACCAAATTTATGAAAAACATAATGCATAATAAATACAATTTTAAAACCATAATTTATTTAGAGTTATACACGAATCGCAATTTTAAAAACTCTTGCCCGACAGTTTTAATCGCTGCCGAGATGGACTTCATGAGACACAAAATGGAACCACGAAAGAAATAATGATATCCTGAAATAACTCAAAGTCCAATCAATATTACAATATGTTAATCATTTCAAAAGGATGGATAGAACACTCATACCGAAACAAATCCTGCATTACGCTCCTCGTGAAAGAAAATTGGCCTACTGTTATTTTCCATGAAACTTTGGTATAATCATTGCTCATTATAATTATTACTGTTATCATAGCCTCATTGTTTTTAGTAATCTCTTAGTTGAGAAGGAGATTTAAATTGTTGTCATTAATCCTAAAAATGTTAACGGTGTTCGGATTTTCATAGCTTTGTTGCTCTTAAGACATACTGTAGATAGCAGTATTCAGTCTTTTAATACGAGTATTTAATTCTACTGGTATATTTTACTGATTTTCCTGTATTCCAGGCAAGTAGATAGCCAGATAATATGTATATGCTGTAGAAATGCACAAGAAAATGTTGCATTAATTCACTCTCAATATTACACTTGGTATTACGAACCATCTATTTAAAACTGTGAGTAAAATTAACATTTCAGTTGTGGTTTAAACGCTGTCCAACATTGAGCGTTCGAGCCGTTTATAACCCCACTGTCGGGCGGTGGATGTTTCTCTGGTTTAAGTGATTTGTTAAAACTGTAATCCTTGTAAGAGGATTGTCTGAATTTTGTAATAATGCTGTAATATTGTCATCATCACTAATATCATCGATGTTGTCTTTAACGATTACTTTCGTTCGCCAGCCCCGATTCTCTTAAAGTTGTTTATGCATCTTTTTCATTATTTTTCTATCTTACCTTACTCCGTAGAAATATACTGAATGACAATTTTTGTTATTTTATTAGGCCTATCTGGAATACGTGAGATACTTCTTCACAAAACGAAGAAATATCATCTCTGATGATTCAATTCGTTTTAGCTGTTCGGACGTTGCTGTGTAGTAGCTTTCAGTTTCATGTAATATTCTTAACATTGCAACGATTTTATACTAATTTAATAAAATTAATATTCTTACGTTGATGTTTTATTTAAGGGGTAAGGTACAGCTTACAGCAGTAAAATTTTGGAAATATTCAACATTTTTTTCCTCCATTACTGTACCTTTTACAATAATGAAAATTAGTATGTGTAAAACAGTATCCTTCTGCTATATGAAAAAATATTTTACGATTTGAAAAAAATTATTTACATTTTTTTTTTCAAAATTCAGTTCACTGTGCAGTGATGAAGGGTTTCCCACATAACTCAAAAACTATCCAACATCCTTGATGAAATTTTTTGTGTGTATTTATGCATGTTATACATACAATATGATGCAAGATCACTTCTCTACCTTTAATAGATTGTCTGATAAAAAATAAATTCATTTTAAAAAAGGTCAAATATCAGTATTTTCTTCGAACACAAAATCAAAAAAATATATTTATTAAGGAATGTAGTTGAAAGAGCATGATATTGTAAACATGAGTTTCAGCAATAAAATAAAAGAGAGAGAGAACATGAAAAAGTTAACAAGTTTATGAGTTATGTATGAGGGAAACGCTTCATCACTGCACAGTGAACTACCACCATTTTGAATTTTGAAAAAAATTTAATAATAATAATAATAATAATAATAATAATAATAATAATAATAATTTTTAAATCTTAAAAATATATTTTTTTTCATATAGCAGGAGGACAGTGTTTTACACATACAATTTTCATTATTGTACAAGATACAGTAATGGAGAAAAAAATGTTGAATATTTCCAAAAATTTTACTGCTGTAAGCTGTACATAATCCCTTAACGCTGTATTGTGCCACAATATTGTCTGAATCTATTACTTCATTTCAGCGTCTTTTGACGTATAAAACGTTGGATTGTAATTTAGGTATTTAAGTTCATTGACTTGTTCAATTTTTTTTCTTTTGTTTACAACTCTAATGTTTAATGATTGTTCTCTAAATGTCTTCACTTTAGTGCTTCTATTTTAAAATTATATTTTGTTTGGTTTAGTTTGTGTACTCTTTCTTTAATATCATTTTGCTATCTCTCCATTGCAAGCTGATAAATTGCAAAGATAATGGTAATAAAATTCTAGCGGTTGATAGTTAAAACATGTTTAATGTCATTACCAGACGTTTTTACGACTCCAAGTCATTACATTGTCTGGAGGAAATCTTGCAAAAGTTTCGATGTCGACCTATAATTTATGGATTTAAAACTGTCTTGTAATTCTTTTTAGCAAGCTTATTTATTTATACACCGTAGTATATGCAAATGATCAATTGTATATTAACGCTGCGTACATTCCATAGTCGTTAGTTCGAATCCCGCCTCAAGTATGGATGTTGATTCATTGTCATGTTAGGCGAAGGCTTGGTGCCGTACTGACTCTTACAATGGAAGTCCCATCTTGCGTTTGTATAGCGGTAGTCGAGAAAACTCTAGATATGGACTTACACAGTAAGTTAGTACATGTCGATTATGAGTTGAGAAAGAAAGAAAGAAAGAAAGAAAGAAAGAAGGAAGGAAGGAAAAAAGGGAATAGGAAGAAAAGCATTTTGTCCAATTTTTTATATTAATTGGAACCAGTGGCGTACGCAGAATTCTGTCAAGGTAGGAGTAATTATTAAAACTGTTATAACAATTTACATTATCGGTATTTTAAATTTTGTATATTATTATTATTATTATTATTATTATTATTATTATTATTATTATTATTATTATTATTATTATTATTAAAAATATGAACTGTCAAATGCACAAAACTTTAAACCAACGTTTCACGATAAAGTCAGAACTCTTAACGAACGGATGAATACGGTACCGATCTTAAAATGAGTTTAAAATCGACAATTCATAATATTTCACATCTGCACTGCAGAACTGTCAAAACAACCTTTTCAATATTAGACTATGTTTCACAATACTTTAAGTTAAATTTAATATTGTGTCGACTTCATTTTATTACAAGATCGGTATACTAAGCTGTAAGTCTCTCTATAATGAAAGCAGCATTGTTATAGAATAATTCGAACGTGCACAGGGATTATATCGATGTAGATTTTGTTACTCTGAGAGTGAAAAATTAGAGAAGGGAGAACGATTATGGATAAAAAAAATATTCAAATCTAAATGCCGTATGTAATTCTTTTTTTTTTTTAAGTTTAAGAGGGGGGGGAGTTCAAACCCGGTAACCCCATCCTTGCGTATGCCGCTGATTGGAACACAAAACTTATAAAACGGATCTTCGAGTACATACATAAAGCTGTTTAGATTTATTTTAAAAGAGCGTGCTGTTTTGCCATTGCAAAAGTGGCATTATTATTATACATATGTAATCTTTTAATTAGAGGTTGAAATGAATATTATTTTACATCTTGATTACACAACTTTTAACACTACATCAACTCGGAATATAAAGTATATACGTATGTATGTATATATATATATATATATATATATATATATATATATATATATGCTTTCACGTGTTAATTACTAGGTTACCTTGTTTGACTAGCTTCGGCCTGGGGGTCATCATCAGAACTGGGTGATCTTTGCGCCTTCTGATTCCGTTTGCTGTGGGGGTGCGTTAATTAACACGTGAAAGCATATGTATGCACTGTATATTCCAAATATTATTTAATGATCAGAAAAAGAACTCGGTTAAAAGCGCGGTAATTGGAAATTTAAATTACTAACAGAAATATCCAGACAAATATGTACAAAATTATTAAATTTGGGCTTCAAATATGCATACTATTTGATATAATTGTAATAGGATAATTACGAGTATTGCTAATAATGAATTTAAGATTTTCTCTACTGTTACATTATGTCGCAGAAATTGTTTTACTTTCTACTTCATAAAACTTAATGAAATCCATATCTATATTAAGGAAGCGGGAAACGGTACGTAGAATTGCGCAATTAACGCATTCCTCAGATGATCAATAATTATGAGATTTTTCAGTATTTATTACTGTAGAATATGCCACCAGTGTAGCTCAGGCGCTAGCGCTTTCGCCTCCTGAACAGGGACTGCGTTCGGGCATTGTTTCCATTCCCACTTGTGTTTATTTCGAGATTTTTCCAAACTGGAAGGCGAATATTTATTTATTTATTTATTTATTTATTTATTTATTTATTTATTTATTCTGACATAGTTAAGGCCTTAAAGCCTTCTCTTGCACTCAAGCAGTATAAGAACAATAGCAAATATAAAAATGACAGCAATACAGGAACAATATACAAATAATAATAATAATAATAATAATAATAATAATAATAATAATAATAATAATGAAAACAAGTTTAGTTACATGTAACTCTAACAATCAAACAATTACATCAATGTGAATCGAAATAATTGTTAAAGTAATAGATAAAATTTATATATTAAAAATAAAAATCATGAAAAATTATATTTTAGGAAAGCTCACAATCTAAGCAGCCTGTTTAACAAGCGAGTTTTGAAATTATTAAATGTCTGACAGCTCCTTAAGTCCCCCACTACGAATCCTCCGCCTCATTTCGCTATCACTAATTTCATTGACGACAAACAACCTGGTAATTGGTGCAACGTCATGAAATTACGACTAGAGAAACCATAAATTGACGCTCTTTTGGGAAATTTGAACGTTGGTGGAAGAAATTGTTAGTAATTTTTTATGGGTTAATATGTTCAGTCATTCATTCATTTATAGTGTTTTGTCCAAGGTCTTTCAAGAGAAGGTCTTTCACTGCAAACCCAGTATTCTCTAGTCTTTTCTACTTTCTGCCGTCCTCTCAGTCTCCTCATATGATCCATATATCTTTTCGTCTATCATCTGAGATCTTCTTCTGCCCCGAACTCTTCTCCCGTTCACCATTTCTTTCAGTACATCCTTCTGAAGCAGTTTCTTCTCACCCAGTGACCCAGCCAATTCCTTTTCCTCTTTCTGATCAGTTTCAGCATCAATCTTTCTTCACCCACTCTTTCCAATACAGCTTCGTTTCTCATTTCGTCTGTCCATTTCACACGCTCCCTCCTTCTCCATATTCACATTTCAAATGCTTGTAGTCGCTTCACTTCATTTCGTCGTAATGTCCATGTTTCTGCTCCCATACAATGCTACACTCATACAAAACACTTCATTAGTCTCTTTCTTAGTTCTTTCTCCAGAGGTCCACAGATGCTCAGTCATATTATGTTAAATCATTGACCAAGATAATTGTCAAAAAGAATTTCACTTCTGTACAGATCGATTATTTAGTCCTAACAGCTCAGCGACGCGAAAGAGGGGAAGTAATAGGAGGAGTGGTGAGAGTTCCGGAGTAGAGATAAGGGCGAGCGGTCGATAAAGGCAAGCGAGCGAATAACCCAAACACCCCTTGGCGTAACTAAATGGACTCGCCTGTCCCACGCGCACATCTCCGGCGACTGTCAGGACTAAATATTCGTACTGTACATTTTAATATGTATGTTTAATATACATAATATTGTGTATCTAAACCTGTGTATTTGTCTTGCGAAGTAAAGCCGCATATCATATCCCTTGCGGATAGGAAACAGAACTGGACACCATATGGACGAAGCTAACAAGCACATGAAGTGTGGGCAGTACTTAATTACTGAAATTAGAGAAGTCGGAACGTTCAGTGAAGTGCTGGTCTAATGACGACAAACAAGCTTCTCTAGGGGGTTTCTCTGACTGACTCTGTACCATTAACAAGCTGATCCCAATTGTTTCCTCTAGCTTTCGCCTGGGTGTAAAGAAACCTGAAGCCATATGTCTTCATTATCCTCTTAAAGGTTTTCCCTTGTATCTTCGTCCTTAGGTTGCTTTAAGTGTGTACTGAAATAAAGCTTCCAACAATCAGTAAGTATGCATCGTTTGTGTGAGGTAGTGAGTTGCATCCGGAAGGCGGGAATATAGACTCACTCTGATAACGACAAACACAAAGTGGCTTGGAGTCCTTGGGCCAAGGTCGTCTCGCCACCAGAAATTGTGGATGGGGTATGCTGCGCGCGAAACGTATCATGTTTCTTCTCCAGCATCTGATTGCAGAGGAGGATATTTGATACTGCCGTATAATTAGTAGAGTTCATCCACTTGCATACAACTTACTATGCTCACACTTTATCAATTTTTGAGTTTATATTAAGCATGATTTTATGTTGCATATAAGTGCATATTTTCGTCATCCTTATAAGTGCATAATGTTTTCAATACTTTAAGACATACATGGGCACAATTTTCGGTTACGTGAGGCACTCGATTTGAAATAGTTTGTTTACTAGGAGAGCAGACTGCAGAGTAGGATGGGAAATATAAACTGCTGTGACCTGCGTCACCTTATCGTAATCGCTGAGGCGGTCAGTGGCGAATTATTAGGAAAGCGCTTGGTTAAAGTGAGAGACTCGAAAACTTTTATTCAATTTTGCAAATTAATTCGGCAGCTTTAATCATAAACCTCTTTACTATTTCTCCATAATTGAATTGATTTAAATCACAGGCGAGAAATTGCGTAACTAGCCAATAATATTCCATCACGTTGTTTACGTTTATTTTTCTTGAATATTCTGGCGTTTATCAAGATTGCTTAATAGATTTGCACGTTCTCGACCTAAAATAATTTCAGAAAATCATATTTCGTTTTCTAAGCACATTTAATATTTTTTTATATAAATTTCTTCTGGAAATAATACGTACAAACAACATTTAATTCCTCGTACCTTCTAATGCAGGGTGTTTAAGGTATAATGTCGTATTTAGTGTACTATGCAAATGTTAAGATCATCAATTTTCTTCGGAATAGTACGAAAAATAGCATTTAATTTGTCTTACCTTCTAATTCAGCATGTTCTTTGTGACATAAGGAGTAATGTCGTTGTATATAAAATTTATTAATGCCTAATAGGATTTTCGAGCATAACATACATCGTATGTTCTCCCCTTCTAAACAGCAAAAAAACTCTTCCTCCCATTTCTCATGAAATAATCGTTTTCCAACGCATACACACTGCTTTGATAATGCCATTATGCCACCATTGATATTGCTTATGAAACTGATAATAGAACCAGCCCACGCCTAGGAGCTGCGTGAGGGAGAAACGGGGACTGTGAAGGTGATGTCACTCAGAGCGATTTCAGTGAGGCATTATTTCTCAAGTGAGGCACGATGCCCATCCGTGCTTTAAGACCTATACGGCATATTTACAAGATTTTTTCCTCGTGGACTCAAAAAGCAGGGAACTGCGTTTGAAATACGAACACTCGAACATCACGTGATCCATAAAGACAGTTTTTGTTAAATGCCATGGAAGAGTTCAGTTAGATCCACCTGACCCACTGTTAACCTGATCAGAAATGTGGCTCAATGCGGCATTAAGTATGTTATTCTCAACATCTACAAACAGTTAAAAGAGGTGGTTAATTCGCTGGACTCTACATAATAATGCTGCGTCTAATGAGACAGCTCAGAATGTACTGGCAATAGAGATGGGAACGATATATCGGTCTTTACGAAATACCGATATTTTCGTTTCGATATATCGATATATTGGTATCGAAATTTTGATTTAGTGTATCGTATAATATATCGGTTTTCTCATAAATTTGTTTTTTTTTTTTTTTTTGTGGAATTATTATCATTATCTATGCCATTAGGAAAGTTCATGATAACACAGAGGGTTTGGAATTGAACGGGTTACATCAGCTTCTTGTCTATGCGGATGACGTGAATATGTTAGGAGAAAATCCACAAATGATTAGGGAAAACACGGAAATTCTACTTGAAGCAAGTAAAGCGATAGGGTTGGAAGTAAATCCCGAAGAGACTAAGTATATGATTATGTCTCGTGACCAGAATATTGTACGAAATGGAAATATAAAAATTGGAGATTTATCCTTCGAAGAGGTGGAAAAATTCAAATATCGTGGAGCAACAGTAACAAATATAAATGACATTCAGGAGGAAATTAAACGCAGAATAAATATGGGAAATGCCTGTTATTATTCGGTTGAGAAGCTTTTGTCATCTAGTCTGCTGCCAAAAAATCTGAAAGTTAGAATTTATAAAACAGTTATATTACCGGTTGTTCTGTATGGTTGTGAAGCTTAGACTCTCACTCTGAGAGAGGAACAGAGATTAAGGGTGTTTGAGAATAAGGTTCTTAGGAAAATATTTGGGGATAAGAGGGATGAAGTTACAGGAGAATGGAGAAAGTTACATAATGCACAACTGCACGCATTGTATGCTTCACCTGACATAATTAGGAACATTAAATCCAGACGTTTGAGATGGGCAGGGCATGTAGCACGTATGGGCGAATCCAGAAATTCATATAGAGTGTTAGTTGGGAGGCCGGCGGGAAAAAGACCTTTGGGGAGGCCGAGACGTAGATGGGAAGATAATATTAAAATGGATTTGAGGGAGGTGGGATATGATGGTAGAGACTGGATTAATCTTGCTCAGGATAGGGATCAATGGCGGGCTTATGTGAGGACGGCAATGAACCTCCGGGTTCCTTAAAAGCCAATGAGTAAGTAAGTGTTATCATTATCAACAACAAAATCCACACTAGACAACTCCGATAATTCCCGAGAGATGGCGCTAATGAAGGTGGACAGTTACATAATTGTGCAACCTTGAAATATCCAGTACAATCAGTACCTTGCTCTAATTGGCTGAACTGGAATTCGAATTCAAACTGTTGAAAAATGAGCAGCTGTATCTGTTTCAATAAATGTTTGCATGAAATTGTGTTTTCTTGCTGTAAATGGTCCCAGGGAAAATTACTTTCTGGACGGTCTCTTAATTGTGTTCGAGTGGCCAAAATTTGCATAAGCACTGTTTTGACATTAACATGGTTGACGAAAAAAAACATAACTTTTTTTTTATCTGCCACCATGAGAATGTTTGCTTGTGAGCAATCTGTTATAAGGTAATCTGGGGTAATAAGGCATACCTAAGGAATAAAACGTTCTTTCTTTGAAATGAAGACGTTTAACAATTTTTAAATTAATGGAATAGCATACTTTTATATTTATCCTATAATATTTTACTTCAAATAAATATTCAGACAGACACATAAATGCTGTGAGCAATGAAAATTAACATCATGTCACTGGGCCTTATATCTGCTGTGACAGGTAATAAGGCCCACAATAAAGAATATAAGTATTGAACACAATTTGGGCATACAAAGTCTTCATTTTTTTCCTCAGTGAGACCTAAACATTCATCGTGCATCCAACATTCACAAGAGACACACACATGTATATCTACAACAATTCTCTTCGCAGACAGAACACATCCGCGTCCCCTGGATGTTTAAAAACCCTGAAGTTGATGGTTCATCCTATGCGCTTTCTGCATTAGGAATTGTCAGTCTTTCGTTTGTTTCATTTCTTGCAAAAAAGATTGTGCTTCAGAGTTTGAACTTTATAGTTCAGGGACTTCTATGAACTTGTGGGCGTTTGCACGTTTGATCTGTTACTTCGCGCCAATTTTAATTTATGGAGTGCTCATATGCTCATTAGCGAAAGTTTCACGGTAGCCCCAAACTTCTTAATGTTTACACAAAAACGTGCGTGTAATATTATATTAATAACACAGTAAAACGATTAAATATCAACTTAAATTTTGCAAAGTTTTTATAATGAAAGCTGAAATAATCACACATAACTTGTTGCCACCAATCAGCTACAAACAAGAACGATGATCTAACTTTTTTATACCTCACTCGAATGCAAGAAGAGCTATTGCTATCTTTTGCAAAAGTGTATAGCTAATGGCAAAACTAGGTCTTGCGCCTTATAACATGCTGGGCCTTAATACCCCCAGGTATCGTATGTGATTAGTCGGTTCTATTTGGAGTATGCTCCTAGAGGTAAAAGAGATTTGGGAAGACAGAGATTACGATGGAGAGAGACCACACGTGATGGGGACGGAACGGGCACTAGATCAAGCCGTGGATGACGATGATTAGTTCATGTGTACAAATCAGAGTGCTGCATTGGAGTTAAATCGCTCGCTTGAACTCGATCGAGTGCCGCACCCTCGAGTGAGTTACGATCGGTCGTGATACGCTCGTAATAAATAGAAGCACAGTACAAGGTCATCTCACCGACATATCTTATCTTGTATGGAAGGCGACAGATAAGATACACATATGTTTTGCTCACACGGTAAAAATAAGGCTTTATTTTCTGCGTTTATGACAAACGTTTAATGGAACAGTCAATGGAACGTACCAAAACAGGAACATGAAGTTATAAATAAAATAGTATGAAAAACTTCGATATACAGTTATTATTGCTAATTAATAATTATTCAACATTTGATTTACCACATATATAATATGATAGGTCCTTACATAGTATTCCGCCTATATACTGCGACAATGTAGAAACGTTTTACAAAATATTATTGATATAGCAGTAGATTAATAACAATATTATTACAGAGATAACGTCACAGGAAATATAATAAAACGAATAATCATGCTGCACAACTGTTACAGACGCAAAGATATTTATATTACATTTTAAAGCAAGTTTTGTAGTTGTACTATGAAGAGGTTAGTTAAACACTGCAAAGTTTTGAAATGATAAACATCTATGATGTTACTACACAGTTCATCACTGTAACAAGAACGAGTATCTAACGCTCTGCTTATACCGTTCGAGGATTTATCGCTCGTGACAATTTTATTCATCATGCATGTGCCCTACATATCGGATTATGCTATGAACTACTTGGCGCTCGATCGAAAATCCGATGCAGACCTCTGGTACAAATTCCAGATTCTCTTTGATGCAGTTGTATGTTTATTGTTTAGTTTTGGTTATATTCATTTTTTATTCTTACGTTCCTTATATTCATATCCATACTTATTATTATTAGGCGGCTTTCATATAGTGGTTTCCCCTCACATTTCTGTATATGGTTCACCACCACACTTGATTACATTTAATCACATATCCTAATATATTTCCCCTATCATTATCTTCCAGTACATAAAGTTAAACTCTACTTCTGTCTACTGTTTCCTTCCTCCACCCTTTATGACTAGGGAAAGGAAGTTCATGCATTTGCATATTTGTTCTCTATCGTTTTGTGAATATGCTGAAAGATTATCTACATGAATCACACAGTTCTGCATACAATGATATTACTTTTACTGTGCATAAAAGTGCATATTTTGTCTTTATTTATAAAAGCATCATATTTCAACATTTATGCAGGCAAACTGTATATTATGTATGTTTATTTATCTTTCCCTCATTTTTAAAAGTGTGTAACCTCTTAAACACGACTAATTTATGTTTACGAATTTTGAACGTAACGATGACGCCCTCATAGGGAGCCTCTCAACTTAGCAATTGGTATTCCTTTACTGCAGTCTTTAGCAGATTTCGATAGAACAATATCCAGTTTAACATCAGTTGCAAGAAATGTAGGAGATAAAGTGAACGAGAAAACAGCAAATATCCTTTCCAAAAACCCTGGCTATTATCAACTTAAAGAAATTCAAGATATTCTCGAAGGAAAAACACCCCAAAAACCAACAAAATTTTCTATAGAACAACTCACAACTTTTGTGCAAGCCCCTCTTACTTCTTGTGACGTAGAACAAAGTTTTTCGCGCTACAAAGCTATGCTGAGAGACAACAGGCGAAGAATGACAACAGAAAACATACGTCATTGCTTAGTTGTGAACTGTAACAGCGTAAATGGAGCATTCAGCAATGAGGCAAGCACTTCAAAATCCATAGACTAAACATAAGTTAACTATACCTTATTATTCTGTTAAAATAATCTCAGACTGATAATGCATATTTTGTAGCATATTTATCTATTTTTACGGCATAAATGCATGCGTATTCTTCACACTTTTAGGGCATGAACTTCCTTTCCCTGTTTATGACATACCGTAAACTCTTCACCTTCTATATCTTCCTTCTATCACATTCCCGATAACTATACAATAATTATCTACCTTGTTCTTGTTTCGAAACACTCTCGGCTATAGTCTACTAATTCTCTTCTACTATCATTGCTATCTTTCATTCCTATTTTCCCTGGAAGCAATAGGTTGGCTTAAACTAGATAAGAAAAGAAATTTACATTCACTTCTCTTTCTCTTCGAAATCTTGAACTCTTCTATTCCTTCGTACATGTCGTCTCGCTTCACTTACATTTCTTCCACCACAATCTGAACACACCCTCTCGCCATGAAACAATACTAACAATACCATCCCATCTCACCTCCTCATACTCATCCTCTTTCACAATAACCCTGCCAAGACTCTGGAATTCGTTACCTGCTAGCATCAGGGACTGTCGAAATAAAACTCAATTCAAACGCAAACTTACTAGGCACTTGGTCAGTAATTGAGACTCATTCAGACATGGTTTCTTGTAAATATTTCTCTTAATATATCACAAAACATTTAAATATCCGGTAATTTCATCACTATAGAATTTTGTTATTCTAGGTTTAATTTGTAATTCAGTAAATATAAAAATATTCTTTGTTCTTAACTTCTATGATAAAATGTCTAGCTTTCATTAATCAGGTAATCTTGTCGTACTTTAATTTTTATTGTAATTGTAATTGTAAATTTAATACTAATTGTAATTTTATTCTTCATATTATAGTTGTAATCCCCTGGTAGAGCGGCAGAGAAGGCTTGACGGCCTTACCTCTACCAGGTTAAATAAATAAATAAATAAATAAATAAATAAATACTATTTTGTGCGAGATCGTGCGTATTTGCTTGGTTTCCGCATAAAACCAATCCGCGGTAAGTCTAAAATTCCACGTTCATTATTCCCAACCTAACACATAACAATTTCCCTCTTCTTACCGCTTAAGTGACATATTGACTTTACTGCTTTAGGCTTTTAACATATTTTTAGAGACGTTCAGTATAGTAATAATTATAAATTGGAAACTTACCACTGCAATTTCACCTAAATTGCACTGTTAATTATTGTTTTTAAATATTTGCAAAAATTAAATAAACTCTAAATCATTACATAACCTTACCGTTTGTTTTAAGTTCGCATTTTTAGACTGGGGAGAAAAAAAGACTGACGTATATCACGGCCAGCTGGAGTATAGTAAACATAGAAAACATTTTAAAGCAACAATGTTGAAGATAGATATTTTCGTTTTGCAAATTTGCCATCATTGAACAAAAACCAAGATGGAGATTTCATTGCAACTAATTAGAAATTCCTCTTTCAGGTATGTAATAAACGATCTTCGCACAAAATAATGTACTATACACGAGCGGTATGTTTTCTTTCAATTATCGGAAATTAAAAAACCTCAACTACGTTTCGCTTTTTCAAACTTTTCCTCGAACATGAAAACTTCAACATACCGCTCTTGTAACGCATATTACTATTACGGCATAAATGCATACATATTCTTCACATTTTTAGGGCATGAACTTCCTTTCCCTGTTTATGACATATCGTAAACTCTTCACCTCCTATATCTTCTTTCTATCACATTCCCGATAACTATACAATACTTATCTACCTTGTTCTTGTTTCGAAACACTTTCGGCTATAGTCTACTAATTCTCTTCTACTATCATTGCTATCTTTCATTCCTATTATCCCTAATTTGTTTCTTATATACTGTACATGTATTTTATGTCATCGGTCAGATTTCGCACACGAAGTACTGTCTGCATTTTATGAACATTTTGATTTGATTTATTAATAATCTGTTTTGGCGATCTCTTTTTAAAATATGTCAGCTTATTCTGATAGCGCTGCTCAAATTTCGAAGTTCCTGTGAGAGTAAGAGCACAGTCTACTATATACAGTCACGAAACTTGAGGTGGTTTTTTGCAAATCTCGTGATAAAGCGCTCCAAGCGGTTAGCGACTAGAAACAATAGACTGTCCATGGTCGACTTTGGACTGTGTCGCATTTCCATCGAGTGTTAGCTCGTTGCGTATTTCAAATTGATGCTTGTGAAATGTTCGTTATTGGTTGTAATGAAAATGTTAATGGCTAAAATACAATAATTGGAATAATAATATTTTACTAGAGACGTAGATAGATTAAGTTTGTTTTAATGAAATTTATTGATCACGTTTTATTTTCAATTCTGGTGGGATTATTATTGCTTAGGGCTACTTTTTTTTTTTCTCAAAGGATATGTTTTTAATTATAGCTGTTAATTTTGTTGTTATTTTTATTTGTTACTTTACTAGAGACGTAGAAAAAGTCTGTTACAATAAAATTTATTGATCACGTTTTATTTCCAATTCTGGTGTCATTATTATTGCTTAACCTCATCTCACTTTGGTAACTACGTAAGCCTACACTACAAGTACCGGTACACATAAGTTACTCCATTAATTCATATTTCCATTATTATTGTTGTAAAGGGAAATGCAAATTAATATTTATTGGTTTCATAGTTAATTATCGCTATAATCTTGAGTGAGTGAAGCGATTATTGTAAATTTTAGTTCGTGTTGCACAACAAAAATAATATTAACCTATTTCATGCAGGTATCTTCGAGTTTGTGGTGGAATTTAATATACCTCATCAATAGTAATATACGTTACAAGAGCGGTATGTTGACGTTTTCATGGTCGAGGAAAAGATTGAAAAAGCGAAACGTAGTTGAGCTTTTTTAATTTCCGAGAACATGAAAACAAACATACCGCTCGTGTATCGTACATTATTTTGTGCGAAGATCGTTAATTACATACCTGAAAGACGAATTTCTAATTATTTGCAATGAAATCTCCATGTTCGTTTCTGTTTAATGACGGCAACTTCGGAAAACCAAAATATCTTTCTTCGGTTAAACTATAAAACGTCTTTGCTTTCTTCAATATTGTTGCTATAAAATGTTTTCTGTGTTTACTATACTCCAGCAGGCAGTGATATACGTCTGTCTTTTTTCCCCCCAGTCTATAAATGCGAACTTAAAACAAACGGTAATGTTATGTAATGATTTATTTTTCATTTTAATATTTTAACAATATTATTTATATAACATATTGCAGTAATAACATCTGCATCTGGAATCTTGTTGATTTTTTCACGGCTTCTTTAATGTTACTTGTATCAGGAATGCAATAAGTTTCGTGGAGTAGTAGACTTTACTTAATTTTTGCAAATATTTAAAAACAATAATTAACATTGCAATTTAGGTGAAATTGCAGTGGTAAGTTTCCAATTTATAATTATTACTATGTTAAACGTCTCTAAAATAATATGTTAAAAGCCTAAAGCAGTAAAATGAATGTCGCGCTTAAGCGGTAAGAAGAGGGAAATTGTTGTGTGTGTTACGTTGGGAATACTGAATGTGGTATTTCACACTTACCGCGTATTGGTTCTGTGCGGAAAACAAGCAAATACGCACGATCTCGCACAAAATAATAAATTAACTTTATGCATTTAATATTTCAATAATGGAAGGAAGGTGTTAATTTTTCCAAAAGAACACAACGAAAGTGTAACATATTTTGTCGTCTACTAGGAGAGAGATCTGCGATGATGAGGCGATAGTAGCGATCCTAGTGGTGGGCAACTACCCATGTTTGCATTTTTACTACATATTGAGCTTCGCGACTGTATATAGTAGACTGTGGTAATAATCTGTTTTGGCGATCTCTTTTTAAAATATGTCAGCTTATTCTGATAGCGCTGCTCAAATTTCGAAGTTCCTGTGAGAGTAGGAGCATGAATAAAGCGATCTGCTGAACGAGATCAACCTCTGCACTCGACGTTGGCGGGAAAGAATCGTGCAGGCACATTTATCAGAGTCGCGAGACACGAAGAGTAGGAGAGTTGACTCGCGAAGGCCATCGTCTTTGGATTCCGACTGTTATAGGTGGTTCGGAAGACGGACGCCAAGACAAGCAACCTCGGCTCGGCAGTCAAAAGAGCGCTTGTAGAGCTGAGGACTGTAGGCTCGGCCGGCAGCGCGCGCGTTGCTAAGAATACAGCAGTGGGGGCTGTCGGAACCCATATTTGGCAATGCCCCCGCCCGCCCCATGTGCTGCTGCTATGCTGTTGCTCCGCTCGAAGACTGCTTCAAACTCATTCTTGGGGCGCTGTAGCCTCCATGTTATTTTACTTTTTTTTTCGCCTCTCCCCACCTCACATCTCTTCCACAGCTGCTGAAACGCAATGTCTCCTAGAATATTGACTTTACTCTTGATGAGGTCGCCGGCCGTGTTGCTCGACATGACGCTCTTCAAATAAAGCGGCGTTAATATGCTCAACATTTAAAGGCACAAAATTGCGTACGTCATAACACATGACAAGCCGTATCACATATCCAGAAACCATGGTCTCTGGTATGTACACAATTTCCAACTATGGGTCCTCCTTCTGCATGTACTTGACACGGCACCCTGCTGTTGTTATTATTATTCGGTTGAGAAGCATTTATCATCCAGATTGCTCTCAAAAAGTTAGAATTTATGAAACAGTTATATTACCGGTTGGTCTGTATGGTTGTGAAACTCTTACTCTCACTTTGAGAGAGGAACAGGGGTTAAGGGTGTTTGAGAATAAGGTTCTTAGGAAAATATTTGGGAATGAAGTTACAGGACAATGGAGAAAGTTACACAACACTTAACTGCAGGTACTGAATTCTTCACCTGACATAATTAGGAACATTAAATCCAGATATTTGAGATGGACAGGGCATATGTATAGCACATATTATATAACATTTTTATTGAATTTGGTATTCCCAAGAAACTAGTTCGATTGATTAAAATGTGTCGCCATGACACTTACAGCAGAGTCCGTATAGGCCAGCTTCTGTCCGATGTTTTCCAATTCACTGCGGACTAAAGCACTATCACCTTTACTTTTTAACTTCGCTCTAGAATATGTCATTAGGAACGTTCAAGATAACACAGAGGGTTTGGAATTGAACGGGTTACATCTGCTTCTTGTCTATGCGGATGACGTGAATATGTGAGGAGAAAATCCACAAACGATTAGGGAAAACATGGAAATTTTACTTGAAGCAAGTAAAGCGATAGGTTTGGAAGTAAATCCCGAAAAGACAAAGTATATGATTATGTCTCGTGACCAGAATATTGTACGAAATGGAAATATAAAATTTGGAAATTTCTCCTTTGAAGAGGTGGAATATTTCATATATCTTGGAGCAACAGTAACAAATATAAATGATACTCGGGAGGAAATTAAACACAGAATAAATATGGGAAATGCCTCTTATTATTCGATTGAGAAGCTTTTATCATCCAGTCTGTTGTCAAAAAATCTGAAAGTTAGAATTTATAAAACAGTTATATTACCGGTTGTTCTCTATGGTTGTGAAACTTGGACTCTCACTTTGAGAGAGGAACATAGGTTAAGGGTGTTTGAGAATAAGGTGCTTAGAAAAATATTTGGGGCTAAGAGGGATAAACTTACAGGAGAATGGAGAAAGTTACATAACACAGAACTGCACGCATTGTATTCTTCACCTGACATAATTAGGAACATTAAATCCAGATGTTTGAGATGGGCAGGGCATGTAGCACGTATGGGCGAATCCAGAAATGCATATAGTGTGTTAGTTGGGAGGCCTGAGGGGAAAAAGGCTTTGGGGAGGCCGAGACGTAGATGGGAAGATAATATTAAAATGTATTTGAGGGAGGTGGGATATGATGATAGAGACTGGATTAATCTTGCTCAGGATAGGCACCAATGGCGGGCTTATGTGAGGACGGCAATGAACCTACGGGCTCCTTAAAAGCCAATAAGTATAAGTATTATTATTATTATTATTATTATTATTATTATTATTATTATTATTATTATTATTATTATTATTATTATTCGGTTGAGAAGCATTTGTCATTCAGACTGCTCTCAAAAAACCTGAAAGTTAGAATTTATAAAACAGTTATATTACCGGTTGTTCTGTATGGTTGTGAAACTTGGATTCTCACTTTAAGAGGGGAATAGAGGCTAAGGGTATTCGAGAGTAAGATGCTTAGGATAATATTTGGAGCCAAGAGGGATGAAGTTACAGGAGAATGGAGAAAGTTACGCAACGCAGAACTGCACGCATTGTATTCTTCACCTGACATAATTAGGAACATTAAATCCAGACGTTTGAGATGTGGAGGGCATGTAGCACATATGGCCGAATTCAGAAATGCATATAGAGTGTTATTTGGGAGGCCGGAGGGAAAAAGAGCTTTGGGGAGGCTGAAACGTAGATGGGAGGATAATATTAAAATGGATTTGAGGGAGGTGGGATATGATGGTAGAGACTGGATTAATCTTGCTCAGGATAGGGATCGGTGGTGAGATTATGTGAGGGCGGCAATTAACCTCCGGGTTCCTTAAAAGCCTTTTGTAAGTAAGTACGTAAATTATTATTATTATTATTATTATTATTATTATTATTATTATTATTATTATTCCCAAGAAGAGGTATTTCACTGCAAGCCCAGCACTCTCCAATCTTCTCTACTTTCCCCATTCCATCCATAGGCTATCTCTTAATGTTGTCTGTCATCTGATATCTTTTACTGCCCCGAACTTTTCTTCCGTTCATCATTCTTTCCAGTGCATCCTTCAGAAGGCACTACCTTGTTAGGCAGTGACTCAGCCACTTTCTGTACTTCACCAAGCAATATTTATTTACAAAGAATTTTTATATTCTGGGGAAAAAAATATTAAACTACAGTATAGTAAAATTATACTAACGAAAGGTATACCTCTCCCCTTAAGAACCAAATCTTTCATCGTAGATTATCGTCATCATTCATCACACCGAGGGAAATAAATATCTGTGGATAAAAATTAGAAATGAAATTATTAGAGATACAATGACAATTCAAAAATAATTATTGGTTTTATTCAACAAAAATTGGAATGGTTCTGGACACACAAAAATGATGACAAAGACTTCAAAAGAGAAGCATGGAAAGGATACCATGTGGACTAAGAAAAAGGGAAATATCAACTGACATCTGATAAAGGAAAAACATGCACCAGTGATATATATATATATATATATATATATATATATATATATATATATATATATATAGAAGAAAATTTGTAGACAAACAAGAATAGAGGTGAAGAATAGAAGCAGATAATTTATAATCATAGGCTCCGAAAAAAATTTATAAAACATACATACATAAATAAGTGTTCTGTCCATGGGCAGGTCTTTCACTGTAAACCCAACATTTTCCAGTCTTTCTTATTTTCTGCCTTCCTCTTAGTCTCCGCATATGAGCCACATATCTTAATGTCGTCTATCATCTGATAGGTCTATCTTCTTCTATCCCGATCTCTTCTCCCGTTCACCATTTCTTCCAGTACATCCTTCAGTAGACTGTTTCTTCTCAACCGGTGACCCAACCAATTCCTTTTTCTCTTTCTGATCAGTTTCAGCATCATTCTTTCTTCATCCTCTCTTTCCAACACAGCTTCGTTTCTTATTCTGTCTGTCCAATTCACACTCTCCAATCTTCTCCATATCCACATTTCAAATGCGTCTATTCGTTTCTCTTCATTTCGTCGTAATGTCCATGTTTCTGCCTCATACAATTCCACACTCCACACAAAGCACTTGACTAGATCATTCCTTAGTTCTTTTTCCAGAGGTCCGCAGAAGATGCTCCTTTTGCCACTGCCATCCTCCTTTTGACGTCCTGGCTGCAGGTCATGTTACTGCTGAACGTACATCCCAAATATTTGAAGCTGTTCACTTACTCTACTGGCTCATTTAGAATTCGCAAGGTTACCTTCTTCATTTGTCTTGCGACAACCGTGGTTTTCGTCTTGTTTACATTTATCTTCATCCCATACTGCTCACAGCTGTCATCTAGCTCCAGTAGCATATCGTCTCCCCTTCTGCTAAGAACGCCATATCATCAGCAAATATTATCCCCTTTATTCTTCTTCCTCATACTTTTCTGAAAACAGTTCTTCACCAAATCCTCAAAGTAGATGTTGAATAGATGATAAAGGGCATCCTTGTCGTACTTCTCTCTCTATTTCACTTCCTTCAGACATTTCTTCTCTTATCCTAACTTTGACTCGTTTCATATAAAGGTTACTGAACAGCCTCCTGTCTTTCTAGTTCACACTTATTTTCTTTAGTATGTCCATCATTTTGTTCCAATCCACTCTGTCAAACGCCTTTTCTAAGTCCACAAATACTATATATATATATATATATATATATATATATATATATATACTTCTTTATTTTTCTCGAGGTATCTATCGCTGATTGTCCGTAGTAGTCCAATTGCATCCCTTCTACCTTCTCCTTTTCTGAAACCAAACTGCTCTTCTTCCATCTGTCCTTCCATCTTGGAATATAAACGTCGATTCAGTATTCGCAGGAGAATCTTCGCCGAGTGCAATATCAGGCTGATAGTCCTGAATTCCTTACATTTCTTGGCATTATTTTTCTTCGGTATTGTCAGCAATATAGTCTTCGTAAAATCTTCAGGCCATTCGCCTTTCTCATATATTTTTTTGCATAGGCCTAATGATTTATTATTATTATTATTATTATTATTATTATTATTATTATTATTATTATTATTATTATTATTATTTAATTGGAAAAATATCAGCACCTCCCTAAAGACGTCAGTGTGTTCTGCCTTGAAATTCTTCCCATTGTTTTCGTGCAAGGGGATAGGCTACAGGGCGTAGGTAATTGGTAAACAATGTTGATTTGCGACCTGGGATGCGGGAGTGGAGCATTGCGATGTTCACAAGAATGATGCCATGTCTTAATTCGTGTTCGCAGGCTCAAAAAGGTGGATAGAGGACAATGTTATGAAGTAATAAAATTAATATAGCATAAATGAAAATCGTATGCGAAGAACATACAGTATTATGCAGTGTGTGTGCATATGCGAATATATTTATTAATATATTATGTACATTACTATACCTCTGATTGAGGTCCTGGCTGATAGGCCTATGTACAAAAAGTGTTTTTTTAATTGACTCATTTTCCACCATATTAAAATCATCTTCTCCTCAGTTGGAAGAATGAGCATGTTAATGTCGACATGGAAATTTTCCGAGTACCTCCCAGTACCTCGTTCCAATTTTGTCGGTGCTGCCCAGTCGTCAAGGAAGTCTGAATTCAGACATCGTAGCATATCCGGGTTTTTCTATATTGCTTGTGAAATTTAACTTTCGCAAAATGATTCTTGGCCTTCAGGATAAAAATAAATTTGAAGGAAACATGTTTAAAGGACGAGAGCAGTAGTGGTAGCAACAGAAACAACAGCTGCAGTATTAACAGTACCAGAACAATACGTTATTTGCGAATTCTGCAGCTTTATTTTTACGTTCTTATAATTTTGCCAGTTTTAATTTTAAATTATTTCTAAAGACAACTACGAAAGTTTTCACTTGTAGACAAATTATAATGCAGACGCGTGTAAGCCCGCCATCGGTCCCTATGGTGAGCAATATTAATCCAGTCCCCATCATCATATCCCATCTCCCTTAAATCCATTTTTTATATTATCCTCCCATCTACATCTCGGCCTCCCCAAAGGTCTTTTTCCTCCAGCCTCCCAACTAAAATTCTGTATCCATTTCTGGACTCGCTCATACTTGCTAAATGCCCTGCCCATCTCAAACATCTAGATTTAATATTCCTAATTATGTCGGGTGAAGAATACAATGCGTGCAGTTGTACGTTGTGTAACTTTCTCCATTCTCCTGTAACTACATCTCTCTTATCCCCAAATAGTTTTCTAAGCACATCATTCTCGAACACCCTTAACCTCTGTTCCTCTCGTAAAGTGAGAGTCCAAGTTACACAACCAAGTAGAACAACCGGTCATATAACTGTTTCATAAATTCTAATTTTGAGCTTTTTTGAAAGCACACTGGATGACAAAATCTTCTCGATCGAATAACAATAATAATAATAATAATAATAATAATACTTACTTACTGGCTTTTAAGGAACCCGGAGGTTCATTGCCGCCCTCATATAAGCCCGTCATTGGTCCCTATCCTGAGCAAGATTAATCCATTCTCTATCATCACATCCCACCTCCCTCAAATCCATTTTAATATTATCTTCCCATCTACGTCTCGGCCTCCCTAAAGGTCTTTTTCCCTCCGGCCTCCCAACTAACACTCTATATGCATTTCTGGATTCGCCCATACGTGCTACATGCCCTGCCCATCTCAAACGTCGGATTTAATGTTCCTAATTATGTCAGGTGAAGAATACAATGCGTGCAGTTCTGTGTTGTGGAACTTTCTCCATTCTCCTGTAACTTCATCCCTCTTAGCCCCAAATATTTTCCTAAGAACCTTATTCTCAAACACCCTTAATCTCTGTTCCTCTCTCAAAGTGAGAGTCCAAGTTTCACAGCCATACAGAATAACCGGTAATATAACTGTTTTATAAATTCTAACTTTCAAATTTTTTGACAGCAGACTGGATGATAAAAGTTTCTCAACCGAATAATAACAGGCATTTTCCATATTTATTCTGTGTTTAATTTCCTCCCGAGTATAATTTATATTTGTTACTGTTGCTCCCAAATATTTCAACTTCTCCACCTCTTCAAAAGATAAATTTCCAATTTTTATATTTCAATTTCGTACAATATTCTGGTCACGAGACATAATCATATACTTAGTCTCTTCGGGATTTACTTCCAACCCTATCGCTTTACTTGCTTCAAGTAGAATTTCCGTGTTTTCCCTAATCATTTGTGGATTTTCTCCTAACATATTCACGTCATCCGCATAGACAAGCAGCTGATGTAACCCGTTCAATTCCAAACCCTCTTTGCTATCCTGGACTTTCCTAATGGCATAATTGAAGCAATTCATCTATTGTATTACTTTGAATTTATGTGTATTAATGATCGCGTAAGAATGCTTTCGATTTATTTTCTTCTGTAGATAAGTATGTCTAACATGTTGCATTTTTTAACAACCTGCAAGTAGCTTATGAGCAACTTTTCAACATAGCTTTGACTACTTGATCATATCAGTTTACAATAGTTATTAATTCACGTTTCATTGTCTGTCATGAGAAAGGAGAATCGAATACGTTCTATAACTAATGTATGTAAACAAGACGTATTGTTTATGGACTGACGGTCGTGACAGTAGCATTTCAGTTTGTTGCCGCTATCTTCTCGCTCCCTGCTGCCTTTGTAGTCCCGACATTTGACCTTGTTTATCTTAGGAATGCCAACACTGTAGTGCGGGTGCGCAACTCGCACATCTGTGCATGGAGCAGGATATAGAATAACCACCTTTCGATCTTTCATATTAATATTCATATTTCACCAGTTAAATATGCGGTGTCTTCTGTTTTCCAGTCTAGGCAACACTGAAAATGTTGATGGGATGTATTGATCTTTAGTTATACGAAGTGTTTCAGAAATAACGCATAATTGCAATTAAAATTGAATGAGGGGATTTGAGACAAAAAGCTCAGACACGCCAAATCTTGTATTTAGAGAGAAATATCTTTATCGAAACGAAATATTTTTGTGATTATTGTTGTGCGAGTGCTGCACGCATTGTATTCTTCACCTGACATAATTACTGTACTCCAACCACGAGAAAGTCTTCAGGGAATGAAACGAAGCGGGGTGATGCTGTGAATGAATGTTGATGTCATAAGGTCACACACGTGGGTACTCGTATATCTATTGGCTATCTCTCAAAGCACAAACCATAACACTGATATAAACATTTTTATACTACCCTAGTTACAAAATTAGATCACTGTTAATCTCCTGATCTTTTAATCCCTCCATAAAGGAAATAACATATGCAGGAGAGCGCATGGTTTTTAAACTGACATTATAACTCTAATGTTATCTATCTACTTCGCTCCAATAGATGACGCAATAGTAAGCACATTCCTTTCACGGTTTATCTTCTGGTTGGGGAACAGTAGGAACATTAAATCCAGACGTTTGAGATGGGCAGGGCAAGTAGCACGTATGGGCGAATCCAGAAATGCATATAGAATGTTAGTTGGGAGGCCGGAGGGAAAAAGGCCTTTGGGGAGGCCGAGACATAGATGGGAAGATAATATTAAAATGGATTTGAAGGAGGTGGGATATGATGGTAGAGACTGGATTCATCTTGCTCAGGATAGGGACCAATGGCGGGCTTATGTGAGGGCGGCAATGAACCTCCGGGTTCCTTAAAAGCCAGTAAGTAAGTAAGTATTGTTGTGCGAGTTTGACGTCATCGCGAGGGTGAAGACAGGGACGACAAAAAGATACGAATGAAAATGTGAGAGAATAGTCAATGAGTGAGAATGAGGGGATAAATACACCGTGTCCCCCCTAGAGGGATCGAGAAATAAGTGCTAATTTAAAATGTAAATAATGGTTTTATAACATAACTTTTTGTATAACTTGATGTAAAAACTCTACCGAGTTTCGAAGGATGGTCAATGCAACTCGATGTGTGCGCCTCGAGCTACCCTGAAGACATAATAAAAGGTACTCAACCTTCTGCCAAGTGTTTCGTAACATTGTGGGTTGATTAGCACAGCTGCATTTATAATGCATTCTCTCAGTTTTTCCAAAATTTCAACTGTATCACGTTGGTACACAACACTTGTCACAAAGCCCCAGAAGAAGGTCAATGGACGTCAAGTCGGGTTGATCTAGGACGCCAGGCAAGGGTTCTCCTCTTCCGATCAACCTATTGGGAAAGTTTGCGTTCAAGAAGCCACGCACTGCTCCACAGTAATGGGGTGGAGCCCCATGTTGCTGAAAAACCGATTGTCGGAGGAGTTGATCGACAACAAAAGTTCTGCAACATATCCAGATACACATTCCCTGTGACTGTTGCCTCGATGAAGAAGAATGTTCCAATAACGGAATGTTTTACTGAATGGCGCCAGGCTTGTTTCCACTATAAACGTTAGTGCGCATGCGCATGAACATGCAACTGTTTTTAAACCATCATTGGTGCATAAACTTGGACAGTTCCTGCATCTTGTCAGATGTAAATCAGAACGATATTTTCATCTGATTTTAAATGGTAAACATTTATTTCTCGATCCCTCTAAGCAGGACACGGTGTATATAAGTGAAAAGGGGAAGAGAAAGAGAACAAACCAAAGATGGGAAAAGTAGGAGAATTCACTAAAAGTGAATATTATGAATATTGAGAGCACGGTAAAGAGAACCGTCCCAGGTCGTGTAGCTTGAATTTAATAGAAATGTATATTTAAGCTAATTTTCGTTCGTTAAGAAACGTGGTGATAGTCGTTCGTTTCGCTTTTTCCTCGTTTAGGAAATACAGGGACATCATTTTATTTTTACTTCGATTTTTATTGTATCTGAATTTTTTTATGTTCTTCACTCCCACCCCCTCTACTAATAAAGTTCCAACTGTCCTCCACACAGAACCAAGGCCGCATATAGTGAACAGTACAGAGTTAGTGAGTATATTACGTTCCAAAAATATGTTCGCGTTTTCCAGTGTCGAAAGAGCTTTCAGTATTGAATCATATTTTCGCACAGGTACTGTCGTCCGTTTGCCTACGTCGCATCCCGATTTCCACCTCCTGCTCGCCCCTCTGTAAAGGCTAGTGGCTGGCCTGTCTTAGCGCTTTTCTGAAAACATTAATTTCTGTTAGGAATTGAACGTCTACGTAATATTATACAACTGTTTAAAATAACTTAAATAAAAGGGCCTCGTTAAGTAATTAACTGTCACGTGATTTCCCCCTTTCTACTATCCTGCGACAAACCCACTTGGACGGACAGTAGATAGCATGTTTGAGTAATTTTATCTTTTCGGATCGGGCAGAAGTGAAGATTGAATTTACAGTACGTAAGGTACTCTTTTATAGAAAAGGTACTGAATTATTTCAACATGAATTGGGTCTACTAGTACGAAGGAGGAAACTGGTAATTGGAATTAGATGCAATAGTCTATAGTGCGATAATATGCACAAAATAACTGAAGCCTGTATCGAAATAAACGGCCACCATTTTCAAAAATGTGTTTAAATATCCATATTATGATTATTTTTCAATTTAACTTCATTCTCTATATTGTACGCTAATGTGCTGTAGACAATATAATATACACTGCATAATGAATACGTCCGAATGGATAGCTTAATTCGTGGGTAAAAACACTTATTGTCAATACAGTACTGTAGTTTGATTAAACAAAATCCTAATGAAAATTATCAAACTCAAAATCGCGATATTTCCTAGTTTACGTAAATGGATGAAGTACTTTTCTTCCCTCCTATACCTAGTAAAGTGATTTGTTTGTATTTTCCGCCAGTATCATCGAACTCAAATCGTGGAAGGGAGTAGCAAACGGTGTTTCCGGTTCTAAACCGTTAATACAAAGGTATAGCCAGGTTAATATTAGAAATGTTAGTAAAAATAAAATGATGTCCCTGTACAATGACTTGAAAATCGATGCTACTTGTATCGTTTCTTGCGCGCACTCGGATCCTCATAGTTCCGCGACAACATATCACAGCATTAAAACCGAAAGTAAAAGTGTAAAATCTGTGTTGATCCGACAATGGCTAATAGAATTTCCACAATTCACTTTCGATGGAAAAATAATATTCTGCGAGATCAGTAGCAAACAGATATGTAACAATAGTTTAAATATATTTTAATGAGATCTATTATAATATTTATTCGTACATTCACTTAGCTATGCTGATAATCAAATGTAGATAAGTAATTTAACTAAATCTTCGATCTCGCTAAGTACCATAGGAGGAAATTGTTTGAGAAAAGAATGAGCACGGAACTGAATTTCAATAACTTCAAAAGTGTAATAATTATTTAATTTTTTTCAATATATTAAATCTGTGCAGCTGTGTTTATATAATATTCAGCTGTCTGCCTCCATTTCTTAAATAGGTAGGGGAGAGTTGGGTAGTATCGGACATCGGGTAATATTGGACAGTGATGTTTCTTTCATCTACCACCAGATGGTAGTACCTAAGTGCCATGGTTACGTTTCTGTATGCGAGATCTGAACACTGCTACTACCATCTCGTGGTAGATGAAAGAAACATCACTGTACTACCATCTGGTGGTAGATGAAATAAACGTCACTGTCCGATATTACCCGATGTCCGGTATTACCCATCTCTCCCCTATACTTTTTGTGCCATGTTTTGTGTATTTTAATATATAATTTCAGTGAAATAGGTTTGGAGCCTTGATCATATATGCCTAAAATGCCTAGTTTTACTAAAATATAGCTTAATTTATTAACGATGAAAGAGTAATGGAACGGAGAAAAATTCTCTCCGGCGCCGGGATTTGAACCTGGGTTTTCAGCTCTACGTGCTGATGCTTTATCCACTAAGCCACACCGGATACCCACCCCGGCGTCGGACAGAATCGTCTCAGTTTAAGTTCCAACTCATGGGTTCCCTCTAGTGGCCGCCCTCTGCACTACGTCATAGATGTCTATGAACGTAGGACTCAAGTCCACACATGTGCTGAGGTGCACTCGTTATGAGTGACTAGTTGGTCGGGATCCGACGGAATAAGTGCCGTCTTAAATCACGAAGTGATTTACGCATGTCATATATATTATTTTAATGTACCGAAGTACATATGATATTTCCATGCAGATATTCTGCGTCATCATACGAGAAAGAGTAATGGAACGGAGAAAAATTCTCTCCGGCACCGGGATTTGAACCCGGGTTTTCAGCTCTACGTGCTTCGGTACATTGAAATAATATATATATATATATATATATATATATATATATATGATATGTGTAAATCACTTCGTGATTTAAGACAGCACTTATTCCGTCGGATCCCGGCCAACTAGTCACTCATAACGTCATAACGAGTGCACCTTAGCACATGTGTGGACTTCAGTCCTACGTTCATAGACATCTATGAAGTAGTGCAGAGGGCGGCCGGCCACTAGAGGGAACCCATGAGTTGGAACTTAAACTGAGACGATTCTGTCCGACGCCGGGGTGGGTATCCGGTGTGGCTTAGTGGATAAAGCATCAGCACGTAGAGCTCAAAACCCGGGTTCAAATCCCGGCGCCGGAGAGAATTTTTCTCCGTTCCATTACTCTTTCATCGTATGATGACGCAGAATATCTGCATGGAAATATCATATGTACTTCGGTGCATTAAAATAATATATCTAATTTATTAAATTTTGAGCTTATTTTAGGTAGGCCTACATAAAACTACAGTTTTTAGTGCCTAGAAGTCCGATGTCCGATAATCACATCGTGTTATTTCTAGGAGTTACATAGCTGTATAATATGTGGTTTTGTAGGCTTTTCTATATTGCTGTAGTCCAGCGAGGATACGAGTAAATTATGTAGCCTTGTCGTACATAGTACACTTTTGCATATATCCTCTCAAAGTCCACAGTATCGTAATAAAAATGACCATTTTCTATAGATTCAAGCAATCCATGATTTATGCCAATTATCATGCCTATTCTTTATGCATTATTCTTATTTTAGATATAGTCATAACCATGTAAGTGTGGGAATCTTTTTTAGTAAAATTTATTCGCCTCGGGGTTTTTCACGTTAGACGCTGTATTTCACTTAAACATTGTTTCGGGGTATCAAAAGAAATTAAAAAATGTATAATTATGTCTGGATAATTTTTAATAAGCAAGAACATCTAAAGAAAATAATACGACAGTAAAACAAAAAGCAGACCCCTTTTAGATGCTAATTGGACTTAAAAGCCCAAGCATTTAGCACTCAGAATAAGTCTTTTTTTTTTTTTTCGGAAGTGTACGTACTAATAGTCATAAATTAAAGGTTGTATTCCCGCTTACGTCCCAAAGTCGCTTATTTGCAGGCATTCCTTGTAATTAGAGTGGTCCTTCTGGTTATTCCCGATGCGGCTACGTATTAAAGCATTGTGAGAGGTGAAAGTTGTTTCGAATCCTTCGATGACATTTCAGAGGTTATTGAGACTAGTGTCTTGTAATGTTCGAACTTGAGAGAGGCAATCAAAACATTAAAAACTTCGTCTTATTTCATATGAAAAACTAATAGCAAAATCTGTGCTAAAATTCTCAAGCGATTAATACTTGAGTGGAGGACAGCGATTATTTTTATAACGCAGTGGAACAAACACGACAGGCCTCCTCCTGCAGAGCGAACATCGGCGAATATCTAACTTCATCATACTCGACAAACTAGAACCGAACATAGCGCCTGTAATGCACCACGCTACTGGAGACATTTCCCTTCTTTGGCTATAACGTTTCCGGAGAAAAATTTGCCCACCGCTGCTGATATAAGGCGTATTTCCTATAAAATAATAGTTTTTTTTTTTTTTAATTTTGTAGCATAAGAAAATAAAGAACGAATGTCAGTCTTCCTAATTTGTGACTTTTTACCTAAGAAAAATATATTCTGGGCGCGATAGCCCATAAAGGGTCAAAGCGACCAGCCGACTGCTGACTTCACGTCCACATGCCTCAGCAGAGGTGATCGATCACCCAACCAGTACGGGGATATCGTATGGTTAGCACGATGATTCTACCAGCCGCTGTAGCTGGTTCACGGATTCGGATTTAAAATTCACCACGTTGTTGGATGAGCATTGGCCGAAATTTCATGAGAAAATTCCTTCCCCATGATGCCTTAGATCACAATGCTATGGCGCGGGCGGTCGTGAAATGACTTGTTACCTGCTATGCCTCAATTACTGACCGGTATGTTTTTCTTATGTTATTATTTATTTTTATGCTCGACCATGCCGTAATGTAGTAATTATACACCTGGTAGCAGTCCTTTAATGCATGTCATTAAAGTATACCTACTCATTAAAGTACAGGTGTTCAGCCAATGACAAGTCAGCTTACAGGTGTTCAGCCAATGACAAATCAGCTTTGTACCGTTGTACCGTTATAAAACCGCAAGTATCGATTATTCTCGGATATGCAATCGAAAGAGAATTAGCGAAAAGTCACGGAGGCTGTAAATCCAATACTGTCGCAGAAGGTTATGTTCTTTTACTATAATAATTAGCGTTAATTGTAAATAATATTCAAATAAATTCAATTTGTCATCTCGTTTTTCAATGTCTCATTTAATTTCAGTGTTATATCAAAGTTAATATTTAGTTTACTCTGTAGGTTCTTATACAAGGTCAATGTGAACATATGTTCCTCGGAAAAAATCAATACTTTCGCGTCTGCGCACATCTCACAATTTACGAGGCATTACTTAAGGTCAGTTAGATACAAATAAAATGAATAATTTCAAGTTAGAAATATGGTCGAGCATAAAAAGTCGTATGAAACTCGCCTATAATGGTAATTAAGAAGCTCGTATGAAAATTATGAAACTCGCTTGCGCTCGTTTCATAAACATCCATACTCGCTTCTTAATTACTATTATTATAGGCTCGTTGCATAATGTACTATTATTTACCTTTTACTATCCGCTCAGAACTTTTTTACTTCAGTATTACATGAAGTGTCCCGCGCCGTGGCGTCGTGGTCTAAGGCATCCTGCCTAGGACTCGCGTTAAGGAATGCGCGCTGGTTCGAGTCCTCATGGGGGAAGAAATTTTCTTATGGAATTTCGGCCAGTGTATGGGACCGGTGCCCACCCAGCATTGTGATGCACTTCAGGAGCTACGATAGGTGTCACGGATTATTATTACATGGAGTACAAAAAAACTGTTGTTATGCGGTATTTTTTTTATATTTTCACCGTGTCATAAACGTGGAGAAATCCAACGTTCCGGAGCTACAGATCTGCTCCATGAAACACGGGAAAAGGGAATAACTCTTGGCAACAGATGGAACAGAGACATTTACCAATTTCCCCTCCCTGTCGCTCTGTAATTCCGAAACGTTGGATGTGTCTATATCTATGAAACAGTGCAGATACCTAAATACCTTGTGTATGAAAGGCTGAAATCATACTTAATAAAAATTATTGTATTGTTGCAAAAATCTATTTCGATATTTTCACAGAAATGCATGTTTCCAGCACTCCCGGTTATCGCTGTATTTGTACAACGGTGATAGAGTGAGATAAGTGGCCAACAGGTTTGGAGCTCACATAGACACTTCTTATCAGCCCCAATTTCTCTTGTAAGGATGCGTTTTTGTGTTCCGTCACCTTTTAAATATTTCTCCTCCTATTCATTAATTCATTCATTCATAGCTATTTCTCTTCATCTCTTGGACTTATTTTGCTTATAGTCAGTATCTACGTGTCCATCCACCGCTGTGGACTAATGGTTAGCATGTCTGGCCGTGAAACGAGCGGGCACGGATTCAAATCTTCGCTGAGGTTTTTACCGGGATGTTGCATCAACCCATTAAGAACAAATACTGGATAACTTTTGGCGCTGGATCCTGGACTCATTTCGCACGTATCACCTTCATTTCACTCAGACGCTAGATAACCATCGCAGTTGATAAAGCGTTGTAAAGTGGGAACTGGGAATGATAAATATAAAAATATCGTAGGCGTAATTTCTGGAAAGTTTCGTGGATCTGCATTTGAATACAAATTAACAAAACTGCGATTTAAGAGCCTTCTCAAAATTATCTCCAACATTTTTTTCATGCATATTATTAAATTGTTATAGAACAGTATGTTTCCAAGAATGTTCACGTTAAGAAAAGTTTGAATCTTGGGTAATTACACGAATGGCTTCTCAACATTAGCCGATAAAAAGAATAAGACAGATGCTTACTTTTTACATAAAATAACTACGTGCAGCATTATGTATGTATGTATGTATGTATGTATGTATGTATGTATGTATGTATGTATTTATTAACACTACAATTGGGTATACACCCGGTGGCAGTGATATATAATATACAATAATTACAATTACATGAAATAAAATAAAATAAACCTAAATTAAATAAAATAAAATGAACGTAAATCTATAAATAGTAAATGCAATAAACCTAGGACTATAATTAAAAACTATTCTATAATAACGCCTACGCTAAGCAAAGGTAAATCTAACTTATAAGTACTTCTACTTCACCAACTATTACCAATTTAAATAATTACATATCACCTTAATTAATTAAATTACATATCACCGTAATTGGTTTACATATCAACTAAATTACATATCATCTTAATTAATTACATATCAACTTAATTATTTTACATATCAACTTAATAATTACATATCAACTTAATTAATTATATATCAATTCAATTATGTACATGACACAACTTAAATAATTACACTGCACCTCCAGTTACATTTTCAGTCTAATCTTCTTAACCTTTCCTTAAGTGTATTGATTTTAAGAGGACCGTCCTGAAAGATTGCCGCAGGTAAGCTGTTCCAGTCTATTATAGTGCGGTTAACAAAAGAAAATTTTGCCACGTCCGTTCTTTGTTTTCTACATTTAAACTTCCTAATATGATCAGCCCTTCCTAAGTATGACGGTGTTGCTAACTTAGCATTGATTTCGGTCCATGCTTTGTGTCCCATTTGTGCCTTAAACAATGCGGTGAGTCTGGTTTTTCGTCGCCTTGAATTGAGAAGTTCCCACCCTAAGTCTTTTACTATCTCCTCACCATGTCCCTTCCCCATTTTGACATATTTTGCTGCCTTGCGTTTACCTTTTCTATTGAATCGATTTGGTTTTGTCTGTACGGATCCCAACCTACTGCTCCATATTCCATAATTGGGCGAACAAGGGTTTTGTACGGTAATTCTTTTGACTTATGTCTTCAATAAATTAATTTTCATACGAAAATGTTGGTCCTTGGAGACATCTCCGCTAATACTTCTTTCTGCTCTATGTACTTTGGTCTATTCATATTGAGACGCATACAAGTAGTGGGAACTTCTGACTATTTGGTTAAGTAAACTACTGCTTAACACACAACATTGCGCATACATGCAATTTCTGTTAAGGGCTATTATCTTCGTTTTCTTAATGTTATTCATTCATGGATCCCTGGATTTCAAGCCGTAAGCGTTCTCAGTCTTAAATCATGCCTTTAATAGACGTAATATTAACTGAAGAAGCAATATTGTTTCCTTAACTGATTAGGTGTCGTTTATTAGTCTGATTGAAACTGTTTTTTGCCTACCTGTATAGGAAATTTATTATATAACCATATCATAAACGCACAACACATCCCAACCCATCTGACGCGATTACAATATTAGTAAATATTTGCGTGTTTTGGTGGACTAGAATAAATGTCAATACACACATTGATGTATTATATTTTATGTGGATCTGTGCATAAGTAGCTTCTAGTGAAAATGAAATGTTTCCCGAAGTACGAACATTGCTTACCCGAAAGAAAGAGAATATTTTCGTTTGAAATTTTTAACGTGTGCATACTCATCCATTTTAGGCCTGATGGATTTAAAGAGGGCGGCGGAATATGACAGTCATAAGTTTATTGATTTTTATATTAGAACAGCGGTATAGTTTGTTTTCATTGCTGTGGAACTCTTGTAGTGTTTTGTATATTACAATTATAATTTACTATTATTGGCCTAAATCTTTTTAAAAATTATAAACAATCACGTAAATGTTACTGATGTAAATAAATGTCATTTCCTAAAACAGTGTTTTTGCGAATTTCTTTCTTGAGCTGACTACACTAATTTATGTATGGCCAGGATCAATAGTTGAGTCCTTACTACATCGTTCGTTGCACAGAACAGTGGAGAGCGTAGATGTGCGTTCGTAAACTTGTAGTTCAATGTGATCAAACACTGGGCTCTACTTTTGACTAAACAAGGAAGGAATATAGCGCAGTCGTATTTACAGCAGATTCTTATTACAATACAACAGCCGTGGCGAAAATGTGACTCACGAGCACATTGTGGCTCGCAATGATAGCTGTGCATTTCTCTTGCTTTCTACCTCCCACAACCCCCACCCTCTCACTCACTGGAGTCAAACTCCGTTCCATTTGTATTTGTCTCTGATCTGCGAGTGGCATATCGTCGCAATGTCTCTCTCGAAACCATGTACCTCTACAAAAACGAAAGTTTCAAGTAGGATAGGAGGACGCATTTTTTTGCTGCCAATATGATGAGAATATTAAATGTATCATTTGTTCACAAGTATTACGAGGGAAACGGTTGTATAACATAAAACGGCATTATACAACATGTTACTGATGAAACAAAAGGTTAACTGTTGTTGTTATTATTATTATTATTATTATTATTATTATTATTATTATTATTATTATGTCTGAACGTCAATCTTTTTTCAGCAGATGTACGAATAATGCGGTTAGAGCTTCAATTTAAACTCAAAGATTTACAATGTAATGTTAAATGAAAGCTAGATGTAAGGATTTGACAAATGTTGAACTTTTCAAATCTTTGCCAAAACATAAATATCCGAAGCTTCGTTCTTTCGCTTTCTCTTTTGAAGCCATGTTCGCTACAACTTACGTTTGCGAAGAATTATTTTCGACAATGAAAATAGTAAAAACCAAAGTTTAGATCACGACTGACAGACAAATACCTTCGTGATCAACTACGACTGGCAGTAAGTGACATAATTCCTCATTTTGAAACTCTGTCGCAGAGACAGTCTGAAGACAGTTAATTTTAGGTTGTGATAATGTGTCCTATGTTTCATTGTTCATTTCTTTCTTCGTTACACGTACTAAACATTAGTTTGTAGCCTTGTACTGTATAAAATTATATTTAAGTGCTTGACGTAAGGAAAATGAAAATCCGTTAATACGTCAGACAGTTGCTTCACTTCCCCTTCGGGTGTCCGCCTCCCTCCGTAGGTGCTATGCACGTTGCAGATTACACAGTGGCTCGGCGCACGATGACATTTTCGCCATGGCTGCAATACAAGATACTGCTCAGAGAATATAACTGACCGACAGACTTTCAGCTTTATAAGTAAATATTAATCTTGAAAATAATGTTATTGCAGTTATGCGTAAATACGTGCTGATTAGTGCTCCCTTTATTTGATTAAAATGTGTGTATTTAATTTTCTATGTTATGGACCCATCTGACTATCCGGAAGAGTAACCTAACGAAAAATAGCTGATGTCATAAATTAAATCAGGAAAGGAACAACATGCCGGTTCATAAATCGGTTGTTAGTAATTATCATTGCCCAGCCATCAAGTCTGGCACACGTTCCCGGTTATGTGTTGCGTTGGACGCCAAGAAAACAGGTGCATGCATGGAAACATTCTCAGGCCGCTGCTGGAAGATATAAACACAAAGACGACGTCGTCGCCAACAGCGGATATAGGAAAAGACGGTCACGATGAACGCTTGTCAGTGTCTGAAGGAGGGGGGGGGAGTTCAGGACGTTTTGTTTTTGTGCCTTGTAGAGTACAGTCCCCTTAATTCCCGAAATCGACTGTTCCTTAAAGCCTCCTGCCTCCCCACCACTGACTGTCAGGTTTATAACCGTATTACTCTCCCTTCCACAGCTGTGTGTATGCATGTATATATGTATGTGTGTGTAAATGGTGGTTGCTCCCGTGTTCCTAGAGGGGTTTATTTCTGTCTTGATGTGTAGAGAAAGCATCATGGGTCGACGCCAGACATTCTCCTCTTGGCCGCGGCTCCTGATGCTGATGCTGTTGGTTCCACCTCTACCACCAACGCTACAGACGTCGACGTCGCCACCTTCGTCCCCGCCGCCACCAGTGCTGCTTACGGATTTGCTCGGAATCGATGCTCTCATTGGGTCTACGGTCCTAGTGAAGGCCCGTCGTCGGCACCGGTATTGTTCCTTAACGTCAAAGCTACGGCCTCTGCGGTGAATTAATTTGTGAACGGTTATTATCTCCGAAATTGGCACTGCAACTTAAAGGCTTCATATTACGATTCTGTGCAACAGAAAATGCGCAGTATTCAGCTGTATGTATCAATTCTGGATGTTTAAATCGAGTGATAATAAGTGGCCGTGTGCACGAAACTGTTTTACTGTTTGTGATCATAATTGTTTTATATATGCATAACGTTTTAATTACTAATTTGTATTCGTAGCTATTACTGACGTGTGCGGACCCACGTATGATATTGTGTGCATATAACCACTATAAATTATAGCGAGCTTGCAGTGATTTTCGTGTGAAGTGAATATTAACGTGCCTGGAATATTTTGTGCCCTAATCACTATTAAAATTTGTGTTGAAATCGTTTCGTCCACATGCAGATTGTAACACAAGTGTTCATTAGTAGTTTGGTTGCTCCAGGAAGTAGCCAGTGAATGATAATCAAGCAAGAATTCTCATTCGTATTACACCGAAAGGAAGTCAGAACTTGTTGCGAAGTTACAGTAAATTGTGAATGCACACAAGTAATTTTCAGTAAAGAGTAAGTGTATAGTCGTTACTTTATTTCGAGGTAGAGAGAAGTGACCACTCAATTCATAATGTTCGTTAAATGGGCAGACGGCACTGCCCGTGAGATAATGTCTGCAATGAGATGAACTCGTCTGACCACCATCTTCACGACGCCGACTCGCCGTCGTCGCCATCTTTGGCGCCTGGTGCAGTGGCCGTGCCGTCACGTTTGCAGGTCGCTCGCTGCGTGACGCGTTACGCGTCTTGCACGGTAGATCCTCGTCCAGGCCGTGCTGTACATTACCCCGATTTGAATGCGTGTCTCGTTAACGAAGGTCGACCCGAACCTGTTGATTGCAACGCGGTTCACTTCGGTTACGCGATCCCCGTGTCCGTAGTGCCACTTCCCGAAGAACCGGAACTTGCGGAGTTAGTGTTAGACCCCACCCCTGACCTGACCCCAGAAGCCGTGTCTTACCTATTGCGACACCACCCGCAGCTACGACAAGAAGCAGACGACGGCCAGGTGAAGCAAGACTTGAACGGAAGTAACAATAATCTCAAAATGGCGGCGACTGCCAAGCACGAACCCCTGCGAGGTCGGGATGGAGGAAAGTTCGTTGCAGAACCAGAAGAAGATATAGCTGCAATCGCAAAACAGATTTCTGATCATGCAGAAGCGATTTATCAGACATGGAAATCGCGAGGACTGGCGCCAGCAGAAATTTTGACCTGCCACAGCAATGCGACGGCTGCAGATAAATTCGGGTCAGCATTAACTCCTCAACCGTCACAATCTTCAGTTCACCAAACAAAATCCTCCCCTTCTAAATCATCGCTTCAGACAAAGTCTTCTCCTATAAAGACTCCATCAAAGTCTTCCGTTCCTCAGTCATCTCAGAAGACATCGCCTGTGACGGTGGATCTTCTAGCTTCCGCACCCTCGTTAGATGCAAATAATCTCGAACAACTTGTAAATAATTTCGTTGTCGAGGACAAAGCCAGACTAGCTGCCGCAAGGCAACAACATAAATCTTCACCGTCTAAACCTCTCCCTTCTTCAATTCAGTTTGCTCTTCAGAAGTTCGAGAAACAAGCGCCACCAGAGATACAGCAACCTATTTCCAAGTCACCACCTACGACATCGTTCGTGAAGCCTACTGGGCCACATCTTGAAATAAAAACTCAGCCTTTACTGACGAAGCCTTCCACTACAGGTGCATACTCTACCCACATTACAAGAAACACCACGACTTCTGTTTCCCCCTCTCCTTCACAGTTAACTACGAACATTAAATCTCCCGGGCCTATCCTTCACCATGGCACAATATCTCTAGATACCATTGAAACCACGTTTCCACCAGATCTTCCCCAGAAAACGAAGCGACAAATTCCAGAGAATAACCCAGAAACGACTACAGTGACTCCCTCGGTGTCATCGTCTTCAGGATTAACCACATGGCCTTTGAAGAACAAGACCGTTACAATAAGTGGCGGTAACGACAGACGCAGTGCTGGTACTGCGATCGGTTCTGGAAGCGACGTCCCTATTAACAAGAAAGAGGATGTCGCATCTCCAAGTGGTAAGTACGCCACTTTGCCGTCCAATGTTTCCAACAACAATAATAAAGATGCTGTAGCTTATCTTGATGAAGTGGCACGAGAAGAAGAACGCCTTATAAATGCTTTAAAAACTGGAATCATAATAGCAGAAGATCCTACCAAGGTAACATCTGGTACTAAAATTACTGAAAAGAAGTCTAGCAGCATTCTTCAAAAGAAATCGCCCTCTAAAGACAAGACTAGCTCGGTAGCGAAAAAATCAAAGAAACCGCAGACTGAAATACTTACTCCTAAGTTTTCAGTAACGTCATCCCAAGCAAGAAAAGCTACTGAAAGCTCCAGCACAGCTACACCTATATCTTCGACGCTTTCAACAATATCTACTCCATCTCTTTCGCAAAGTTTTGCATCGTCGCCAGTGTCAAAATCGACAGAAACAGACTCTCAGAAATCGCAACAGCCTCAGCAGTTAACGACTACAAACGGCAGTTTAAATACGAAGGACGAGTTGGATAAGTCTTCTCTATCAAACTTATCAGTTGTAGATTACGCAAAGGTACGATATCGCGCCGCACAACAGAATCCTTTGACGCAGCAGAGGCTGGAGGACGTGAAACAGTTCGAACAGCAGCAGAGAAGCATATCGGGAATCGCGACTGCTAGTAGTGGTGGAACTGTGGACGGTAAACACTTAGCACACAATGAAGTGGTCCCTGTGGCTCGCAATAGGTTCCAGCTAAGCCCCCGAACCTCTGACGGCTCCACGTCCCCGACGTCTCCGGGAGAGAACTGGCGTCCGGATTGGTCGGCCGCAGGACGCGTCGGGGCTGACGAAGAATATCCGAACGCGAGACGGAGGACTGGGGCTGCAACGAATTTGGCCAGACCGGCGCGACATCCGCCTTTAGATTCGCATCCGCCTCATCAAGAGAACGCGGTCCAGCAACGACTTCGTCCGGGAGGGACTGGCAGCGGAACGAACCCAGTACGTCCCTTCCTTACCAGGGGCTCCGTCGCCGAACGCGTCCTCATTTTCGAGAAGTGTCCGAGCGAACTGCTGTTGGAGAAGAGGAGCAGAGGGGCTCCGGCTATCACCACCTGGAGATCTGGCCACGACGTTCACGCCAAAGCACAGGTTCGAACTTTCAACATTGTAAGCATGAGCATGCATCTATCTATATATATAATTTGAACTGGTAATGAAAATTACGGGAAAACGGCTAAACGGATTTTAATGAGTGACCCCTCATTTTCATGCCTGGCATCCAAAGTTTTTCGGAAAAATAGTAGTTTTCAGTGAAATATCAATTTTCCTATATAATTTTCCTATTTTCCAAAATCCATCTGTTATCAGTTTTGAGAACTAATTTTATTGAATCACGGCCGACTTGATTGAATTTTAGAACAAAACACACACTGCAATAAACAATAGGCTATTACGCGAAGGCCATGACCTGCAGGATTGCCGACATATTTAGAGCTCAATTCAATTTGTTATTAAAAACTGATTCTGCAGTGTATAATTTTCTGAGTACAGCTGTGTATTGGATATTCAAATCTACGAAACTTGAGGTGGTTTGATGACATTATTACCATTAGAAATTAAATATTATTATAGTTAATATCATGATGCATCTATTTTTCATTAATTGTACATAATATTGATGCTATATTGATGACATGAAAGTGAAACGTTTTGAGGTTATGTAAGTAAATGTAGAGAATATCTTAATTTAGATCTTCATTTCTATAATTTACTGAGTGGCTGCTATATATAACTACAAAACTTAAGTAAGATAATAGTATTGTTATTAAAAATCAAATATTTTAATACTTATTAACCCAGTGGGGTTGGGTCTTTTTCATATACTTAATGGCGGTGTAGTGTAGATATTGATATGACTGTGTCATTGTCTTCAGTATTGGCTCGAGAGAGCGCAAAAATTACAGTTCCTAAGGAAAGATCAAAAGGTATTACTTACTGATAAAATAAGAGGCCTAGAAAATGTAGTCTCCAGATCATTTCAGCAAGATCTCTTAGTAGGATAAAATGATTTTACTCTCTACATTTCAAGTTCTACATGCAGCAGCTATACGAAAATACTATTGTTCGAAAGCTTAGCAAACCTGACATTTTATTAACTTTTTCCTACAATCCACAATGACCTGAAATAGCTACTGCTATCGTCCTGACATTGATACTTGCGTTTTCGCATTGAAACTCAGAA
Organism: Periplaneta americana; assembly: GCF_040183065.1. Taxonomy (NCBI): domain Eukaryota; kingdom Metazoa; phylum Arthropoda; class Insecta; order Blattodea; family Blattidae; genus Periplaneta; species Periplaneta americana. Next base: position 154,570,784 of record NC_091123.1, read on the forward strand.
ACTGAAGTTGGATAGGTTCAAGAAAAAGTATTTGGCCTAAAAAATCCATTCAGAGGGAGTATGTTTCATTATTATGGAAGCAAATAACTATCAAAAAGATAAGTATTCTTCATTGAAAATAAATGTGAAAAAATTTTTATTTGAACGTCTAACGAACTTAGTTTGCAGCAGCATTTGCTGCACAAGCCACTAGTATATATATAATTTGAATTGGTGATGGAAATTACGGGAAAACGGCTGAACGGATTTTAATAAATGACCCCTCATTTTGAAGTTCAGAACCCGAAGTTTTTTTAGAAAAATAGTAACTTTCAGTGAAGCGTTAGTTTTCCTACATAATTTTCCTATTTTCCAAAATCCATCTTTCGTCAGTTTTGAGAACTAATTGCATCATTTCAGAATAAAACAAAACACACACTAGCCTACAATAAACAATAGGCTATTACACGAAGGTGTAAGATTGCAAGATTGCTGACATATTTAGAGCTCAAATTCAATTGGTTATTAAAAACTTCAAGGCTTACTAAAAATAATTTACAGGTCTGATTCTGCGCTGTGTAATTTTATGAGTACAGCTGTGTATTGGATATTAAAATCTATAAATCTTGAGATGGTTTGATGACATTATTATCATTAGAAATTAAATATTATTGTAATTAATGCCATGTGCGACTATTTTTCATTAATTACACGTATTAATGCTATATTGCTGATATGAAAGTGAAACTTTTGGGGTTATATAACTAGATGTAGAGAATATCTTAAATTAGATCTTCATTTCTATAATTTACTGAATGGCGGCTATGTAGTATATAACTACAAAACTTACATAAGATAATAATATTGTCATTAAAAATGAAATATTTTTATAGTTATTAATCAAGTGGGGTTGGGTCTTTTTCATATACTTAATGGCGGTGTGGTGTAGATATTTTATTCAGTATTGGCTCGAGAGAGCGCAAAAATTACAGTTCCTAAGGAAAAACCAAAACTTACTGATAAAAAAGAGACCAAAAAAATTTTGTAGTCTCCCGATCATTTCAGCAAGATCTCTTAGCAGGATGAAATGATTTTACCCTCCACATTTCAAGCTCTCCATGTAGCAGGTATACCAAGATGATATGTTTATTGTTCGAAAGCATAGAAAACCTGACATTTTTTAACTATCGCGTACAATTCAAAATGACCTGAATTAGCTATTATTTAGTCCCACATGAAAAACCACTGACCGATCTGACATTGTTACTTGCGTTTTCACGTTGAAACTCAAAACCTGAAGGTGGATAGGTTCAAGAAAAAGTATTTGGCATAAAAAACATTCAGAGAGTATATATTATTATAGTAGCAAATAACTTTCAAAATGTCTGGTATTCTTTATTGAAAATAAATCTGAAAAAATTTTATTTGAACGTTAGTTTGCAGCATTTGCTGCACAAGCCACTAGTCAGTTTTAATTCAGGGCTGTATTTAACATTTTTGCCTCCCGGCCATTAAAAATAATATGCTGTCTCCCCAACAAATACCATCTGCGATATGCGATAATTTAATCAAAACTAAGACAGAGAATTGATTAATCAATATTCAGATGAAAGTAGTAAATATACAAGGTGAACCGTAAGTAATGTCATTAATTTCAGAGGGTTAGTCTTTGAGATATTTCAAACAAAAATAAAATGCAGTTTTGCTCGTTTTCGCTTCCTTTCCGAGATAAAAATTGTTACATATGAAACATTCATAGCGTGTTTTGGAAAAACCATTGATTTAGTTCTCAATATGCTCAGTCAGCTAAGAGTGCAGTGTATTAATAGTTCTTTACGTAACTCCTTAAGAAAGCGAGTCTTTATGGTACGAGTGAGATGTTTACGGACGAACCGTCAGGCGAGTGTGGAATATCGTGACGAATACCGTTAAAGCGTTTTCTTAAGGAGTTACGTGAAATATATTGTTTCATGCTATATAAAAACATTTAATATTTGTTAATTATTGTATGTAGGAGATGCACCAAATGTAGGCAGACAATACGCTCATTACAGGACCTGTAGTTCCGGTCATTGAACAAACAGTTGACGAGCAGGAGAGAATTGTTGCGAATAATCATGGCAAATGTAGTAAATACAATTGTAACAATGAAAATTATACAGGGACATCATTTTATTTTTACTAAAATTTTTAATACTAACCTGGCTATATCTTTCGATTAAAGGTCCAGAACCGGAAACACCGCTTGCTCCCCCTTCCAAGACTGGAGTTCGATGATACTGGCGTAAAATACAAATCACTTTACTAGGTATAGGAGGGAAGAAAAGTAGTTCATTTATGTAAACTAGGAAATATCGCAATTTTGAGTTTGATAATTTTCATTAGGTTTTTGTTTAATCAAAATACAGTACTGTATTAACAACAAGTGTTTTTACTCACGAACTGAGCTATACATTCGGACGTATTAATTATGCAGTGTATATTGTACTATTAGAGCACATTAGCGTACAATATAGAGAATGAAGTTAAATTGAAAAATAATCATAATATGGATATTTAAACGCATTTTTGAAAAATGGCCGTTCCTTTCGATAGAGGCTTCAGTTCTTTTGTGCATATTATCGCACTATAGACTATTGTACCTAATTCCAATTACCAGTTTCGTTCTTCGTACTAGTAACTCATGTTGAAATAATTCTGTACCTACTCTATAAAAGAGTACTTTACGTACTGTAAATTTAATCTTCACTTCTGCCCGATCCGAAAAGATAAAATTACTCAGAAATGCTATCTACTGTCCGATCAAGTGGTTTTGTCGCAGGGTCGTACAAAGGGGGGGGGGGATCACGTGACAGTTATTTACTTAACGAGGCCCTTTTATTTAAGTTATTTTAAACAGTTGTATAATATTACGTAGACGTCCAGTTCCTAACAGAAATTAATGTTTCCAGAAAAGAGCTAAGACAGCCCAGCTACTAGAATTTACAGAGGGGCGAACAGAAGCAGGTGGGAGAAACCGGGATGCGACGTAGGGAAACGGACGACAGTACCTGTGCGAAAATATGATTCAATATTGAAAGCTCTTTCGTCACTAGAAAACGCGAACATATTTATGGAATGTACTATACTCACTGAGTACTGCATACGCGGCCTTGGTTCTGTGTGGAGGACGGTTGGAAGTTTATTAGTAGAGGGGGGGGGTGGGAGCGGGAGACCAAATCTGTGTATCACCACCACCACTTATACTTCGCAGAACTGTGAGCAGAAGAAAGGGATTCTGTTTCGTTCTGAATGGCCTTGTGAAATTCACTGAAATTTGCATTTTTGGTATTATACTATATCTGCAAAACATTTACTGACTGTGATAGTCTGTTCCTTTCTTCTGTCCAGTGAGCAATTTATCAACAGTAGGCTCTAATCTCACTAGAGGTTTTGATTTATCTAGAGAAAATCAAAACTCGAGTGGGATTTAATTGACTGTTATACGATTAGAAGAAAGTATATAAAGATTAGAAGAAATAAAGTACTCTAATACAATAAAATATTAATTGACTTACTAAAATTCTATTTCACTAATGTTAACTTCACGAAAACGTTTGAACGGAGCCGCCATTTTCAGTTGACTGTCTATGCGGTAAACAAATGACGATGCAAAGCATGTTTTGTAGTACCGTAAAGAATTTTCACCTTGAAATGTTGGCAAACAAAGAAACAGATGCAAGGGAAATGATAGAAACAAATAAATGCTAGGGAAATGATAAAAATAAACATGCTAGGGAAGTGATAAAATTGTGCGATAAGCAGCCGTGATTGGTTGAAAGACGTCCTTTCGTACCGTTTTATTGGTCAAAAGTAGTATGACTTAGTAAAAGTGTAATAGTCAAAGAAAGTACTCTTTCAACGTTGGCATTATGCCTAGATGCAGAGAAATAAAATTCTATAATAATCAGCAATTCTGAGTACTGCTTCACAGAAACACAGTTCTGATAAAAGTTGACCCAGATTTTGTGCGGTAGCATATCTTTAGAATTTTCCTCCTCATTGTCCGATAGCAAAGATCTCAGTTTGATCATCTGGTCAAACAGAAGGCTCTCATTCAGTTCGCAAGATGTATTATTTTGCAGCCACTTAATTGTCATTTTAACACCATCCCGCAAATTATTTCATTTTTCCTGATTTCTGTCCGACTGCGTTTAAAATTGCGGACTTCATCTTTTCGGCCCAGACTTTCTTCTTACACTATAAAATCACCGACTATCCGCGGCATATGACAACTCATTATTTATGGCTTTAATAGTGTGTAACTGTAAAATAAATGCTTCGCCCAGTTGCCATGATGTTTGTTGTTTTATACGAAGATCATGCAGAGAAGAGGTGAGCGTTTTCAAAGTTGACACCATGCAGACGTTTTGATTGGCTTCAGTAGTAATGATGCTGCGTCAGATCTTTGCATGTCCGCCATGTTGTAATTTTTTTGAGAGAATAGTTTAAAAATATGGTGCTGAGGTGACCTCCTCCTGGTGTGTCTGTCTACTCGTTTTAGTACGATGGGCCAAGTGGGCCACAAGTTACTGAAGGGGCGGGAAAACAGGCGAATTAGTACACATGTTCTTTTCTGACTTGATAGGAAGGCTAAGGTAGAAATGAAATAATTGTCGCAAAAATGCACAAGTGAAAAATTGTATTTGTGCAAATTGCTGGAAGCATGTGCAAGATTGTAAATCATTGTACAGAATGATAAAATTTGTTTGCAGACACGAAAAATTACGTAATTTGCTTCTTGGAGTGTCATTACTTTCAACGCATCTTACAGAGCTTCCATTTCAAAACTTTGGAGTCTAATAACTATTTATTTCAATTAAATTTATATTTAAACAAAGAACACGTTAATTTAGACATTGAGGAGGAAGTTTAAAACCAGTGTTAATTGTATTTTAGGTTTCACACCCTCACTCTTCCCTTTGGAATTTCAAATAATCTATATATATAATTTGAACTGGTAATGGAAATTACGAGAAAACGGCTGAACGGATTTTAATAAATGACCCCTCATTTTGAAGCTTGGAATCCAAAGTTTTTCGGAAAAGTAGTAGTTTTCAGTGAAATGTCAATTTTCCTACATAATTTTCCTATTTTCCAAAATCCATCTGTTGTCAGTTTTGAGAACTTATTTTATTGAATCACGGCCGACTCGATTGAATTTCAGAACAAAACATACACTACAATAAACAATAGGCTATTACACGAAGGCCATGACCTGCAGGATTGCCGACATATTTAGAGCTCAATTCAATTTGTTATTAAAATCTGATTCTGCTGTGTATAATAATTTTCTGAGTACAGCTGTGTATTGGATATTCAAATCTACGAAACTTGAGGTGGTTTGATGACATTATTATCATTAGAAATTAAATATTATTATAGTTAATATCATGATGCATTTATTTTTCATTAATTGTACATAATATTGATGCTATATTGATGACATGAAAGTGAAACGTTTTGAGGTTATGTAAGTAAATGTAGAGAATATGTTAATTTAGAGCTTCATTTCTATAATTTACTGAGTGACTGCTATATATAACTACAAAACTTAAATAAGATAATAATATTGTTATTAAAAATCAAATATTTTTATACTTATTAGCCCGGTGGGGTTGGGTCTTTTTCATATACTTAATGGCGGTGTAGTGTAGATATTGATATGTGTCATTGTCTTCAGTATTGGCTCGAGAGAGCGCAAAAATTACAGTTCCTAAGGAAAGCTAAAAAGGTATTACTTACTGATAAAATAAGGGTCTAGAAAATGTTGTAGTCTCCAGATCATTTCAGCAAGATCTCTTAGTAGGATAAAATTATTTTACGCTCTACATTTCAAGTTCTACATGCAGCAGCTATACGAAAATGCTATTCTGCTATTGTTCGAAAGCTTAGCAAACCTGACATTTTTTTAACTTTTGCCTACAATCCACAATGACCTGAAATAGCTACTGCTATCGTCCTGACATTGATACTTGGGTTTTCACGTTGAAACTCAAAAACTGAATTTGGATAGGTTCAAGAAAAAGTAGGCTATTTGGCCTAAAAAAATCCATTGAGAGGGAGTATGTTTCATTATTATGGAAGCAAATAACTATTAAAAAGATAAGTATTCTTCATTGAAAATAAATCTGAAAAATGTTTATTTGAACGTCTAACGAACTTAGTTTGCAGCAGCGTTTGCTGCACAAGCCACTAGTACATCTATATTATTATACTTAAATTTTGAAAAGTATTCACTTTGTTTATACATCTCATTTATATTTGTCTTTTGTTTTCTATCGTCGCCAGGCAACCTGGATTGTTGTTGTTGTTGATTAAAGCTGAAGAGAGTAACACTACAAAGACTATTACTGATTACAGGTTATTTCAGGCAGTAACACAAACTAATATTAAGGGATATTATGGTTGTGTATTGTAAACATGTTCATTAATGGTACTGAGTAGAGCTGGTGACAGTATTTTCGCGTATAGGCCTAAATATGATATATAAATTATTTTCTTCCTCTATTTCTATCAAACATAGACTAATGTCCTTTGCTCCTTATGATAAATGATGTGAGGGAAACCGCTACCTGAAAGCCGTATGATGATAATAAATATGAATAAAAAAAAACAAATGTTGGTGAGTTGAGCTGGCCACAGAAAGAAATTATTTTTCATTGTTTTAATATAGTCGAAATTCAGACAACGCATTTAATCCAAGTAAGACTCAAGCTATAATGGACATAAATGTTTAGTTAACTCTCTTAATAACAGAAATCTTTCATAGCTGACATAGTTGTGTTTATTAGTCATTAAAGTAACAGTGTTTTTCATTGATTCATAAAGTATATACTAAGTTAAAATCAAACAGTATTAAAACACATAGCAATACAATTGAAATTCATCCGCTAAACATGTTTCGGGAACAGCTGAACGGGGTTCAGTGCTACTGATGATGGGCTAGCACTTCCCGAAACATGTTTTGTGAATGAATTTTAATTGTATTGCTATGTGCTTTTAATACCGTTTGGTTTTAACTTAAGTGTATTTTATGAGTAATCTTTCAGTCGTAACATTTAACAACATACCAATCCCCTCCCTATCCATCTCTTGAAAAAAATCTTAGTTTCTTTTTCGATAATAATGTAAATTGGAAATTTAAAGTTAAAGAAACAAAAAAAAAAAATCTATTCCTCCATTCACTGTTGAGTCGCTTAAGAAACGTCTTGCCCAAGCAACTAAAACTTACCCTAGCACAAACCCTACTAATATCGCACTTCGATTATTGTGACGTTCAATTAAGTGCCCTAAGTTCTGAACTGTTAGACAAGCTACGCAAGTCCAGAATATGTGCGTCAGATACGTGCAACATCCGGCGATATGATCACATATCATCGTCCTTTTCAAGTCTTTCCTGGCTCTGACTCAAAGAATGTAGAACTTTACACTTTTTGTCTTTACTTTTTCGATTGTTGCACACCCCATCACCAAATTACCTTTCGTCTCGTTTCTCTTATCTATACTCTAACCACGACGTAAATACCAGATCACTTATTTGTGGCACGCTAAGTATACCTCTTCATAGAACCTCTTGTACTCATCTTTTACAGTCTCCACCTCGCGACAATGGAATTCCTTGTCACAAAGTATTAGGGGGGCTGCAAGACAATAAACACTTTTAAAAGTAGCTTAAAGGATAACCGTCTTAGCAATTCATTCTAATTATACTGACTTTAACGGTCACTGACTACATGGTAACTTCGTTCTTTAGACATGCATCCTGATAGCGCTGTATTTTCACAATTGTCTTATAATAATATCTTTCTATTGTGTAATATTGTTTGAAATAATATATTAACATTCTATGTATATTAGTTTAATTGTGCTACACAGTTTATATCTCATTGTTTAATTAACAGTTCGTAGTATTTTACTGTTTAATTCATAAGTAAGGCCCTATGAACATAACTTTTATCTAACTCAATTTGTTGTGTCCTTTGTAGCTTGTAAGTTCATTCATACCGTATATTTTTATACTTTTTGCTGGTTGAGTGGAAGAGAAGACCTTACGGTCTTAACTCTGCCAGCTAAAATAAATTATTATTATTATTATTATTATTATTATTATTATTATTAAATTGCAGTCAGTGTAAACAGACATTTAAATTAATTTACTGTATTCCTTGTGCTATAATACTTAAAAAAGTGCTTTCGATGCTTGTTGCTAAAGAAATTGCTAAACGTTTTATACAGAGCATCTTCTTTGTCCAATGTAGTAGAAATATTAAATAGCAAGGCTGTCAAATTTACTTAAGAATAAAATAAAATTGTAAACATTTATTAGTGCATTTTACCATGACAAAAATGTGCTTTATTAATGAATCTGAGTTTTGAAAAGGACAAACGTGTATAAAGGTAAACTTTTTTTTTTACAGAAATGTGATAATGTAACCTACAGAGAAAATATTTATTTATTTTTTCCGTCGAAATACGCATTTGTATGCACATATAAAGTCGTTGACACGCACTTAGTTTCTAGAGATATTCACTTTTACATTCTTCCTGGCTGTTACATGCAACGTAATATATTTTATGCTCGACCATGCCGAAATGTAGTAATTATACACCTGGTAGCAGACCTTTAATGCATGTCATTAAAGTACACCTACTCATTAAAGGTCAGGTCTTTCAGCCAATGACGACTCAGGTTACAACTGTTCAGCCAATGACAGGTCAGCTTTCTACCGTTATAAAACCGCAAGTATCGATTATTCTCGGATATGCAATCGAAAGAGAATTAGCGAAAAGTCACGGAGGCTGGAAATACAATACTGTTGCAGAAGGTTATGTTCTGTTACTATAATAATTAGCGTTAATTGTAAATAATATTCAAATAAATTCAATTTGTCATCTCGTTTTTCAATGTCTAATTTTATTTCAATGTTACCTCTGTAGGTTCTTATGGCCTAGCAAGGTCAATGTGGACATCTGTTCCTCGGAAAAAATCAATACTTTCGTGTCTGCGCACATCTCACAACATACGGGACATTGCTCCAGGTCAGATACAGTAAAATTAATAATATCAAGTTAGAAATATGGTCGAGCATAAAAAGTCGTATGAAACTCGCCTATAATGGTAATTAAGAAGCTCGTATGAAAATTATGAAACTCGCTTGCGCTCGTTCATAAATATCCATACTCACTTCTTAATTACCTTCATTATAGGCTCGTTGCATAATGTACTATTTCATGTGAATTAGGATTGAAATTATTGATAGTCTTTGGGGAGTTGTTTTTAGGGTTACCAGACATGAAGTCCAGGATTATAATGTCCATACGTCAAAATGCCCATGGAATAATGTCCACGTTGAAGTGACACTAATAACAATAAGACCACTTATGAGGCAACTAACTCAGGAGATAATGAGGTAGGGTGGCCGGTCCCTTTCCGCCTTCATTGCAGACATCGCTGACCAGTAATATATTTCACTATTCAGAATTCAGATGTATACAAACAATTTTATTGTTCTTCCTCTGACACATATCGCCTAGTGAGAGATATTGCATGATAATAAATGTGACATATAAGCCAGAACCTCAGTCAGAGGTATTTTTGGGGAGTGAAAAGTTAAAAACATGAAAAGAATAAAAGATGAAGTATATAGTAGCATATTAGACTTATTTATTTCCTATTAATTATTTGACTTCAAACATTGGTCTATACTTACACAGAGGAAGAAATTATTACCTTTCGCCACATTTTGGGAGATCTGTTCGTGGACAGATTGCAACATACAGGTGTACAGTTGTCATAACATACAAAAAGATAGCCTGTAAGAACAATGAAGCAGTTATAATGAATAAATGTCGAAACACCAGTAGACCTTGCACACCCACTCATATCTCGCAATATTTCCTGAGATTTAAGAGATCAGCAGATGTAGACTGTAGCCTTCGATTTCTCACAAAGAACCTCCATACTTGGATATAATCGCTGTGTCACTACAACACTACTTTCTATGCGTGGCACGCCGAACAGCTGGAGAAGCGCTGCTTTGTGTGTCAGAGACACGAGTTCAAATCCCAACTATTTTAAATGGAATTTGTAGTGAACAAAGACGAACTTGGAGTACCATCACTCCACCAATTTTCCTTTCTCTGATATCCACTAAGCAATCAGGGGACAATGACACTTTCGTGTGATCTCGAATCTGAAGATCGACGGTAGAATTCGTTCATAAGTAACTTAGACTTGATAGAGTAGATGTAAGCACGAAGTAACAATAGTTCTTCGGCTTTTCCTAAATATTAGTTTATCAGTAGATAATTCTAAAGTATATAGGCCTACGAAAATTATAGTGAAAACAAAATGTATTGTATGTATGTATTTATTGTATGTATGTATGTATGTATGTATGTATGTATGTATGTATGTATGTATGTATGTATGTATGTATGTATGTATGTATGTATGCATGTATGTATGCATGTATGTATGCATGTATGTATGTATGTATGTATGTACATATGTATGTATGTATGTATGTATGTATTTATTCACACTGCAATGGGTATATACCCGGTGGCAGTGGTAACTAATTACACTCAATAATGACAATAACAAACTTAAAATTAAAAATACAATTAATAATAATACTAATAATTAATAATAATAATAATAATAATAATAATAATAATAATAACAGGGAATATCCTAAATTAAATGAAACGATCACTTAAAATAACATTTGAAATAAATCTAACTTGTATCTTAAACCTAAGTTCGAACTAAAACCCACGAGTATGATATGTTCATATCTGCACAAGTATCTTTCAACATTATACTCATTTCGCTGTCAACTCACTCACTGCACTGGAACTACGACACATTTCACTGGTTCTATCCTGATTTCACTAACACTTCAAAAACATTTCACTGTTCAAATACTTTGCACTGCCACTATAAACTATAAAGCATCACTGACAGGAACACGTTTCACTTAGACAACACACTTCACTGACACAACACACTTCACTGACACAACACACTTCACTGACACAACATAATTCTTCACTGATACAACACTTCAATAACAACATATCATTTACATCATTTAAATTCTGTGTTATAATTACCGTCTATTAGTAAAATCCTTAAGCCTATTTTTAAATACATTTTTGGTTGTTGGTAAAGCTTTTAGTAAGTCTGCGGGTAAAGCATTCCAGTCCCTGATAGTACGATAGAGAAAAGAAAACTTTCCAGTGTCCGTCCTCTGCCTTCTTTCCCTCAATTTATATGAGTGGTCGTTCCTTGAAGAGTAATTTGGCGGTTGCAACCTATTTTTTAATTCTCTCCACAGGCCCACCTCTGTATGTTTTGAACAGTGCGCATAATCGAATTCGCGTATTACGAGTATTCAGATCAGTTAACGTAGTAGAAAAAAAATTTCCTTATTGTACAGAGTGTCTCTAAATTAGACCGGCAAACTTTGGGATCGGATATATAATTTTCTAAAAACTTTTCTTATAAAGGAAGATATGGGTTGTAACGTTCCGTTTCAGTGCAACAAGGTTTTATGTCATTAATTGGGCGATCTTACAAAATGAGATTGAGGTAATCATTTATTATAAAATTATTTAATGAATTTAATAAACAAATCGTTAATGTTATAGGTATTCATTTGACCGAAATATACAGTAGAATAAAAACAAAACAAACAAAAATAAAAGGAAGTAGTATATTACGATGCAAGGTTGGGAAGTGTTTTTTTTACAAAATCGAGGAGAAGTTTGAAAACTATGAACAGCTGACTGATGTTATCAGTCTGGCCAACGTACGAACTTCACCATCAACTTCAATGTGAAGGAGTAAAAATGATTGAGGTACTTGTAATATTTCGTGTTCAATTGGAATAATTTTTATTTCTTTTTGTTAAGTGAAGTTTGAATTGTTTAAACAAACTTCAATACATCTCAAATGCAGTGATTTGTTTCGTATAATGTATATTAATTAAAACTGCCTTTTGCGTATGAATTTTACATGCGTTGTAGGATTGTAGCATACATAGAAGGCAGTGGTTTTCGTTATAACTCTAGAGCAGTTATATGCAATTTTTCAACATACTTACCTAGGTTGGCAACTCTGAATTCAGTAAAATCAACTTTCAGTCGTGGCGTCCGTTTGCTGTGACGATGGGAAAACATCGTGCAAAAAATACTTATTGCAGTATTAAATTAGCTGTCTGAACCTGATACATTGCAGTCTTCTCACCACTGCAGCAAGTGCTGCAACACAATTCCATTGACTTCCAAACAAGCGTGCATCGACGTGCCAAACTCTGTCTTAAGCCTTGGTTTTTCTGAATCTACGCATGCGACGTGCGAGGTGCGAGGTCCGCCTCGCACAAATCCGGACTATGCGAGAGATAGTGAGTGGTTTCTCTAACTGCGAGGTACGCAGATCTCGCACGTCGCAGTTATAGAAACCACTCACTCTATTTCGTGTAGTCCGGATTTGTGCGAGGCGGGCTTCGCACCTCGCACGTCGCATACGTCGGTTCAGAAAAAACCAAAGCCTAGCTCTCTCAAAGACGCCAGGCATTTCTCTGATTTCATGAGCTGCGCAGGCTATGCGTGCTGCAAGATCTTCTACGGAATCCACAGGAGTTTCATGAGCTACAAACGTCGTGTGGCCCCACAAAAATAAATCAAGTGGGTTAAGGTCAGGCGAGCGTGCGGGCCAGACAACGGCCCCACTCCGAGCTAACCAATGATCTCCGTATGTAACTGTAAGATGACGATGTACTGCATTCCCAATGTGAATTGGGGTGGAAATAGATATTGAACTCAGAGCGTAAACAAACTGAGTGAAAGCAATAATGGCATAAAACCTTGTTGTATTGAAACGAAACATTGCAGTCTATTTGTTCCTTAACAAAAAAGTGTTTCAAAAAAGGTTATCTATCCGATTCCAAAGTTTGTCGGTCTAATTTAGACACACTCAGTATCAATATATTTTAGACTTTCGCTCTTATAGCAATTCACCAATGGAGTGTGAGAATACGTTGAATTTCAGCCAATCAGAGTAATCCATCACTGCAATATTGTCTATTTTATCATGTAACTTTTGTCTTTTCGCTGGTGATTCGCAATTGTTTCCTACTTGGTATGCTCTGTAAGTATTTGGAAAGCAATAATCTTGGAAAATTTAATCAAACCAATTTGTTCAGCATCAAGTACACTCAGTAAATAAATATTTACGGAATATCACTCCAGTAATATAATTATTGTATATTCAATTCAATTTACACCTCTTTAAATTTAATTGTCTTTATAAAAATAATTCGTTGTTTCTGTCATTCATGTGTAGTTATATCTAGAATAGTTAACACTAGATGACTGCGGCCGTATTTCTAGATAACATATTTTCATCCTTTCTAGAATGCAATAAGCCGTGACAGAGAATGAAATATGGTAGTCTTAGGCGTAGTTCAGGCGTGGGTTCGATTCTCTCTTGGGCTGATTAGGGATTGGGTTTTTCCGAGTTTTTCCGCAGCCAGGCAACCATTGGCCTCAAGTCGCGAAATACAGTAAAATGTTGTTATAACTAGCGCCAGAATAACGAAATCTTCAGTATTACGAAATTATTTTCTGTCCTCTGACATTTTCTCATATGATTTAATGCTAAAATATTTTAATTTAACGAATTTAATTTTTACGATAGAAATCAGTAGGCTATAACAATAAAAATTTCGCTCTGGTGCCGAAAAAAAATCACTTCTTGAACGACAGATATTTTAAGTATAAGGGTGCAATTCTTTTCAAGTAGGGACCTACGAACAAAAAAGAAAATATTTTTAACATATGCCTTACGCTGTTTTAGACAGAAATTGATAATGGCGAAATGATTATGGTGATGATTAGGGGGCACTTATGAAAAGTTATCTTCTTATTTTTCACATTAGGACGATGCCTATTAATATAGAAATCATTTCTATGTTAATATCAATGTAAAAAGTAATTTGATTTATTGCATTTTTTTTTTTTTTTTTTTTGCATTTTTGACGATTTTGAAGTAATAGGTCATTTTTATATTTTTTTCGGCATATTTTGGTCCTTTTTAATACTTTGAAGAACTTTTAGATCATTTGGAATGCATTTTACTTTCTTCTTTACCGATAGGTCTGCTAAATCATTTTCTAAGCAAATAGGTCAGTAGTAATTACCTACTGAATAAGTGGATAACAGTGAAAATTGAGTTTTATAGTTTGGAACAGACACTAAAGTCCATCCCTCATTCCACTGAAGGCTTCACTTCCCACAATGGTAGTAATATCAAATGCTTGACAACAGCTTAGTTTAAGTTAGGACTTTGACCGCAACTATTCTTTTGTCGATACGAGGGTGTCTTTAGAATTGATGTTTGGAAGGGGGGAAACTTTCACCATGTCCTGGACAGGACGTTGTGTCCTCAACATGGTTCGAAAGGGATGTCTACTGTAGTAGAAATTATTTTTAACACAAAGATTGCAAGAATGCACTCTGCGCCCACAATTTGTTTTGTCATTCACACTCCCTCATCTAGAAGATCTGGTGACAAAAGTGAAGCGCGGAAGGAGGAGGAGACGGAGAATGAAGGCACTGACATGGACCATCCCTGTTTGAAACACATTGTAAACCCTCGTTAAAATCTATAGTTTTCCCTTAAAACCTTCATTTTGTTGCATGTTCTTTTCCTTTATCTTAGCCAATTCCAGGAAGTTGCCTCCTCTCTCTGAGATTTGCAGGGCGGTCATTGAAACAAGTTGACTAATTTTTAAGAAGTTTTGGTGCGAGAACGGTGAATAATATTTAAATGTCATTTTCTTTTAATTATATGTAATTTTTCCATTAGTTTAAGGGCATTTTAATGATCATTTTAATTAGATTTTACGCCCCCTAGTGGTGATGGTGATGGTGGTGATGATGACGATGACGACGACGACGATGATAGAATGCCTGAGACCAAATGAAATTATTTCCTATCTCGTGAAGCTTAAATTCTTCATCGAAATTCGCAAAGGTTTCATTGTATGCTTTGTTTTCAGAAACTAACCTTCCACTCCAAAGTCCCACGTGGATTAATAAAATAAACACGGCCTCTTCACCGAGTGCTTGCTTAGTCATTCTAGACCGAGTGTGATGCACGTGGTTTGAGAAACAACATTCCATGAGGCGCAGTTTGGATGGGTCTACGAAAATAACCCCCGGAACTTAAACATTGCGGGTCACTGTTAACATCATAGTTAAAAGTTTAAGCGAGACCGTCTGAGAATCCAGACGTTTCCTTGTGTCAGTTTTATCTGAAACGTTTATTATAAACTTCACGGAAATTGTTTCATGTGTGGATTAGGGCAACGACACCGTCAGCTGCAGGTTATACAGAACACTAATCAACTGGCTTTTAAGACGTCAGGAAGTAGAAAGTAAACTAGTTTAGAACATAATATGCCGCCGATAGTAAATGTTCTAATTAGCGCGCTTGTAAATTAATACGACAAAGTTCCTTACGTTATCAGTTCTGAATTCACTCCACTTCTCAGCGTTGGCCGACATCTATCCATATAGACCTACTGTTGACGGTACGCGTACTCTTAGACCTATATTACACTATCATATTTCTGTATCATAGAAGTTAGATCAGGCCTGCACAAGGTTTGCGCTCTCCGAGCCGGCTCACAGCTCATGAGCGGAATGCAGATATGTGTGATCTCGTACAAAATGAACACAAAAGGTGTTGATGAAATGAATTCCCGTTCAGTGTTTACAAAACTACCTTGGACTATTATTAATAAATAAATAAATAAATAAATATTTATTTTACAGAAATAATAGAAATTCTATAGCTACTTAAATGTGCAATATCATTTTGTTATATTTTTATTTTTCAGTACGGGGTTTTATGCTGTTGGCAGCTGAAAGGAACAGTAGGCTTACCGATCGTAATGAAACATCAGTAACAGAGGTGCGATGCCTGCCTTTATTAAAGTTGATTATAGAAAACAGTTGCTCACAAATATAAATGTTGAGCAATCATTTTCACAGTCAGCCTGTGTAGTCGTGGATATTATTGCTAAGGTTTAGTCTTGTAAAACTCAACCAGACTATACTTATTTTTTTGAAAGATGGAACATGACATGAGCATTGCGATCGGAAAAACAACTGAATATCACATAGCGTGGTAGGTCTGTTGCTATGGTAACAACGGTTGAGTTGCCAAACTTACAGGTCCCACATGGCGAGTGTTTAATAGCTCTCTTGGAAACATTTATTGTGCACACAATGTTAGCATTGGTACGTTTCGTCTTTGATTCTCTGTCGATTTTTGTATTGTTTTCTTACCTTCGCGTCAATTGTCAATGAATGTTTTAACGTCAGCCATCTTAACGACAATTGCTAGCTTCCATCAGCTGTCAGCTGGTAGTCCATGTTGGCAACATGGTACTGTAGTTCCAAGCTCGGCCGCTTAACTGTCATGTCCCATCTTTAAAAAAAAAAACAAGTAAGTTATAGTAAATTATTCATACGGTTTTAGCCCTTAGGACACATTGAAGATCAATAAGTTCAAGCTGTAAATCGTTAAATTGTATATGTTATGTTTTATTTAACGACGCTTGCAACTGCCGAGATTATATCAGCGTCGCCCGTGTGCCGGAATTTTGAGCCTGTCGCATTTAAACACACTTAAATGCCATCCGGAATCGAACCCGCAACCTCGGGAATAGAAGGCCAGCGCTATACCAACTGCGCCAACCAGGCCGACCTGTAAATTGTGTGACACTGTTTCAACTGGTGTTGAAGGAATTTGTTATGATAACTTTGAACTTCTTTCCAATTAAGATAAGATCTTGGAACCTGGAATTAAATTCATTTTGAATTTCAATCAATATTTGCACATAATTGTTTAAAATGGCTTCATCACGAGCAGTTTCTATCGTTCGAAAGTCAGCCATATTACCTTCCCGAAACTGACTTACGAAGAGTGTAAGTTTACGACTGAAATCCCGTAATTTATTCAACATATCAACAGTGAGCTGCCCTTTTCCCTGAAGAGAGATATTTAAATTGTTGAAGATTAATATATTCTAACGTACCCTACCTCATGTAATAATGCAACTTTCAACTCCTGAACCTTTTTACTGCGATCTTCACCAACAAAACCATTGTATCTGTATGTGTGGACTCGTAATGACGTATTACCGGTATATTATGTTTTCCTCTTTCTTTCAAACTTTTGTGGGAGGTACGGCACTGAGTATTGACCCCAGCTGCTGTGAAAAAATCATCATTTTCCCATGCAATATTGAAAGAATTTTCCAATATGTAACCGTAGATAGGCAAAGTGAAATAGCTACTGAAAATACGAGTACACACTACACCAGATAGCTGCGTGGACTATCCTCTACCTATAGCAGGCATACGTCATTCCGACGTACCTTTCTGGCGAGCTGTTTGGACGGCTCTCCCGCTCGGAAGGAGTGGCCGCGCTCAATGAGCGTCGTTTGTGCAGGCCTGAGTTAGATAAAATATATGAAGAGTTCAAAACCATAGTGGGCCAAGCGCCATTTACTAAACCGTAGAAAACAAAGGTTAAAATGAAATTACTACAATAATTCAATGGAAACATATAGCAAGTAATATAAAGTGTACATATTAAAACTAAATAATATATCAATCTTCATTAAACTATGGTATTCACTTAACTTTAACCCTTGCTTTCTCCGTTTTTAATAAATGGCGCTTGGCCCACTATGGCTCCGAACCCTTCATATATGATAAACTCTTTTACAATGTAACATAGCATCTTTTATCACAACCAGCTGTGACATAGTTCTGTGATAAAAGTTATGGTCATCATCATACCTTTGATAAAATCTGTGACTCGAGAAAGAAAATGGTGAACATTAGTACATATGGTCTGTTAGAAACCACAAAACTTTTAATATCACATTATGATTCACATGAAATGTTTCATCATCCATTCTTAAATACCGGTACGTAGTATAGGATTTCACATCTTCACACAGAAGTTCTCTCAATAGAGTATGATGGATTCATTTTGTGTCTTTCCTCCCTGCTCAATCTCTAACCTAAATATGTTTTTTCTTTGATTTCTTCTTTAATATTAATGCAATAACCATTACTGCACTTACAGTTGCAACTTGCATAGAACTGTCGTGGATTGCTTATTAGAACTGTGATGAAATATATAATAAAAACTTTGACATAGATAGTGTAATATAGGCTACTCAAAATCTGATAATTGATCATATAATATAAAATATTATTTGATAAAAATTTTTATCATATTCTGTGATACAGAAATTTGATAGTATAATATAGGCCTTCGGGATACGCAAAGACCTGCTTGGGGATACGTAAAATTTTAGAAAATATTCATTCATTCAATGTTCTGCCCAAAGGAAGGTATTTCATTGGAAACCCAGCATTCTCCAATCTTTCCTATTTTCTGCCTTCCTCTTTGTCTCCTCATATGATCCATATATTAATGTCATCTATTATCTGATATCTTCTTCTACCTCAACTCTTGTCTCATTCACCATTCCTTCCAGTGCATCCTTCAGTAGGCAGTTTCTTCTTAGCCAGTGACCCAGCTAATTCCTTTTCCTCTTCCTGATCAGTTTCAGCATCATTCTTCACCCACTCTTTTCAACACAGCTTCATTTCTATTCCGTCTGTCCACTTCACACGTTCCATTCTTCTTCATATCCACATTTCAATTCCTTCTATTCGCTTCTCTTCACTTCGTCTAATGTACATGTTTCTGTCCCATAAAATGCCACACTCCATACAAAGCATTTCACCAGTCTCTTTCTTCGTTCTTTTTCCAGAGGTTCGTAAACAATGCTCCTTTTTCTATTAAAATCTGCCGAGAAGCCAAAAAAGAGGATTCTTTTTTGGCTTCTCGGCAGCTGTTCATACGTATTATTTCATGATAAACATTGAATAATCAGGGCCAAATTCAGGGCTAGCTACAAGAGACCTGTACGTAAAATGATGCAATTTTGGGACGCCATATTCTCGCCCTCTCTCTCTCTCTCTTTATTTTATAATTACGAGCAGAGACAGTCGGAATTGATTTGCGAATCAAGTCCAAACCAATCTCTAATCATAGATGACGCATGCGCATTAAGATAGTTTTGTCATTGTTTTCTGCATGTTAGAATATTAGAGCTGGACATGCGGACTTCGCATTTGAAACTTTGTTAGGTTGTCAAGAATAGGTTTTCATCATCTATTTCTTAAGCCCTGTTACTGATTGTTTTATAAAAATAATTGCGCTTAAATATACCGACACTGCTAGAATATTAGAATTGAACATATGGACTTCGCAATGGAAATTTTGCCAGGTTGTCAAAAATAGGTTTTCACTACCTGTTTCTTAGGCCCTGTTACTGATTGTTTTATAAAAAAAACTGCGCTTAAATATACCGACACTGCTAAAATATTAGAATTGAACATATGGACTTCGCAATGGAAACTTTGTTAGGTTGTCAAAAGTAGGTTTTCACTATCAATTTTTTGGCCCTGTTACTGATTGTCTTATAAAAAAAACTGCGCTTAAATATACCGACACTGCTAAAATATTAGAATTGAACATATGGACTTCGCAATGGAAACTTTGTTAGGTTGTCAAAAGTAGGTTTTCACTATCTATTTTTTGGCCCTGTTACTGATTGTTTTATAAAAAAAACTGCGCTTAAATATACCGACACTGCTAAAATATTAGAATTGAACATATGGACTTCGCAATGGAAACTTTGTTAGGTTGTCAAAAGTAGGTTTTCACCATCTATTTCTTGGGCCCCGTTACTGATTGTTTTATAAAAAAAACTGCGCTTAAAAATACCGACACTGCTATAATATTAGTACTGAATATGCGGACTTTGCAATGGAAACTTTTCCTGGTTGTCAAAAATACGTTTTACCATCTGTTTCTCGGGCTACTTTTAAAGAATTGTGCTTAAAAATACCGACACTGCTGGAATATTAGTACTGAATATGCGGACTTCGCAATGGAAACTTTGCCATTTTGTCAAAAATACGTTTTACCATCTGTTTCTCGGGCTACTTTTAAAGAATTGTGCTTAAAAATACCGACACTGCTATAATATTAGTACTGAATATGCGGACTTTGCAATGGAAACTTTGCCATTTTGTCAAAAATACGTTTTACCATCTATTTCTCGGGCTACTTTTAAAGAATTGCGCTTAAAAATACCGACACTGCTAGAATGTTAGAACTGAACTTCCACACACTGCAATGAAATCTTTGCCTGCTCATTAAAAAGGAAAAACTAAGACGAAGTGGATACAGTGTTCGTTCTGTTGTGTAACATAACATGATTGTTAAGTCAATTACTACATGAATATGATATCACGACCTTTTTATCAGATAACTGCTGTAATAAAGAAATGTTAATTAGTAGCATACTGGGCGATAGAATTACAGGATTACCTAATTTGATGCAGTTATTTTTCTTCGTCATATCACAAGAAACACTATCCTTCTAGGTCGTTCCGCCCTGAAAGAAATGATTAAAATCGTTTCGTATCATACATTAGATCTTTCACTGCTTGTACATTTGAATTCATGTCGACAGCAATATTTGAGTGTCTTTCTTTCAATGTGGTCGAGCCATCGCAGCTTTTAATTACTTGCTTCATTAAAAATATTGAATATTTATTTATGTTATTAATCCTGCTGTAACTGTTTCTTTCTTTGATGATATTAATTTCATTAACTAGATATATTAAGGATTATTGGACCTTTGTTTTAAATAAAAGCGAAAGCAAAAGTTATTAAAATATGAATTGTTCGAGCATTGGAACAATGTAACTTGTTCAAATCTTACTCACAGTTGCATTGTTTTTATTTTCAGAAACAGTTAATTTTGTGACCAGTGTTCTTTTTTTGAAAATAGATAGATATGCCTTGGGAAAAGAAACATCTTGCCAGTTTGCTATTAGTAAACATGTATATCGAAAGTTTAGTGCCTGTATTTGCACTCTCTTCCGCAGTAAATTTCGTCAAACTGGCGCACTTATAATTGCTCAAACCTTCTGCCTAGTACGTTCCTTACACATTTACTGGAGCTTTGTTCTAGTACAGGGATGCAGAACTGGGGAAGAGAGGGGTGGAAGCATGGGGAAAGAGTTTGTTTCCCGTCCACAATCCCCCGGTCTTGAATTACGCATCTATGATGTTCCGCAAGCATACTGACTACATATCTCCTCTCCCCCCTACCATGTCCAATGACGTGTGGGATGAAAGGAAGGGATGAGTCACGTGTTCCGGCTTGTGACGTGTGCCACAATTGTAGCATAGTTTTGCATCCCTGTGACTAGTTTATACATAAACTTTGTAGGCTACCAATAATTTATTAATATTCTCAGTAAGCCTCATCCATTAAAGAAATCTGTTAACACAACATCCTAATTTACGAAAGCGTAGTCTTAGTTATATTCTACATAAATTCGAGGCACACTTGTTAATTTTTTTTTAATGTTACACTCTCACTTTCTAAGCGACTTAGAAGATAAAAACAAACTATTCTCTGATGATTAACTTTAGAAGATTCATCAGTTACATTTAACTTAAAGTTAAGACGAAATAAACTAATGTCATAAACTAGCCTCTGTACTGGGTTTTTGTCGGAAGGGAGAATTACTGAGAATTGACCGTCATAATAAAATTTGCTCAATGATTACCAATGAATTTCACCGGTCTGATAAGCATGAGGTGTACGAGGAAATTGGGTGCCTTTCCGCTGACGGATCAACTGGAATCATTGTTATAGACCAAACAAAATTGTGGACTCATTCTAGATCCCACAGTCCGTTTTGAGAATAGTGAGGAACAACCTAGAGAAGTCTGCAAAGAAAAACGGGCAATTTATCTGCCATGCTGCAGCGATTTGGGGACCAAATATAACATCAAGACATGGGAAGTTGTAGGAATTATGATTGGGGCTAGAGACACAATCCTACGAGAGTCCTTAGAAGTCTTCCGAAAATTAAAAGTTTCTGACAGCACCCTGGAAATGATATCCTCAACTGCACTGAAGTCATCGATTTGCATAATTAATCATCATTTATATTCTTTATAAAATATAATTTGTGTTGTAGCCTAAATTGTCTGTTGTATTTCCAGCAGTGATAACCTACCTAACTAGGGTTTCTATTAAAAGAAAAAATTGAATTAAATATAAATAGGCCTATTCATTTAGAATTGATTAGGAGGCCGATTCACTGAACAACAAGAATTTTGCTCCGACTTAAAACAATGTCTCCCTTATGTTTTGATGTGCGATGAATCCGAAAATGAATCTCTCTTCTTTGAATCACTTTCCGATAAGCGCTCCCTCAGGAAACATCTGGCGCGAGTTGGAGGTACAAACCAAAAAAAAAACTAATACATTTTATTACTTATTTCCGGTTTCTCATGGTTGTTGGCATGTTATTTTGTGCTTCTAATAAATAAACAGATATTGGTCTCTTCTATTAAGTAAATTTCATAACAGTTCAAAGTGAGATTTATGCAATGAACAAACAAGAGTTTGGTTTTCAATATTTAAAGGAAAAGTTTACCAGTTTGAGTGAAGGCAAATTAAAAGAGAGCATTTTCATCGGTCCACAAATTCACAAACTTATGGCTGAGCCTTTGTTTGAGTAAAACTTTCCGTTACAGAAAAAATGGCATAGTCCGCTTTCGAAGACGTTTGCTGAAATTTCCTTGGAAATTTAGGCAGAGAACTATATAGAACTAGTTGTGGAAACCATGTTAAGTGCATATGACAAAATGGAGTGTAATATGTCTCTAAAAATACACTTTTTATATTCTCATTTGGATTTCTTTCCTCCTAACTTTGGAACGGTAAGCGACGAACATGGGGAAAGATTTCATCAAGAAATTTCTGAAATGGAAAGGCGATATAAAGGAAGATCATCATTCAGCATGCTTGCAGACTATTGTTGATTCCTTGTAAAATACAGTCCGGGTCTAGTTATAAACAGAAGTCATCCAGAAAATTATTTTAAATGGAAGTTCAAATTCCTAGATTTTTCTAATTATACGTATGAAATATTTTTATTTTTGTTGTGTTTTAAACTATGTAACATCATTTTTGTATCCAATACACATTTTTAAAATATTATGAGGAATTTTGAATCCCTAGTGTGTTCTAATTTTATCAGTAGCAGTGAAAAATTAAAAATAAGTAAGTTTTGTCATAAAAAATTTAAATCATCTTCCCCGGAAAATGGTACGTGATGGGGCAATTTGGATTTTAAATCGAGATTTAGGGCACACATATTAGTAATATTCACCTATTTTTATTTCAGTGAAACCCTGGTTGAAACGGCTATCAAATACCTATTCAACCAAAAATTCGCAGTTAGATATAACTGAAAATTAATTTGATGTTTTAATCTGAGATTAATTGTTTATATAACGATCGTAACCATTTGCTGTATGGACAGAGTTATCTCGGTTGTCAAATTCCGTAGGGCAATAAATTATTATTATTATTCATGCTGCATATGTAACTGGCGTAGAAAAAAACGGACAGAGACGCAATTTGCGTTGCGTTCTCATACATCACTCTTCGACAAACAAAACTGATGTACAGCACAAATCATTGTCCAGGACAAATATTTGCTTTAGTAGTACAAACAGTAAGCCCAGACGTTGCGTGATAATATGATTTTGTGTCATGTTTATATACGGATTTCGCTGCTTCAAATGAGAAGTACAAACACATGACGCTTAAAAATTCTTATATTTCTAAAAGGATGTTAACTTTTGACTACATACTTAAACATGAAAAAAATCACAATTCTGTCCACTGCAGTGTACAATACGTATGAACGCCTTATACCGTAGTGTGGGATCTTCCGAATTTACTTTAGATTAAACATTTCTGTTGAAGTACAGTATTCATGACCGATTTATTTCTTCGTCAAATCTTATTGAATTAAGCCACAAATATTTAGTTTCAAATAATGATCACTAGGGCCAGTATTGGTCCCAAGAAACTAGTTCGATTAATTAAAATGTGTCTTGGTGAAACTTATAGGGTCCGTATAGGCCAATTTCTATCTGATGCTTTTCCAATTCACTGCGGGCTAAAGCAAGGAGATGCACTATCACCTTTGCTTTTTAACTTCGCTCTAGAATATGCCATTAAGAAAGTTCAGGATAACAGAGAGGATTTGGAATTGAACGGGTTACATCAGCTTCTTATCTATGCGTATGACGTGAATATGTTGGGAGAAAATCCACAAACGATTAGGGAAAACACGGAAATTCCACTTGAAGCAAGTAAAGCGATAGGTTTGGAAGTAAATCCCGAAAAGACTAAGTAGGCCTATATGATTACTTCTCGTGACCAGAATATTGTACGAAATGGAACTATAAAAATTGGAGACTTATCTTTCGAAAAGGTGAAAAAATTCAAATATCTTGGAGCAACGGTAACAAATATAAATTATACGCGGGAGGAAATTAAACGCAGAATAAATAAGGGAAATGTCTCTTATTATTCGGTTGAGTAGCTTTTGTCATTTAGTCTGCTGTCAAAAAATCTGAAGGTTAGAATTTATAAAACAATTATACTACTGGTTGTTCTGTATGGTTGTGAAACTTGGACTCTCACTCTGAGAGAGGAACAGAGATTGAGGGTGTTTGAGAATAAAGTTCTTAGGAAAATATTTGGGGATAAAAGGGATGAAGTTACAGGAGAATGGAGAAAGTTGCAGAACGCAGAACTGCACGTATTGTATTCACCTGATATAATTAGGAACATAGAATCCAGGGCAGGGCATGTAGCACGTGCGAATCCAGAAATGCATATAGAGTGTTAGTTGGGAGGCCGGAGGGAATAAGATCTTTGGGGAGGCCGAGACATAGATGGAAGGATAATATTAAAATGTATTTGAGGGAGGTGGAATATGATGATAGAGACTGGATTAATCTTACTCAGGATAGGGACTGATAGCGGGTTTATGTGAGGGCGACAATGAACCTCCGGGTTCCTTAAGAGCCATAAATACATGTAAGTAAGGGCCAGTATTGGTTATGCAAATGCACATTTTTACTGGTCAGTTGAAAGTCATGCAAAATAGTATATTATATAACGACGTACAGAAGTGGAGCTTTATTACCGAGTGGGTCAAGTTACATCACGACCGGAGGGAGTGATCCTAGACCCACGAGTTAATGAAGCTACTTTTGTACGAGTTGTAGGGTAAAGGTTGGTAATATTGTGATTGAGTAATATTGTGATAGTTATTTTTGAGAATTTATTACAATTTTACTGAGCGAGAGGAAGATCGTTTTTTTTTTTTTTGCTTCAACGTATTAAGGGAATGTTCGTGGACAAGTTACTGCACAAAACCGGTTCTTCTCTCACTCAGTAAAATTGTAATAAATTCCCAAAAAGAAGTATCACAATATTATTCATATCACAATATTACCAACCTTTACCCTATACTGTACAATACTTTATCTACGTTGTTCTTTATTTGCCGAAAATTAAAAGAAAATAAATCTATAAATTCAGTTAGACGTATTAAATCTGGTAATCAGTGAAAAATTTTATTCTGTATGTTTCATGGTAATAATTGTTATAAAATGCTTCATAACACATTGCTAAGTAAAATAACATATCAACGTGTTTTCCATTTTATTTAGCAATAAAGGCAAACTTTTGCAGTACAAAAGTGTCGAATAATGGCCTACTTTTGCAACGAAAATAGATAAACATTTTTATACATGTTTGAACGACTGTGATGAGCTGATGACGAATATGAGAACTTAATCCTGCATATTTTTGCATGTTTCAGACCTTTCTATATGTGTATAATAAACTTACTTACTTACTTCTTACTTACTTACTACTTACTTCTTACTTACTTCTTTCTTACTTACTTACTTACTTACTTACTTACTTACTTACTTACTTACTTACTTACTTACTTACTGGCTTTTAAGGAATCCCGAGGCTCATTGCCACCCTCACATAAGCCCGCCATTGGTCCCTATCCTGAGCAAGATTAATCCAGTCTCTATCATCATATCCCACCTCCCTCAAATCCAGCGTATAATAGAGTACTGAACATATATTGTAGCATAGTTTCAGGATTTGCATATTTTGCAAAAAAAAAAAAAAAAAGATTGTGTGTTGCTGATTGTCGGTAGCTGGATATTCCTTGCATAATATGAAGGGGAGCTGTGTAAAAATCAAAACCACTACTCCCTGAACAACTGCACAACAAGAATCATTTCCAAACATCCTTACCTACCTGACTCTAATACCTCTACCCACTTTTTTCTCTGTTTCACTAATTTTGAGTTGACGCGCCAATATATTTTGTTGTATTTTATATGCGTTTTGTGTGAGTGCATTCGTTCGTGATGCCTCTTGCAAAATTATTGAAAGTAATAGAATCCCTAACAGAACACATTTCCCACGGCCAAGAACTCATTGGTGAGACTGTCGAGATAAAACTGCACATGATGCTATCAAATAACCCTGATCACAGCATTATGCTCAAAGTAAAGAAGGTCTTGTGCCAAGAGAGTGTGGCTTACTTGAACCTGAATCTTACAACCTCAGAATTTACAAGTTCCAGTAAAATTTGTACAGCAACCTCATGTGATATTAAACGATCATTTTCAGCATTCAAAAATATGCTTGTAGATAGCAGATGAAGTATGACAAGAGAATCTAGAATAGTACATTATGCAACGAGCCTATAATGAAGGTAATTAAGAAGTGAGTATGGATATTTATGAAACGAGCGCAAGCGAGTTTCATAATTTTCATACGAGCTTCTTAATTACCATTATAGGCGAGTTTCATACGACTTTTTATGCTCGACCATATTTCTAACTTGATATTATTAATTTTATTGTATCTGACCTGGAGCAATGTCCCGTATGTTGTGAGATGTGCGCAGACGCAAAAGTATTGATTTTTTCCGAGGAACAGATGTCCACATTGACCTTGCTAGGCCATAAGAACCTACAGAGATACATTGAAATAAAATTAGACATTGAAAAACGAGATGACAAATTGAATTTATTTGAATATTATTTACAATTAACGCTAATTATTATAGTAACAGAACATAACCTTCTGCGACAGTATTGGATTTCCAGCCTCCGTGACTTTTCGCTAATTCTCTTTCGATTGCATATCCGAGAATAATCGATACTTGCGGTTTTATAACGGTAGAAAGCTGACCTGTCATTGGCTGAACAGTTGTAACCTGAGTCGTCATTGGCTGAAAGACCTGTCCTTTAATGAGTAGGTGTACTTTAATGACATGCATTAAAGGTCTGCTACCAGGTGTATAATTACTACATTTCGGCATGGTCGGGCATATAAATTATTAGTTGTGTTTTGTACTCTGAAAAGAGAGGTAAACAAAGAAACGAAGTGTACATATTGAACCTTAATATCAAATTATTAGACTAAATTAATTATGTATGTATGTGTATGTATTTATTTACACTGCAAGTGGGCAAGCACCCTGTGGCAGTGGTATACACAATATAAACAATACACAATAAAATGATAAGCAATACACAATAAATTTACAATACACAATACAATTTTATACACAATATAATTTAGCGCAATAATAATAAAACATAAATAAAATACCTAATTTTACATTACAACCTACATAATTATGTATAGGCCCTACATAAGTTTCAATATTCTTTCACTTTACTCTCATCTCACTCACTGTAGTGGCACTAAGACGCATTTCACTGACACTTTAGCACACATTTCACTGACACTATAGAACACATTTCATTGACGCTATAAATTATCACTGATCGGAACTATTCACTGCACTGTAAAACCATAACTTCACTGACTCACCTCGCTTCACTGATACAACAGTTCAAATACGTCAGTTACATCCTTATGCATACTTATAAACAGAACTACATTTAAACTAAACATTTCTAGTCTAAGGCCCTCTTACACGCTATTTTTAAATAATTTACAATTCAAACCAAGGAAGTAACTCGTCAGGCAAAATAAATACATGTCACCTTAAAAAATTAAATGTTAAATGTCACCTTAATTTTAATTTGCACTTTATACACAACTTTTTAAATTATTGTTGAATCTCCCTAAGGAAGGACAACCCTCAAAGACCGCTGCAGGTAGGTCATTCCAATCATTTATAGTTCTATTTAAAAATGAGAATTTACCTACATCCGTTTTCTGTTTCCTACATTTGATTTTAAAATCATGATTGTTCCTACCATAATACGTTGGCTTTTCTAACCGAACCGTTATGTCTACCCATGCTTTCTGACCTAGATGTGCTCTATAAAATGATGTTATTCTAGTTTTCCTACGTCTGTTTTCCAAAGTTTCCCATTTAAGTTCTTTTATCGTATCGTTTCCATCTTCTCTTTTACCTTTAACAAATTTAGCTGCCCTATACTGGATTCTTTCTAAGGAATTTATCTGATATATTCTATAGGGATCCCAACATGTAGTTCCGTATTCCATTAACGTTCGCATTAACTTTAGATATGCTATTTCCCTCGATTTGGGGCTAGCCTTTCTCAAGATTCTCATAATAAAGTGAAGTGCCCTCCATGCTTTACCCGTAACATTATCAACATGCTCGCCCCAAGAAAGTTTGGAGTTTAAATACACTCCTAGGTATTTACAACATTGTACTTGCGGAATTACAACACCACTGAATTCGTAATTAAGACTAGTTTCCTCTCGGGTTTTACAGAATGTTATAGATTTACTTTTAGAACCAATTATATGTGCAACGAAGCTGTATTTATCGGTAGAAATAATGAACAAAAATGTATTTTGCACAAATATAATGAACAGAAAATTGAGTCTTGAGGTTACTAATATTTTGTGAATATTCCTTTATTCTTTATTGACATGTTGATTTTGTCAGGGATGCTTGAAACCAAAGTTTGACACTTTCTTTGAATATCAGCATCATTTAGCCAGATATCAGACAGTGCTTAAATGAGTCCATGTTTTGTTGTAAGCCTCTTTTTGTTCACTTTCTTCTTCAGTATAGATCACAGATTTTCAATTTCGTTCATGTCCGGTCTTCTTGCAGGCCATGGGAGAATATCTTCTGCAGTATATAATTAAAACACCAGTAGTACCAACATAGCCAGAAAAAATATACTTAACCATTGGAAAAATATACCAGAAGATGTAAACAATCATATTTACAACAATAGAGACTCTATGAATTATACCGACAGTTGATATGACGAATTATATTATGTTTCCAAGCAAACGTTTTAGTCTAATAATTTGTCCACGTCTGTATACCTACATTACATATGTTATTTTTAGAAAGATAGTAAACCTTGAAAAATTAGATTTCGCATATTTATTATTTCATTATGCATATTTCGGAATTTCTGCACACAAATTCTGGCCTTAAATGAACACGCTACATCGTTTCACCTCTGTTCCTCAATTGGCAGTGTCTTCGGTCAAAAATTCTGAGGACTCGAATTCGATTCGCGATACCTAATTGGAGACCTAATCTCCCTTCCATAGGAACTGAGTATGTACTCCATGTCTTAGGTCAGCCTTGGCGAAAATGTAACTCACGAACACATTGTGGCTCGCAATGATATCTGTGCATGTCTCTTGCTCCCCCAACCGCCACCCTCTCACTCACTGGAGTCAAACTCCGTTCCATTTGTATTTGTCTCTGACCTGCGAGTGGCGTATCGTCGCAATGTCTGTCTCGAAACCATGTACCTCTGCAAAAACGAAAGTTTCAAGTAGGATGGGAGGACGCATTTTTTGGCTGCCAAAATTAAATGTATGATTGTTCACAAGTATTACGAGGAAAACGGTTGTATAACATAAGACGGCATTATACTACATGTCACTGATGAAACATTAAAAGGTTGTATTATTATTATTATTATTATTATTATTATTATTATTATTATTATTATTATTTCGATCCTTTTTCAGCAGATGTACGAATAATGCGGTTAGGTCTTCAATTTACACTCATAGATTTACAATGTAATGTTACAATGAAAGCTAGATATAGCCTAAGGACTTGACAAATGTTGAACTTTTCAAATCTTTGCCAAAATATAAATATCCGAAGCTTCGTTCTTTCGCTTGCTCTCTTGAAGGCATGTTCGCTACAACTTACGTTTGTGAAAAATTATTTTCAACAATGAAATTGGAGAAACCTAATTTAGATTACGACTGACAGACAAATACCTTCGTGATCAACTACGACTGGCAGTAAGTGACATAATTCCTCATTTTGAGACTCTGTTGTAGAGACATTTTGAAGAGTTAACTTTAGGTTGTGACAATGTGTCCTATGTTTTCTTGTTCATTTATTTCTTCGTTACACGTACTAAACATTAGTTTGTAACCTTATACTCTATAAAATTATATTTAAGTGCTTGACGTAAGGAAAATGAAAATCCGTTAATAAGTCAAACAGTTGCTTCACTTCCCCATCGGGTGTCCGCCTCCATCCATAGGTGCTATGCAGGTTACACAGTGGCTCGGCGCACGATTACATTTTCGCCACGGCTGTCTTAGATTTATCTATGTTGTGTTTAATATCTACATGTCAACCGCATGGCCACGGATTCTCGCTACTGGTGTAGATCTAATGTGAGTCCAGCATCATTACAAGAATCCAGGTCCAATCTTTTACGGTTGATGATGATGATGATGATGAAATTGTTACATAATTTTAAGTTACTTCAGCGGATGTGATCTGTATATGATTTATGTTGTACACACAGTTTTTTTGCCTTAAAAACTCCTCTATTACAGTAATCGGTACTCTCCATTCAGCTGTCATCGCACTTCTGCACGAAGGGTAGTTAAATGGAGGACTACATCGTCGTCGTTCCTGAATTAGCTCCTATCTGACATATTTATCGATTTTCAGATTTTTTCTCTATTAAATAATTTAAATAGTGATCCATCAAATAATAAAATCTCCTATATGTAATTATATTCCTTTCGAAAATGTAAGAAATCACAATCTCCTATGTAAGACTGTCATAGAAGACTAAATGTGTTTTTCTTCCTACTGAAAAATTGTATATCTTGCACGTAAGAGTTATTGCAGGAACAACGACGATAAGTTCTATATGCCATCCTACCATTTATGCTCCTCATATCCACTTATATTAATACCAATTATTGTCATTTAACAAATTTTTTATTCTGGACTTAAATTTATTCATTGGTAACGTCTGTATACATATAGTTGCAGATTATTATTAAATAATTTTTAAACCTAAATAACAATAATGCATTAAGTTTTGCTTAATATAACATGAAATATAAAACTAGTGTTATTTCTAACATAATTATGAACCGTGTTTCTAACAGGTACGTTGTTACATTTTTCTTTAATTTATAGCAAGCAATTTTATCTATGGACAGTCAAAACTTTTCAGTTATGAATACAAAACTTACAAGAATCTCTATCTTTTACTTTTTTTAAATCCAATTGCTTTCTTTAGCCATCTGAAGGTAACTTTTTCACCTCTAGAGTTTTATTTTTTTTTATTTTATTGGGTTATTTTACGACGCTGTATCAACATCTAGGTTATTTAGCGTCTGAATGATATGAAGGTGATAATGCCGGTGAAATGAGTCCGGGGTCCAGCACCGAAAGTTACCCAGCATTTGCTCGTATTGGGTTGAGGGAAAACCCCGGAAAAAACCTCAACCAGGTAACTTTCCCCGACCGGGATTCGAACCCGGGCCACCTGGTTTCGCAGCCAGACGCACTGACCGTTACTCCACAGATGTGGACCCTCTAGAGTTGTCCCAAAATAATATTTCATAGATGAGGATGAGATAGTGCATAATAGGAATCAAGTAATGTTTTCTCAAAAACTAAACAGTTCATTCTGCGAAGTACAGAGATAGCTCTAGTTTTTGTCGAAGTAGATGTGAAACATTGAATTATGAGGCAAACACCCTAGTTATTAGACCTTGTGTATTAATTACGAAGTGATGTAGTCATCAAATTGAAACTAGTTAGGTGGTAAATATGATAATTTGCATGGGAAGATAACATCCCGTTGTGATATGTTGGTATTCATGACTTGACATCACAAAGTTAACTTATTCCTCATCCCATGAGCTCGATAAATGACGCTCTTAAGCCTGCCAGACCAGCCATCTGTTCAGCTGCCGCTGATTGCTTCATCCTGACAGACGGCTTCCTATCCGCTCTGTGTGAGAGATCCAGAGAAAAAGATTCTATTTCACACCCGACTCTTCGGTCTATTGTTAGGATGTCTCGGATAAAGCAATACTTTATTAAATTATTCATGCATTATTCATATCCATGCATTTAATACTAACTGTCTTAATTCATTTAAAAAAAATCCCTGTCTATAATGTGTATATCAAAATGTCCAGTGCAATATTGCTAATGAAGTTTACATGAAAACTCTATACGTTGTAAAATTTATGAAAATTATTATAAGAACTGTTTAATTTTTCTCTAATAAAAACACATGTTTTTGCAAGCATTTCGAAGATGGGTATATGCGGAATAATTTCGAAGGTCATAAAAATTTGCATTGTTATCCTCCTGAATCCTGTGACATTTGTTGTTTTATTTTGAAGTTCAATATAATTCTTCACGTCAAAAAAAAAGTCATTAACACGAGTAAAAATGCTGAAAAAATTCTGCAGCTTAGAGTTGGGCAGAAATGCAGGTATATTATAATATACTTCGGGTCTCTACACATACATCTTATATCATAATCATGTATTAAGTATGGTATAGTATACTATACTCTCAGGACTCGGGAGGCTATACTTACTTACAAACTGCTTTTAGAGAACTCGGAGGTTCATTGCCGCCCTCACATAAGCCCGCCATCGGTCCCTATCCTTGCAAGATTAATCCAGTCTCTATCATCATATCCCACCTCCCTCAAATCTATTTTAATATTATCGTCCCATCTACGTCTCGGCCTCCCCAAAGGTCTTTTTTCCCTGAGGTCTCCCAACTAACACTCTATACGCATTTCTGTATTCACCCATACGTGCTACATGCCATGTCCATCTCAAGCTTCTGGATTTAATGTTCCTAATTATGTCAGGTGAAGAATTCAGTACCTGCAGTTCTGTGTTGTGTAACTTTCTCTATTCTCCTGTAACTTCATCCCTCTTAGCCCCAAATATTTTCCTAAGAACCTGATTCTCAAACACCCTTAACCTCTGTTCCTCTGTCAAAGTGAGAGCAAAAGTTTCACAACCATACAGAATAACCGGTAATATAATTGTTTTATAAAGCCAAACTTTCAGCTTTTTTGGGAGCAGACTGGATGATACTAAACCGAATAATAACGGGCATTTTCCATATTTATTCTGCGTTTAATCTTTTCCCGAATGTCATTTATATTTGTTACTGTTTGTCCAAGATATAATTTTTCCACCGCTTCATATAATATATATTAACCAGGTTCCTTTCCTGAGATACGTGACTGTATTTCCAGCAAATATTACAGAATTCCAGTAATTTATTGTGTGCTGAGAATGGAGCATATTTAATATTATTTATTTACATGGATAGATTATCACTTTAGGAGTTTTATTGTTTTTACTTTTCTGGTTAGCTAATTACTGTAGCTCGTCTAATGAAATTTGGTCAACCTTTTCATCAAATTCTGCTAATGTCTGATTTCCATGTGCACAGTTTCTAGTCCAAAAATCTTTCCAATATTGGAGCCAGTTTTTTAATACATTTCAACTGCAGGTTATCTTTGTCTAAATTGTTTTATTATTTTAATATTTTATACGCTTTATCCTGTTATGTTTAAATATGTTCACATATTTCTCCCAACTACAATGTTTAAGTTTTCTAACCTCTCTTCTTAATACAGCAGTATAATATTTATATTCAGATCTGGTTTCTAAAATCATATTAATAACGATTATTGTTACGTATTTTTGAGATCATCTTCCTCTTTTTATATTCAAAAGATTGGACCGTTTGTTCCCCCCCTTCTCCGATAGTGTATCAACACGACAATTTACGATTAGCGGATTTTAATTTTATTTTTGTATTTTTTTTAAATGCCCTAATGTCTTTCCTTGAAACAAAATCGAATGAAAAAAGTAAAATGCTACCCATTACATCTGCGGAGGAGATAAGTCTTTAATTTCTTCACGGAAATTGGATCTCCGACATCAAGATATATCGCTGCAATACTGACTCTGAATCAATATTGTGTTTCTGATATGAAATCGTATGTCCTGCACGGCTGAACGTGTTTGTGACTACAGATCTCTCACACGTCACTTCGATTTATTGGCAGCTTAGTATTATACTACTATCACTACAGCACAGCTGCTGCACTGGTTTTCAGTTCTGAACTGGCGATACATTAAGTACGTAGTTTTATAGACGAGACAGAATTGCGTATTAGATGGGCAAAGATTACAGCGTTAGCACATAGAAGAACGAAACAATAAAATTCACTGACATTTCTTACGAAGAATGTCGTCTGGTAACGATAAGTTGACGGCATGATCTCGGAGATAGCATAGCATAATTTACGTACCATTTGATTCCATTTTATACCCCTCCAGTTAGATGTGGACGAAATGTATTTAATACCCCAATATCGAGAAACGGATTTCATATGAACTTACCATTAATTAAAACAACTTCAATTCATTAAGTGAGGAAATTGATCAATTTTTCGGTACAGAAAAGTTGTTGAGGAACCATATTTATAAAGAATTATGTCATAGCAGATTCAGCTTTATTTGTTCCTGGAATAACTCAGTTTCTTTCTCGTTATGGTCCTGCTAAAAATTAAGGTCTCATTCAATTTATTATCGATTTATTAAATTTCTGATTTTTTGCCAAGAGTAATACGTTATAAGGCACATCTCTCTTTTCTATTTACATTTTCTTTTATGTCTATTTTGATGAGTTGCATGTACTTACTTTTTACTCATAACTGCCGCTTATCTAGGCTAATTCATTACCAGTGATAAACTATAACTATTATTAAGGATGGGTGGAACGGAGAAAAATTCTCTCCGGCACCGGGATTTGAACCCGGGTTTTCAGCTCTACGTGCTGACGCTCTATCCACTAAGCCACACCGGATTCCCATTCCGATGCCGGATTGAATTCTCTCAGTTTTAAGTTCCACCTGTTAGGTTCCTTCTAGTGCCGACCCTCGTGCTCTACGTCACAGATGTGTGACAGTGGCACAATATCCAACAGTGTCGTACAATTTTGTACACAGAAGTAATGAGCACGCTTAACAGTTCAATATCAGTTACTATTAATGGTAGTATGCTGGACATAATACTAAAATTTCAGTTTTTAATTTTATATGAGGAGATGAAGAACATTAACAATGTTATTTTTTATTAAATGCCCGAAAAATGTACAAAATATTTACAAATTGAGCTGAGAATTTCTGTTTATATTATTTATATGCCAAATAATGTGTGTAAAGAAAATGAAAACTGTAGATCCAATATTTTAAAATTTTTCAAATTTCACTTCAGTGTAAATCTGTAATTGTACATTATACAGGGCTAGCACGAATGATTTAAGCGATTTTATTGTCATGTATTATGAAAAGTATGAAGCCTACAATATTGAAACGTATACCAATGAAAAGAGACACTCTCCAAGTTTCGCTTAAAGTTTCGCGGAAGAATCTCAGTACCCTGTGTGACCGCTAGGCGGCTAGGTATGGACCCTTCTTTTTTGCTGAAAACACTGTTACTGGCCTATCTTATCTGGACATGCTGACGCAGTAGTTGATGACAGTGGTTACTTGAAGATAAACCAGGGTTTTTATTTCAACAAGACGGTGCTCCACCATATTTCCATATCTGCAAGTGCGCAGATCAGCAACTCCCTCAACGTTGGGTTGGACGGGCCTCTAACAACGATCGATTTCTTATCCGCTGCTAGCCTCCCCGCTCGCCTAATCTGACCCCATGTGATTTTTTTCTATGGGGGTTTGTCAAAGATCAAGTTTATATACCACCCTTGCCAGTTAATCTTGATGACCTGAAGAATCGGATCCTTGCGGTTGTGGCTAGTGTTGACCGAGATATACTCCGGCGTGTGTGGATGGATTTGGACTACCGTGTCGATGTTTGTCGCGTGACGCGATGAGGGCAGCACATCGAGCACTTGTAGCAGTTGCAGCTTCAAAACTTGGCGAGTGTCTCTTTTCATTGGTATATGTTTCAATACTGTAGCTTCATACTTTTCATAATACATAAAAATAAAATCGCTTAAATCATTTTGTGCTAGCCCTGTATATAACAAACTCTGAATCTCTCCCGACTATGTGACAATAGGCGGTGACAAGTGCTTCTGGTTTAATAGTTTTAAAGACCGAGCGCAGTACTATTATTAGATCCACTGTTACTTTATACCAGGCATGTCAAAAATCAGACACTGAAAGTGCAGTGTATGTGCGCGGAACGCCGGTCTGTGCAGATTGCGTCATTCACGTGTTGCTCTTACCAGTTCTTAGCGGGAGTGATGTACAAGAATCTATTCTGCGCTTCTAGTGTTCAATTAAATTGACATTTGGACATTATAAACATACTTAGCAGAAGGAAAAAACACAATTATTGTCAGTGTCTATATTTGACAATAATTGTAACACAAGAAACAATAGACTTACTCAGTTACAATTCACAATGCAGTCGTTTGTAAAGAATAATTTATTTACATGATTTGTATACAGTATTTGAAGAAAATTTAAATATTGCAATAATTTTGAAACAACAAAGAGCGAACACAATATTTCATTTTACGTAGTAGGTACTGATTATTTCAAAGTAATACTCTTTCATTGTCCCTCAAGCATTATTGGGACCATTGGTGCACAAATGCTAAGAAAGAAAATATTTTACTCCCAATACATGCAATAGGACATTGTGAGGCTTTTTCACTGGAATCATTTCCTTGCTGTATATTAATATAAATTCACATTATTATGAATAAATTGGATAAATTAAGCTTGAATTTAAATTTATATATAGTTTATTTGGAAAACGTTGAGAGCAAATATTTACAAGTTGGGAGCGTTACTGAATTGAGTTAAAAGAGTACTTCACAAGCTGTGAGCGAGGACATTTTCTTTATGTTAGGTTTAAAGATTTATTAACGTAAGTATATTAGATAATATAGTAACGTGAGGTGGAAAATTCGCCATTATGTATTATTTTTCCAGAAAAATTTTCCGCCTTACAAATAGTTGCATTCTTCCTTCCCTTATAACCTCAAGAGCCTCACATGTATTACTCACTATATGCTCATCACTTATCAGCTTATCAAATAAAAGTTGTAAGTCGTCTAACCATTGATGGCTGTGTTAGTACAGACTCCAAAACAACATCATTGTCATGTTTGTCTTGCCGTGAGAGTACTAATTAAGAAATAAGAGCAGGCGAATATCATATTTTGAGAACTTTACTAATATGATTTAAATTCTCATATCACTATTAGGTCCACATGATATGATGAAAGCCTTTCATTTTAAAATAATTGCTATTTGCTGAGGAAAACATCATAACAGTTATGTTATATGATTCGTGATTTCTCTTCTTCGTTATATCTGTGGACTCCTCACTTTATTTTCCATAACGCATTCACAATCACAGCTCAATGAGTACCCGTACTGATCTGTGTTACTGAAACAAAAGCTGATCTGCTACTATAGGTACCGTACAGCCCTGTCGCGTTCCCCTCCAAGCCGATTCATTCCCTCCAGGTAGGGGAATAGGAACTGCACGTTGCACGCAGACCAGTGCACAATGTGCGCGACTGCACAATGTGCAGAGTTTTGACCTGCCTGCTTTATACGAACTACGCTACAATCCTTGAAGGGTCTTGCCGCATAACACCGTTTGGGATTTCCTCTCGACATAACAAAAAAGAGACCAAATGCTAAGATACAGGGTTCAGCACGATGCAGAAGAATAGGCTATATAGTTTATAATGAAATTCATGAAATGCTCAAGCACTTCTCATCTCTTGGTGCCATACCTGATGAGTCAGACTTCGGGGTCAACTGTAGAGATTCCTGCGGTTTCTTGTTATGCGGGACATTCACCGTAGGATACTGCAGAGTTAATTTTCTCTGAAGATTATCATCATCTTGTAGTTTCTCCTTGCTGTCTGCATTGATGATGAAAGTTTTATGGAATTAAGAATAATACGTGGAATTATGATAAAGGAAATCCTAATACCATTGATTTTCTTTATAAATTGCCTTAGTTGCGGGGATGTGAACCCGTGGAAAGCGATTCAAGTCATTCGGATAATGGAACTCCCTTGTACGATTATATACTGAAAATAAAGTAGGTTCAGGAATGTGAATTCGTTGCCGTTTTGAATACGTGCTTATACTGTATGTAGTATTTAGAGAACTGAAATAATGCCATAGTCATAAAAGTCATATGTGAAATACTGCAAAGATCTCGCAAAAATATCAGCTCTGTAAATGTGTTTTAACATCGCTGACACGAGAGTTGAAAATCGACGACAAAGGGACCGAAAACTTAATAAAATTAAAGTATCGTAGAAATGTTAAGAATCTGAGCCTTGTTTATTTCCCGCTTTCATTACGAAGTTGTAGAACGAGTTTGTGATTATTGGGTAAGTTATCCTTAAGTGAGTCGGAGAAAAGACCTCATTACTATAAATTCTGCATGCTCTGTCTTTGCATGTCTGTAGAAATTCATGTGCGAATTGTTATGTAGGTATTTCTACTTCATACATTATTTTTTCTTAATAGTTAGTCCCGACGTTTCGAATGTCGGCGAAAATGGCAAAAGGTTGTTTTCACTATTAAGAAGGAGACCGACATAGTTCGAATTAGCATATCTATTTAGATTTCATTGATTTTCGCCAAGTCTTGGACAATTATAGTCACTTTAGAGTGTTAACAAAGAAAAATATTCCAGTCGTATTATACATTTCTGCCAACACGTAATTGTTGTTCATCTTTGTACGCAAAAAATTTATGTTCCTTTTACTTTCAGCTGAATTACAGGAAATCGTTCGTTCCTGAAGTATTAGTATGTTCATAGTATTTTTTTTCTCTCGGAGGAGAACCCGCAGGCAAGCACCGCAGCCTTAGGATTATTGTGCAACCTCCATTTATTGGAGTGATTGTTGCAGTCCATATAGGATCGCTCTTCAAGCGCATGATTCACTGCATGGTGTCATCGCATCGATTCAGCCACAGCACCCAGTCCTGACTGGAGACCTGATCCTCCGCCTTCCTGTGATGTTGTTCTGCAGCCTCCTCAGATCGATGGCATCTGTTCGAAATTCATGTGCCTGAATCTGCTGCATCCTTAACCAGAAGAACATGTCGCAGTCGATTCCACGACTCACCAAGGCGCCACCTGTCCGAAGGAGCTACACTACTCCGGGCACCAACAGTCCGCTTAAAAACCCCTGCGACTTCGCTGGATATGTGCAGCTCCCGCAGACAGATGCCGCCTATAGGCAGATCCTGGAACCACGTCCGCCAGGTCCTTCTGGTCAACCTGTAACTATTAAGATGATTAATGGAATAATATTAATGAAGGCGAATTGAGTCCGAGGTCCAATACCGAATTACCGAGCAATTCTGCTTCGAATGGTTGAAAAGACTCCAACCAAGATTTGAACCCGGGACTGCTCGTTTCACGGCAACCGTTACTCAACAGCGGTGGACTCATAGTAGTCTTAGTTGGAATTTAAACACCAGTTTATTTAATTTCCGTTGATATAATTAAGAGACGGTATTGATAAGTTCTTAGTCTAATATGAAAAAAAGCTACTGTACTTATCAAAACATTTTTTTATTTATGCAACATAATCAGTTTTTTATTTCTATACACAGTCGACAAAGGTCATAAAGCAATTTTAATCCATACAATACAGTAGAGAAAGCAAGACCTGTCCTGTGACCTTTTCAAGTGTCGTGGCTATATCACCAATGGGTATGGAGGGGAAGATTAGGTTTCAGTCTGAGATGAACTTCCGTGTCGGTAGATTCATGTAGTAACCAAACCGAAAGAAACTTTGTTTCTGATCTCCCATCCTTTCCCCTCTCTCGTAGCTCACATGACATGTCTCGCTTCTCGATCTGTATTTATTATTGCTTCATTCCGACGGCCCAGTTCAAAAGGGAAACAACTCAAAATTTAAAGTTCTATGAAACCTACATTTTTAAAGCTTCACGTACTTATTTATGGCTTTTAAGGAACCCGGAGGTTCATTGCCGCCCTCACATAAGCCCGCCATCGGTCTCTATCCTGAGAAAGATTAATCCAGTCTCTACCATCATATCCTACCTCCCTCAAATACATTTTTATATTATCCTCCCATCTACGTCTCGGTCTCCACAAAGGTCCTTTTCCCTCCGATCTCCCAACTCTATATGGATTCGCCCATACGTGTTACATGCCCTGCCCATCTCAAACGTTTGAATTTAATGTTCCTAATTATGTCAGGTGAAGAATACAATGCGTGCAGCTCTGCGTTGTGTAACTTTCTCCATTCTCCTGTAACTTCATCCCTTGAAACTTGCTGATATGCATTTCATTTATGGAAGAGCAAAAGGAAATGAAAGAAATTTGCAAGGTTTCATCGGTCAAAATATAATTTACTATGCCGACCAACTTATCATGTCTGTGAAAAATCACCAACGTTTGCAGGAACAGGTAGTCTGCAACCAAACTTCAAAAGGGCGGCCTTGAGTTCGATTCTAGTTCGTTACACAGACTAACATATTTACGCTTGTAACTACGAAACGGAACGTTTCCGGACATAAGTTCCTATATGAAAGTTGTTCATATTGATGACCTGTCATCCCTAAAATTTTGTAACATAGTCACTGAATTACCATGTATTTATCGAACAACATAGGTCTGCTATTGCTATGGTAACCGCTTTCGCTTTTGTTTAAAACGAAGTCCAAGGCTATAGAGGCCTATCAATACCTCTTATTATAAAAAGCTATGCAACATTTTGCTTACGTCAAGCCCCAGGATTCCGCTAGATGTCTGTCTAGATTTAAATTGAAGGGTCCACGAAAAGAACATGTTAAGTCCTTTTGATTTTTGGTCCCATCTGCTAGTTCATAAAGTAAACCGTCTCTCTAGTAAATCAGAATGACGTAAAGCCTGCATTGTAACATGGTAAATTAAACTAAATGAGATGTAAATTCTTAACATCTTAAGAGTGTATTAAAGTTAAGAAATGCTCCCCTGAAAAACTGAAGAGTTGGGCCGAAAAACGGTGTATGTTACAATCTGCTAACTGTGCAGGAGGAACAAAAATGTTAGAACAAAAAGGTTGTTCTAACCAAGAAAGTCATGGTTGTAACTCGTGTAGAAGCGCCTCTTGTACAGATATTGAAAAAAAAATTGTGAAAGCTGTGTAAGATTATATAAAGCATTATTCCATTAAAAAATCGATTTTGAAAAATTGTAACTAGACTGTTATTCGGCCCAACGCTTCAATTAAAGAAAAATGACTTCGCATGTTCATTCCGTGGACCCTTCAATTGTATATGCCTATATGTAAAATAAGATCAGATACTAAAAATAATAAAAAGAACAACATGAATCGTTCAACTTTATCTATACCGTCGAGACTTAAAGCCTTGGCTGTATTCTTTCCTCAATATCGTGGGAATTTTCATTTAACACTAAACATTCACAAGTCGCTCGAATCCCTTTTAGATGAAAATGATAAAGGTTTCCCCTTCGCACGACACGAAGACCCATGGGGAGAATGGAGGGACTTCATACTTCCGTGACTTCCATACTAGAATGAGGTGATATGGTCAGCACCACGCTCCGCCTGCCTTTTACCCCCGGGAAAGACCCGGTACTTAATTTGACAGGAAGCTGAATGACCTCCGGAGCCGTTCCGAAAGTTTGACAACGAGAAGGAATTACGTCACTATCCCGGATTGAACCCTTCTAGTTGCTCTAACAACTGACTACCCGTCGACTTGATTTTCAAATCCCTTGATGAAAATGACGCAAGATTGCAGTATAGCAACATCAAACACGAGACTTTTTAAAGATACACAGCCAGTTCCTGTGGAAGAAAGAGAAGTCTTCGCTCCCTCCCCAGGAATAGAAACCTATATTCGTTGCTTTTGTAGCCGGAAATTCTACTAATTGAATCACAGCGGAGGACATTATTTCTTACTGTACTACGGTTAAAATATATCTGAAAGTAATGACTTCCATATTGCGTCTGGCAGTTAAATTTTTCATAACCAATTAACTTTGTTCATTAGATTAATCATTTTTGCTGTAGTTATAAATGTATTTAAAAGTTAAAATGATAAATTCTGTTATTTGGTAGAGCAGTTGTTTTTAATATTTCTTCCCTTCCCACTTTTACAAAGTTTTCGTCAAGACGAACCGTAGCACGCTGGAAATATGACTAGGTTAAATTAGTGCTTCTCCCTCTGTTAATTAATTAATCATTGTACGCAAACGCTAGGCATTCACTGATCATGTGGTCAGTATCGGATAAGAGAGAGCAGTCCACACCTGTGAAGTAACGGCTAGAGTGTCTGGCCGCGAAACCAGGTGGCCCGGGTTCGGATCGCTGTTGGGGCAAGTTACTTGGTTGAGATTTTTTCGGGGGTTTCCCCTCAACCCAGTATGAGCAAGTGTTGGGTAACTATCGGTGTTGGACCCTGGACTCATTCCACCGGCATTATCACCTTCACTTCATTCAGACGCTAAATAACCTGAGATGTTGATACAGCGTCGTAAAATAACCTACTAAAAGAAAAAGAGAGAGCATGCTAAGTTAAGGTATGGGACAGAATAAATATTGTCTTCCTGGTATGAAATAAAACTTTTGATAAGTGTTAAGTATTGTAGGCCTATTATTTTAGTATGAACATGTATTGTGCATTGGTTCATTAATATAGCTGAGATATATCACAGTTACGATAAACATAAGAAACTTTGTCCTTTGAACGTGATACAGGAAAAGTGAAGTCGGCCCATTAAATACACGCAACGTAAAATACCGCAAGTGCTGCCCTGTACCAACAAGACATGCATGCATAAAATGAGTGTCTTTCTACTGCCTGGAAGGCATACATACCTGTACTAGCTGTCGGCATTTGTTTAAGTATTACTTCCGTCTTGCTTTTAACTTTATAACGAAACAAAGAAGAAAAGTTTACAAACTCACATATATTTTCTATCATAGGAATTACACAAATGTACAGTAGTGGCAAAAAAAAGCCGGACCGACCCTTGTAGCTGATTTCAGAGCCTTGTTTACTCCAGAGCACGATAGACTGATAACTAAAGGTGCTATTCATAGACATTTCGCTAGCCCGCGCTACGAGCGTGCTAAACTAGCCACGGCTATCGACTGGTTACTTGTATAGGATTCATATCATATCACATCGCTAACACTGGTTTATGAATACGAAAAACGTTAGTTCTCTGATCATCCACCGGAAGCCCCCGTTAAGAATATCTATGAATATGGCCCTAAGACTTTCGTGGTTCGAATCCTGCCTGGGAAGGAAACTTATTTTTGTTTCTTATTCAAATTTATTCCCAATACTTTTCGATTGCAGCGACATTTTACTACTTAATTAACTTATTATCCCCAGAACATGAATTTTACCAGCAATCTAAAAGTATTGGGAATAAATTTGAATGAGGAACAAAAAAAGAGTTTCCTTCCCAGGCAGGATTCGAACCACGAAAGTCTTAGTTATCGGTCTATCGTGCTCTGGAGTGAACAAGGCTCTGAAATCAGCTACAAGGAGAAAGCTGGGTTTGCAGTGAAAGACTTGCCCATGAGTAGAACACGAAATGAAAATGAAATGACTTGCAAACAGTGAGGCGTCCTGATTGTGTGGTCAGGATGGCTCAATAACAGCACGTAAGCTACATAGAACAAGCGCAAGACATTGTGCATAATATTACAACACAAAATACAAATTAATGTATTTCTCATTAAAACTAGTATTACCCGACTATTCTGTTTGTGGAACGGCAGTCGCTTGTACTACACAGCGCGCCGCTGTTACGTCACTAGTACAATCGCTCTCTTATTCTACACCTTTTCCAGTTGTATTTCAGAAAATATCAGTTGTATTTCAGAAATTATCAAATGTATTTCAGATTAGTCAATTTAATTTCAGAAGTTATGAAGTGTATTTCAGATTTGTCAATTCAATTTCAGATAGTATCAATTGTATCAAATGTGTTTCAG
Source organism: Periplaneta americana (assembly GCF_040183065.1). Lineage (NCBI taxonomy): Eukaryota > Metazoa > Arthropoda > Insecta > Blattodea > Blattidae > Periplaneta > Periplaneta americana. The sequence goes on from NC_091123.1 coordinate 154,615,154, forward strand.
ATTTGTCAATTGTATTTCAGATTTGTCAATTGTATTTCAGATAGTATCAAATGTGTTTCAGATTTGTCAATTGTATTTCAGATGGTATCAAATGTATTTCAGAAAATAAGCAATGCATATAAGATTACATAGTCACTTTTATTTCACAAAATAACAAATGTAGGTCTACTTGATATTTAACATATACAAAAAAAATGGAAAATGGATTTAAAAAATCCTCAACTTTATTACATTTTAGCGTCCGACAAGCATATTCTCCATAGCTAAAGCTGCAGCTTGATGACTTGTACTGTGTTGCACTGCACGAGCACAATCACCATCAACAATATTGTGTGCGTTGCTTCATCAATTTTACTCTCTACAGTAGGTAAATTAGCCTACAACACCAGGAGCCATGACGTCAGGAGTTCCAAGATGGGTTCTTACGTCTTCACTCGATTGGATTTAACATTGGAGAATAAGGTGCCAACCGTAACTTTTGAAATACAAATGATAGTTTCTGAAATACAATTGACAAATCTGAAATACAATTGATACTATCTGAAATTGAATTGACTAATCTGAAATACAAATGATACTGTCTAATATTAAATTGACAAATCTGAAATACAATTGACGTTTTCTAAAGTACAATTGATACTATCTAAAATTGAATTGACTAATCTGAAATACAAATGACAAATCTGAAATACAAATGACAAATCTGAAATACAATTGATATTTTCTGAAATACAACTGGAAGAGGTGTAGTCATAGACCATGTCTTTCTCTCTCGCACAGAGTAACAATATAAGATTGTAGCGCCGCTGTTTACGCTCCTACAAAATGATTACCTAGTAAATACATCGTTAATCTACTTCCATCCTATATGCAATATATTTTCCATGCGATGTAGTTTGATTATAGGATAAGTTATAAACAGATTGCACAAGTCACATTTTTAATTCTTAAATTCTGTCGTAAACTAGAGAAAAGTATATAAATGATACTATTAAAAAACTGAATCATAAAGAAACTGCTAATATATTTGAGGAAAGAAAATTAAAGTTCATCAAAGAATGGAAGTGCTCTGTGGGTTCCATGATAGCGATACTTAGAACTATAACTGTAAAATATCACAGTGAAATGATTAGTATTTTAGGTTTGTTTTTGAGGTTACAAGACACGATAGGCTTAAACATCGTTGTGTCCGTGAGTGGTACGAGAATATCCTTTCTTATTCTACATTTCATACAAGAACTATAAAACTGGTATTTTATGTAACTTTGTGTCAAATGAATTCTGCGAAACCACTGTTTAACACATGTTTTTCTCTCTGCAAATTAACAAGTCTCTAATCCTTTTAACACAGCTACGCCAAAATTATCATTTCCGTTAAAAAGAAAGACTTAGAAAACTTGAGGTTCTCTACCTTTGTAACACTGTATTACCTTCTTTGAAGTGAGAAATAGTAAACCGAATTTGATACGGATTTTAAAATACAGTCTGCTGTCTTCTAAATTATAACTACACACTGTTATGATGTTTCTTCAAGCACTTCTTCATTTCTAGCGAATTCAGAGACATTACTATATTAAATGTTTATGTTGTTGTTTTCTAATGCCAGGCGTTTGTCAATAAAGTCATTTGACCTCTTCCACTCCAATATTTTTCAAAGATATTATCATGGTCAGCCACTGAAGCACAGATTTTGAGGTGTTCCGAATCCATGTCTTGGTTTGAGTTGCACAATGGGCAGTTAGGGGAGTGATATATTCCAATTCTACGCAGGTGTTTGTCCAAACAGTCATGGCCTGTTGCCAATCTAAATGCAGCTACAGACGATTTTCGTGGTATATCGGGAATTAACTGTGGATTATGATGCAGAGAGTTCCATTTTTTTCTCTTGAGATTGTGTTATCAAATTTTGTTTGTTGAAGTCTAAATTTGTAGATTTAATAAATCTTTTCACAGAGTAATACGTAGATTTAGTAACAGGTTGCATTTCTGTTAAAAAGAAAGACTTAGAAAACTTGAGGTTCTCTGCCTTTGTAACACTGTATTACCTTCTTTGAAGTGAGAAATAGTAAATCGAATTTGATACGGATTTTAAAATACAGTCTGCAATCTTCTAAATTATAACTACTCACTATTATGATGTTTTTCAAACACTTCTTCACTTCTAGTGAATTCAGAGACATTATTATATTAAATGTTTATGATGTTGTTTTCTAATGCCCATGCGTTTGTCAATAAAGTCATTTGACCTCTTGCACTCCAATATTTTTCAAAGATATTATCATGGTCAGCCACTGAAGCACAGATTTTGAGGTGTTCCGAATCCATGTCTTGGTTTGAGTTGCACAATGGGCAGTTAGGGGACTGATATATTCCAATTCTATGCAGGTGTTTGGCCAAACAGTCATGGCCTGTTGCCAATCTAAATGCAGCTACAGAAGATTTTCGTGGTAAATCGGGAATTAACTGTGGATTATGATGCAGAGAATTCCATTTTTTTTCCCCTTGAGATTGTGTTATCAAATTTTGTTTGCTGAAATCTAAGTATGTAGATTTAATAAATCTTTTCACAGAGTAATACGTAGATTTAGTAACAGGTCTGTAAGTAGCAGTGCTGCCCTTTTTTGCTAAGCATCCGCATTCTCCTTTCCCAGGATTCCACAATGGGATGGTATCCATTGGAATACAATTCTTTTACTGAGTGATATTAATTGAGAGAGCATTTTAAAATGGTTATGTAAATATATGACTCTCCCATTTTCTCTGTGGTTTTTAATAGAGTGTCAGATCATTTTACTGATGTCATCAAATATAGATGAGAAGTTTTCATTGTTGATTACATAAGTAAATAAATATTTTGTGGTTATTGACATAATTCACACATTGATTCAAATTTCGTGTTATTTCACGAGTTTGTTTTGCTTAAATATGTTACTTTAAGTATATTGGAGGGTAAATGTAACGAAGAAAGTGGAAAATTTCGCGCGTATCGCTGTTGCCAAAAAATATGATCCCTAGCTATTCGCCATGAGGGTGACTCATGTTATGCTGGAGTAGGTGATGTAAATGCCAATAGTCTATCGCATCTATCAGCTCTCAAATTATAAATGAACCTCCCTGTACATCGTTTAATGAGAATAATTAAAACTCGTAAATAGATGACTAGAAAACAATCGCTAAATTATAGAATACACGTAAACACTACATCAAAGCAAGTACTCTATTTTAGCACATTCGTAGAACAACTGAAGACATGATCCATTTTGAATCTTGCGTACACCACTTTTAACACTTGAATATAATTAATTGATGAACTAGTGGACTTACTCGTGTTAAATATGTAATATTTGTCTGGCTTACAGCTGTTTCAGTGCTTCACACACCATCATCAGAGCCTACTAGATCGCTGCGTCATCTCGAACTTCTCTGCCTGTTAGGAGGGTGTGTTTTATTGTTGGAAGGTGTTGAAGTGTGAAGTCGAATAGTGTATGTGTACTGAAATTGATCTGTGTGTTGAGGATTTGATCGGGGTGTGTTTCAACACACTAGAACAATACGAAATATACAAACACACTAAAACACACCCCGATCAAATCCTCAACACACAGATCAATTTCAGTACACACACTATTCGACTCCACACTTCAACACCTTCCAACAATAAAACACACCCTCCTAACTGGCAGAGAAGTTCGAGATGACGCCGCGATCTAGTAGTCTCCGATGATGGTGCGTGAAGCACTGAAACAGCTGTAAGCCGGACAAATATTACATATTTAACACGAGTAAGTCCACTAGTTCATCAATTAATTGAAGACATGACTTGAAAAACTGAAACTGCAACGAACTCCAGTGTTTAAAGAAGGGAAAGAATAAGAAAACTGTTGAAATTAAATCGCCGTTGTAAATTAAGTACACTCCTAACTTCTACAGACTAATTACAGAAGTAAAATTCTTGCCACAATTTTATAATAAACCTGTTCCCTTAATATAGAAGTATAACGAACACAGCCTTTACGTGACATACGTGACTATCGGATTATTACGAAGGATCTTTTCTTAGCAGGAGAATGTGCACGCTTAATGAGTCAATATGACCCACTCTCTGAGGTAAACGTAACTCATTTTAACGTAATAAATTTCCTAACAGCCAGGTGGTGATTGATTCAACCTGCTGTGTAATTTATAAGACAATAAGTTTGTATTTGATAAGACTGTACGGCCGGCAGAAAGTGGGCCGACCTGTGCGACTTGTTCTTGTGGCGTTTTTATATTAGTGTTGTTTAGTACTCATAATTAGATTTTACGAAAAAGGAATTTCAAAGATAGTGAAAATGGAATGTAAGAGCTAAATGACCTACAGTTCAAGATGACACAACTTTTCGCCACAGGCTGTATGTTGCAATGTATTCTGAAGTGAAATACGCTAGAAATCCATGCGCATGTGTTCGAAAAGTGAAATTATAAGCTGAATAAGCACAGTACTCTAAATCGATTTTCAAAACTAGAAAAAAATAGCTACTAAAATTATCGGGATGTACATTTACAAAAATTACACTAAATATCTACATTTATTTACTCTATATGCCCGCTTACCTACCTACCTGCCTGTCTGTCTATCCATCTGCATGTATCTGTCTGTCCATATTTACATTTATATCTATCTGTCAGTCGACCTGGTTGGCGAGCTGGCCTTCTATGCCCAAGGTTCGATCCCGGGCCAGGTCCATGGCATTTAAGTGTACTTAAATGCGACAGGCTCATGCCAGTAGATTTACTGGCATGTAAAAGAACTCCTGCGGGACAAAATTCCGGCACATCCGGTGACGCTGATATAACCTCTGCATCTGCGAGCGTCGTTAAATAAAACATAACATTTTCTATCTCTCATATCTACACATATATATATATATATCTGTCCATATTTACATTTATATCTATCTGTCATATCTACATTTATATGCCATATCTCAATTTATATCTGTCATATCTACATATATATCTATCTGTCCATATTTACATTTATATCTGTCATATCTACATTTATACCTATCTGTTCATTTCTACATTTATATCTATCTGTCTATATCTACATTTATATCCGTCTGTCCATATCTAAATTTACATCTATTTGTCCATATCTACATTTATGTCTCTGTCCATTTCTACATTTATATACACAGTGATTCACGAGGATTTACCGTCACTTACGGAGCTTATTTCCGAAGACATTTTGAACAAAAAATGTCACATAAACATTTGTCCTAATCTCAATATTTTCAGAGTTACACTAATTTGAAGTTGTTCGTAAAATACCATTATTATTTGGTTTTAAGGGTGAAAGAATACTACAGACAAAGAATGAACTATTCAGGAGTATAGTTTCTTTAATTTGTTAGTATTCTGAAGCTAAAAATGTGTAGTGAATTCCATAGTGCTTTGCACAATTTTTTTTCTTCGATTTTTTAGGTACAAAATTACTTTTTTCGTACGCATTTATCACAACAATTGTTACAAATCACACCACTCTTGTAAATTCTTTAAGACTGAACATTAGGATGCATAATTAAACTGTAAAGAATCAAGTTCTTAAAGTCGTATGATTTGTGACAATTTTTGTGATAAGTACGTAACAATGGTGTAATTTTTAGTTAAAAATAGAAAAATAAAATCTGTACAAAGCAATTAATAACACATTTTTAGCTTCAGAACACTAGTCAATTAAAGAAATGATACTTTTGAATAGTTCATTCTCTATTTATAATATTCTTTTACCCTTAAAACTGAAGAAAAAAAGTATTTTCTAACATTTTCAAATTAGTGTAACTCTGAAAATATTGAGATTAGGACACATGTTTATATGACATTTTCTGCTCAAAATGTCTTCGGAAATAAGCTCTGTAAGTGACGGTAAATCCTCTGTATATCTATTCATTTCTACCATTTATATCTATCTGTCTATTTCTACGTTTGAATCTCTGTCCATATCTACATTTATATTTATGTCCATATCTAGATTTATATCTATTGTCCGTATCTACATTTTATATTTATCTGTCCATTTCTGTATTTCTATCTATCTATCTATCTATCTATCTATCTATCTATCTATCTATCTATCTATCTATCTATCTATCTATCTATCTTATCTTATCTTATCTTATCTTATCTTATCTTATCTTATCTTATCTTATCTTATCTTATCTTATCTTATCTTATCTTATCTTATCTTATCTTATCTTATCTTATCTTATCTCTTATCTTATCTTATCTCTTATCTTATCTCTTATCTTATCTTATCTCTTATCTTATCTTATCTATCTATCTATCTATCTATCTATCTATCTATCTATCTATCTATCTATCTATCTATCTATCTATCTATCTATCTATCTATCTATCTATCTATCTATCTATCTATCTATCTATCTATCTATCTATCTATCTATCTATCTATCTATCTATCTATCTATCTTATGTAATTTTATCTAGATCTATATCTGTGTATCTTATGTATATGTAATCTTATCCAATGTTATCTAATTTGCCTAATCTATTTAATCTAGTACATCTAATCTATGTAATCTACATCTGTATATCAGTACCTATCTCTGTTTCCATCCATGTACAGATTTTCACACCGCTAACAAGATTTCCCACTATTCCATACTTTATAGCTCTCTTTCACCTACGCCAGACGGACGGAGTGGGACTCTTGTGGCGTGGGTCCAGCGTGAAATACGCTCGTATCTTCCACACGTCGTTAAAGCCTCACGCCTTACCTGTTGAATACAATGCGGTGTGCTACAAGATAAACATTACTGTAACCAGTATCGGTAAAAATCTTGTCATGTGGTCAGTCACTGATTTTAAGTAGAAATTTTAATTCCACGCACGTTACGTTTTAAAAGAATAAGAGTTTTTGTTATAGAACAATGATGGCATGCTTTTGTGTGTTGCGGCTTGCTGCCAGAAAGCGACAATCAGAAACAACCTTGGAGATTATACTTTTAAAGTACAGTCATGGTCCAACTAACAACATCCAACCCATATGACGCCAAATGTGGTCTGCATTTACAATTTCCGCTGATTTACACATCGGCACACATGTATTGCTATTGTCTATACAGAAACCCATTCACATAATACCAATTGTATTCTGTTACTTATTGATAGAACTTGTATAGTCTGTATGAATGGTACCAACGGGTGATTATAAAGTGTGTTTCTCTTTATCGGCAACAATTTTGAAGATATTTAATATATCAAATAGTTTTACTTATTTATTTATTTATTTATTTATTTATTTATTTATTTATTTATTTATTTATTTATTTATTTATTTATTCTGATAGAGTTAATCCATGGTACAATCAAATTTCCTATTGTAATATTACCACATACATATACACAGGTCACAGTATACTGTAGGAAAGGGGTAGTTGTATTTAAACATCCTAGTGCCAACAAATGAATTTGTAAACACGAAGAACTCTCCAACAGCGAATGGCGCAATGGCATTAAAATGGTTGGAAATGTTGCTGCATTACGTGCTGTGCCGGGAAGATTTCAGGACAACCGTTGTAGGCATTGCCACAACGAGGTTGAAACTCTTGCACACGTCCTGGGATCCTGTCCGCACGGCGAAGGTCTGCTAAACGCTAGACACCACCAAGTACGATCAATTATAGCCACTGCCCTTAAAGATGCCGATTACAACACCTTTGAAGAAGTGCATGGTCTCTCCGTCACTGGCAGTACACGGCGCATAGATATAGCTTTCAAGGAATCTACAAGATCTGGATTCATAATTGATCCCACTGTGCGTTTCGAAACGAATGAGGAACAGCCAGCAGAAGTGGATAAGGAAAAAAAAAGAATATCTACAATCCTACCATTCCATATTACCTCCAAAAGTACCAGCTAGAAGAGCTTGAAGTAATCGGACTTCTGGTTGGAGCAAGAGGTACCGCTACTCTCTTCATGAAAGATGTGTTTAAGAGGCTTGGAATTCCTACATCTATTATTCCGATTGTAACTTTAGCTGCATTGAAAGGATCAATTGCTCTCCTGAAGCATCACCTATATTCAAAATGAAACCAAGTTCATTAGCATTGTTTACTTTTTGTAACACTTGCCTCTCTAAAACTAGGTATATTTCCACCAATCACAAAATGTATTTGCAGCTATGTACTTGTAGGAGTTTCATTGTCAAAACAAAATCAATGGTTATTCATGAACTTGTAAACATTTATATGGTTAAGTACTCTTTGTCCCTTGTGGCAGCTCACGAATAGGGAGAAGATTTCTAAATTTCTTTATAGATACATGGATAGTCCACACTGTGGAGTAAGGGTTAGCCTCTCTGGCCGTGAAACGAGCGGGACCGGGTTCAAATCCTGGTTGGGACAAGTTACCTGGTTGAGGCTTTTTCCGGGGTTTTCTCTCAATCCATAAAGAGCAAAATAGTGCTAGATAACTTTTGGCGCTGGACCCTTGACACATCTCGCTAGCATTGTCATTTTCATCTCACTCAGATGCTGGATAACCAGAGCAGTTGCTAAAGTGTCGTAAAATAACCTACTAAAAGTGTATATAGATATTAGATAATGGAAAAAGACCGTCACAACTCAAAAATCGACGTTACCAAATACAGTAGAGCGTCTCATTTAGGCACAGTGCAAACTTAAAGAAAGTGCAGGTAACGTGTGGGGGGGGGGGACGAGCCGTACGATAAACACGAGGGATGCACAAGGTTTTAGTTACATCATTTATAGCGGAGAATTAATTGAAATTATATTATCCAAAAACACGCAAAACAAAATAACACAAATTGCATAACTTTATCATACACACATTTTAACAAACAAACAATTTTAATGTTGAAATAATTCAATATAATAAATCAAATTTTGCTACTTAGGGCCTATATGATATTGCTTTCAAGCAGCATTTTTTACGGGCATAAATTTCATTCTCTGTATGACTAACATAATATCACCGTCTTCTGTGGTCGAATTAGCAAAACTACAGTATATTGGTCTGAAGTGACAACACTATTTCCTAAACATAATAATTATCCCTTCTCAAAGTTCAATTTATTCAGGTACAGTACAGAAGACGGTGATATTATGTCATTCATACAGAGAATGAAATTCATGACCATAAAAATGCTGCTTGAAAACATCATACAGACTAACTAGCAAAATTTGATTTGTTATATTGAATTATTTTAACATTACATTTCCTTGTTTGCTAAATTGTGTATATGATAATGTTACGCAATTTGTGGTCTTTTATTTTGTGTGTTTTTGGAAAATATGTCAATTAATGTTAATTAACATAATTAATTGAACCGTTAAGAGAAAAAGTGGTGTAAGTCAAAATTGGGTAATGAGGTTTAAAGTAAAATTCTGTAAAATACAGAGCAAAGTAGCAATTAATATGGCCTTCTTGTTATCCACTGACTACTAATAGTTTAAATAAATTGAATTTTAATTGCTACTTTGCACTGTATTTTACAGAATGTTTACTTTAACCCTCATTACCCATTTTTTACTTACACCACTTCTGCTCTGAACGGCTCAATTGTAACTAAGACCTTGTGCATCCCTCGTGTTTATCATACGGCTCGACCTCCACCACACGTTACCTGCACTTTGTTTACGTTTTCATTGTGCCTAAACGAGACGCTCTACTGTATACGTAAACACTGTGACAAACAACCTCGACACTAACGTCAGACAACTGTTCATTATGACTGCGCACAGTACTCTGCTGGCTTAGGTTCGGTTCCTACAGCACGCAACGGGACAGCTGACAGGTCATTTTGCGTTCTTGACAAAATGTACCTACGAGAGTAACGTCGCATGTCTAAGCTCCGTTGTGCATCAACCGATTGCCGCCGTAAAGGTATCCCAAGCCCGCCGTCTAGTCATAAGTTTTGAGTTGATAAAATTATGAGACTACGAAATTACCTTAATATTGTATAAGTAATAATCAATAGAAGTTTGTTAATTAAAAATAATTACTAGGCCTACTAATTTTTGTAGATTTACATTAACAGTTATTCGAGTAAAGTTTACCGAGTTGAAAAGAGTAGAAGTCATAATATTTTGTGTACAGTAGAATTGCTATCTATGTGTTGTAAACCTTTCTACAGGGACATAATTTTATTTTTACTTCAATTTTTATTGTACCTGAGTTTTTGAATGTACCCCTTCTACTAATGAAGTTCAACCGTCCTCCACACAGATCCAAGACCGCATATAAAGTCATAGTAGCCTTACGGTCATAGTAAACAGTACGTTCAAAAAATATGTTCGCGATTTCCAGTGACGAAAGAGCTTTCAATATTGTATCATTTTCCATTTGTCTGCGTCGCATTCCGGTTTCGCCCACCTGCTTCTATTCGCCTCTCTGTAAATGCTAGTGGCTGGGCTGTCTTAGCTCTTTTCTGAGAACATTAATTTCTGTTAGGAATTGGACGTCTACGTAATATTATATCCATACAATTGTTTAAAATAACTTAAATAAAAGGACCTCGTTAAGTAATTAACTGTCACGTGATTTCCTCCCTTTCTACGACGCTGCGACGTAACCACTTGGACGGACAGTAGATAGCATGTCTGAGTAATTTTATCTTTTCGGATCGGGCACAAGTGAAGATTGAATTTACAGTACGTAAGGTCTCTTTTATAGACTAGGTACAGAATTATTTCAACATGAGTTACTGATACGAAGTACGAACCTGGTAATTGGAATTACGTACAATAGTCTATAGAGCGATAATATGCGCATTAGAACTGTAGCCTGTATCGAAATGAACGAACGGCCACTATTTTCAAAAAGTGTTTAAATATCCACATTATGATTATTTTTCAATTTAACTTCATTCTCTATATTGTACGCTAATGTGCTGTAGACAGTATAATATACACTGCATAATGAATACGTCCGCATGGAAAGCTCAGTTCGTGAGTAAAAACACTCATTGTTAATACTGTACTGTATTTTGATTAAACAAAAACCTAATGAAAATTATCAAACTCAAAATCGCGATATTTCCTAGTTTACGTAAATGGATGAACTACTTTTCTTCCCTCCTATACCTAGTAAAGTGATTTGTTTGCATATTACGCCAGTATCATCGAACTCCAGTCGTGGAAGGGGGTAGCAAACGGGGTTTCCGGTTCTTAATCGTTAATCCAAAGGTATAGCCAGGTTAATATTAGAAATGTTAGTAAAAATAAAATGATGTCCCTGTATAAGATTTCCTCACAGAAAAAAATTGTATTTTTTGCACTACGATCAAAATTAAACAGCGTACATGCGTCGTAAACCTCAGTATATGACGTTTTCTTGCACATGTTTTTTAATACCTGTATCTACAATGACTGTGCTCAAGAAGAACAAGAACAAGAGTTCTGGTTATTATGCACTCAGTTCTTGCGTTACAACCTCCACATAGGAGGCAATATATTTAACAGTTCACTACATGCAGTCTTGTTAATTTCATGCATGTTAAGTAATTACATTCTGCTTCCATTTTGCGTGCTTCTTGTCATAGAGTTTGCATGCTTCTGTTCTTAGAAGTGTGTTCATGTCTTCTAGACATTTTGTACACAGTCGGGATGCGGGTTTCGGAACTTTTTTTTTTATAATTTTCTAACATCCGAATGTAAACAGTACATTCGTATGGATGAAACTTCTTATACACTGTGCTCCACTTTTGGTTTTGTTACTAGAATGTTTTGAGTTTCTTTCTTCTGAAGTTTCAAAGAAAATAAATCTGTGTACCTCACTAATGATATATGTTATTTTGTGCGAGATCCGCACAAAACCAATCCGCGGAAAGTCTAAAATTCCATATTCAGTATTCCCAACATAACACACACAACAATTTCCCTCTTCTTACCGCTTAAGTGACATATTGATTTTACTGCTTTAGGCTTTTAACATGTTATTTTTAGAGACGTTCAATATAGTAATAATTATAAATTGGAAACTTACCACTGCAATTTCACCTAAATTGCACTGTTAATTATTGTTTTTAAATATTTGCAAAAATTAAGTAAACTACAACTCCTGCATTCGTGATGCAAGTAACATCAAGGAAGCCGTAAAAAAATCAGCAAGATTCCAGACTCATCATAGACTGGGGGGAAAAAAAAGACAGACGTATATCACTGCCTGCTGGAGTATAGTAAACATAGAAAACATTTTAAAGCAACAATGTTGAAGATAGATATTTTTGTTTTGCAATTTTGCCGTCATTGAACAGAAACCAAGATGGAGATTTCATTGCAACTAATTAGAAATTCCTCTTTCAGGTATGTAATAAAAGATCTTCGCACAAAAATAATGTACGATACACGAGCGGTATGTTTTCTTTCAATTCTCGGAAATTAAAAAAGCTCAACTACGTTTCGCTTTTTCAAACTTTTCCTCGAACATGAACATACCGCTCTTGTAACGCATATTACTAAACATGTTTACTATGTTAAACTGAAACGAATGCGGTATTATACCTTGATGAATGATTACCGGTACTAATAATTTTGACTTACGTCGGTCATCTGCAGATTTCTAGAGGGTTTTGCAAGTTCTAATTTGGAATCGAATATCCGTGATGTTTCTCGTTTCCACGTTTAGAGCTTATCCAGGACTCGTTCAACTTCCTGTCAATAATTCCCAGGAAGGTGATCACGGGATCAGTCAACCGGGGCGGTCGATGTGCCTGTAGCACCGCAGGATGTCGGCTTTGTCTCATATAGGCCTACTGTATCTGTTCATGTGTATGTGTGAGGGGGAGGAACAGAATGATCCGATGGTGGATGGAGGAAATAACTTCACACTCTCTCGAGACAATTGCATTGTTTGTTAAAAGAAAGTCGTTACTTGTACAGTGTCTTATACAGGATCTAGTGGTCTTTTTTTTTAACGAATTTATGGATCGGAGAGGGTTGTGCGACTTTATTAGACCATTATGTAGAAGTCTTTTACAAATTTCTGGAATTTTCTTTAAATGTAAATAATTATTACAGTACTACGTATCAATATTCTGATAGGACGAATGAATAAACGAATAACGGAAGAAGGAAACGGTTGGATGAATGAATTAATAAATAATGGAACGAGTTAATTAATAAATGAAAGAAGGAATCGGTGATAAATGGATTAACTAATGAACGAACGTTTTAACTAATAAAGGAACTAGCGAACGTGCGAACTTATTGGATGAATGTACCAGCTAATGAATGAATGAACGTGCGAACTAATGAATGAACGAACGATTAATGAATGAATTAAAGTACGTACGAACTGATGAATGAATGAACGAACAAACGTGCGAACGAATAAATGAACGAACGAAAGAACGTCTAAGTTAATGAATTAATGAGAAAACGAATGTGCGAGCTAATGAATGAATGTATGTACGTACGAACAAATGACTGAATTAACTAACGTGCGAGTGAATAGATGAATATGCGAGTTAATGAATGAGCAGAACGGACGAACTTCCGAGCTAATGAAAGAACAGACGAATGTGCGATCTAATGAATTAATGAACGAATGAACGTGCGCGCTAATGGATGAATGAACAGACGAATGTGCGAGCTAATGAATTGATGAACGAACGTGCGAACTAATGAATGAACAGACGAACGTGCGAGCTAATGAATTATTGAACGAACAAATGTGCGAGCTAATGAATTAATGAACGAAAGAACGAACATGCAAGCTAATAAATGAATGGACAGACGAACGTGCGAGCTAATAAATTAATGAACGAACGTGCGAGCTAATGAATTAATGAAAGAACGAACGTGCGAACTAATGAATTAATGAACGAACGAACGTACGAGCTAATAAATGAATGGGCGAATGAATGTGCGAGCTAATGAATGAATGAACGAACGAATGTGCGAGCTAATGAATGAATGAACGAACGAATGTGCGAGCTAATGAATGAATGAACGAACGAATGTGCGAGCTAATGAATGAACGAACGAATGTGCGAGTTAAAAATGAATGAACGAATGAATGTGCGAGCTAATGAATTAATGAACAACGAACGTGCAAGCAAATAAATGAATGAACGAACGAATGTGCGAGCTAATGAATGAATGAATGAATGAATGAACGAACGAATGTGCGAGCTAATGAATGAATGAACAGACAAACATGCGGGCTAATGAATGAACGAACGAACGTGCGAGCTAAAGAATGAACAGACGAACGTGCGAGCTAATGAATTAATGAACGAACGTACGAGCTAATGAATGAATGAACAGACGAACGTGCGAGCTAAAGAATGAACAGACGAACGTGCGAGCTAATGAATTAATGAACGAACGTACGAGCTAATGAATTAATGAACGAACGAACGTGCGAGCTAAAGAATGAACAGACGAACGTGCGAGCTAATGAATTAATTAACGAACGAACGAGCTAATGAATGAATGAACAGAAGAACGTGCGAGCTAACGAATTAACGAACGAACGTGAGAGCTAATGAATGAACGAACAGACGAATGTGCGAGCTAATGAATTAATGAACGTACGCACGTGCGAGGTATTGAATTAATGTATGTACTAATGAATGAATGAACAAACGTAACAGCGAATGAATGAACGAACGAAATAAAGAACATGCGAGTTAATGAATGAACGAACAGACGAATGTGCGAGCTAATGAATTAATGAACGTACGCACTTGCTAGCTAATGAATTAATGTACTTTCGGTACGTACTGTACATACGAACTAATGAATGAATGAACGAACGTGCGAGGTAATGATGAGTGAATCAACGTGCGCACGAATGAATGATCTAAAAAAACGTCCGTAGCTTAATAATGAATGAATGAATGAATGAATGAAAGTGCGAACTAATAAATTAAAGAATAAAGGTACTTACGAATGAGCTAATGAACGCAGAAAATAAAAATGAATTAATTTACGTGTGTGTAAATGAATTTATGAACATACAAATTAATGAACGGACGGCTGAGTGAATGAATGTGAAACTAATGAATAAAACAAATAAATGAATGCTCGAACAATTAATTATTGAGTAAATGAACATGATAATGAATGAATGAACAAACGAACGTGCGATATAATGAACGTAGAAACAAATGAATAAACTATTGAACTAGTGTTTAAATGAACTAATGTACGTATGAATAGACCAATGAATGAATGAGTTTGTGATATAACTGAAAGTTTGGATATCCTGTAGAATCTCTGCTGGTGCGCCTGAAAATCAACTCTCTTACAACAGGCGGCAGTTTGCGCCTTTGTAGGCTATAAAATCACATTAAAGAAGCTTGGATTAGTTACTGAACAGCTGTCCAATTTCATTACATCAAAAATATGTTTCATCAGTAGAGTCCAACCGAAATTATTAATCAACTGTCTTTTTCGTATTCGAGGGAGCCAGGTTTCGATCCACTAAACCATTTTTAAGTTCTATGCTGTGAAAGAATCAATTTATTTTCGTGTGTGGCAATGTTTCAATTGAGTCCTTTCTAGTATTGTTCCTTGCAGGTATGTGATTGTTAAGGACTTTTCTTTTTGTGAAATAAAATGGATGATTTGCAATTTAATGTCTTATGCTACGTTTAATATAAAACAACTTCTTACTTTTTTGTTTGTTTGTTTGTTTGTTTTTTTGCTTATACTTATCACATCTATACTAATAATAAATCTGTAGCCAAAATGTTTCTGATAATTTTCGATTTTTCAAAAATAATTGGTGTTAACATATATAATTAACCATCCTGAAACCGAAAATCGCTTTTTTGAAATTTTTGTTTGCATGTCTGCCTGTCTGGATGTTTGTTACCTTTTCACGCGATAATGGCTGAATCGATTTATATGAAAATTGGAATATAAATTAAGTTCGTTATAACTTAGATTTTAGGCTATATGGCGTTCAAAATACTATATTTAAAATGGGGATTATAAGGGGGCCTGAATTAAATAAATCGAAATATCTCGCTTATTATTGATTCTCATGAAAAATATTACATAACAAAAGTTTCTTTAAAAATCATTTCCGATAAGTTTTATTCTATACAAAATTTTGATAGGACTGATATTTAATGAGATAAATGAGTTTTAAAATTACAATAACAACGCCATCTAAGGCGCTGTACTGAAATAAAAACAAATGACTTCGTCTGTAAGGGGCCTTGGACAACAACAATCGAAAGCTATTAAACATAGCCTAAGAGAATGTTTCTGTGTTTGTATGAAGTAATATCGGAAGCTAATTAATTGTTTAATTATTATTTCACCATTGGAAAGTGTAGTTTCTCTAATGGACATAATTCTACAATGTTATTACAGTAACTTCTGAAACATATGGCAAGTAATATAAAGTATACACATTAAAACTAAATGATATGTCAATCTTCATTAAACTATGGTTGCATGTAATAACAATTAAGAGACATGTTAAAGGAATTGTCATTGCACAATGATTGCTCTCTGGACCAAAATGACCGCATTTTAATTAGTTAAATACAATTTAAATTAAGTAACATATTAAACGATTTATCCTTCTCTCAAACACGAATGTTCCCTGGATCAAACGTCTTATTTTAATTATGTAATTACTTTATATTTATTTCTGACAGGTTCAGCGGAGCGCACGGGTACGACTAGTATCAAAATATAACAATGCCGATACGGTTCCTACATTGTTTTCACGGAAATTTGTAGTTGTGGGACAGTCACTGAGTATTTACTTGCACGTAGAAAAGCCCCTTCCATTTTCTACATTAGATATAGCTATGAAGGGAATCATATTGCCTGTAAACACCTCACACCAAATTCATTGAGGCCCTCCAATAGTCCCCCCCCCCCCAATAAAAAAACCTCTTCGCATCAAAATATAGCCTCAGATGTTACATATAACATTCTTCAATCTTTACTGCAGTCGAGGACGGAAATCGATCTTTTTTTCGACAGCCATAGTGATGGTGGAAATGGTGTACACAATATCCATAGTTATTGGCGTTACCAAGTGATTGACAAATTTATTGACTGGAACAAAAGTCACAAACATGTTTTTTAATATTACTGAATTTTGATGTATATTTCGTAGGTTTTGCAATACAGGGGGTATATTTTGTGGTGAATGACATATTTCACACAATGATACAAATTTCGCTTTTTCTTCGCGAGTTTGTTTTGTTTAAATAAGATCATATAGTACTCGTATTTTAGGTAGCCTATGTAGATGAGTAATAAATGGAAAATTTCGCTCGTATCACTGTCACCAAAAAATATGGTCCCTAGTGATTGCGCTTAAAATATACCAGAAAAGTTTAAGTACTGATGCTGAAATAGATACTACTGTTTTCATCAGCGATTACAGGATGCTGCATCATTGGACACTTTCCATCTTGTACGTATAACATGACACAAAAATCTGAAAGTTAGAATTTATAAAGCAGTTATATTACCGGTTGTTCTGTATGGTTGTGAAACTTGGACTCTCACTTTGAGAGAGGAACATAAGTTAAGGGTGTTTGAGAATAAGTTTCTTAGGAAAGTATTTGGGGCTAAGAGGGATGAAGTTACAGGAGAATGGAGAAAGTTACACAACACAGAACTGTACGCATTGTATTCTTCACCTGACATAATTAGGAACATTAAATCCAGACGTTTGAGATGGGCAGGGCATGTAGCACGTATGGGCGAATCCAGAAATGCATATAGAGTGTTAGTTGGGAGGCCGGAGGGAAAAAGACCTTTGGGTAGGCCGAGACGTAGATGGGAAGATAATATTAAAATGGATTTGAGGGAGGTGGGATATGATGGTAGAGACTAGATTAATCTTGCTCAGGATAGGGACCAATGGCGGGCTTGTGTAAGGGCGGCAATGAACCTCCGGGTTCCTTAAAAGCCAGTAAGTAAGTAAGTACGTATAAATGACACAGATTTCATTCAAATTTCAACTGGGATGGTCTAATCATAGAAAATATATATTTATTCCTTAAAATGCCCTTTAAAATTAACATTGAAGTACAACACGTCCTAAAATTAATATATATATATATATATATATATATATATATATATATATATATATATATATATGCTAGTTACTGGAGAAAATTCAGCGATCTAGACACAACTCAGGATACAATACACGACATACAGGAAATTCTTTGAAATCTTTTCTGTCATCTCCGTTTATGAAACCTAGGAGTTTAGTCACATGTAATACCGTTATTTCGCAGTGACGAAATTTGATACACTCTCTCTACTCATATGTCAGTAGGAGGACTGTACAGGCAATTCTGCGGAGTGGGAAGTTAGTGACATTAAAGCATTTGATCCGAGTTCTTAGTAAGAAATGACACACAATCTCTACTCTAGGTAGAGAACAGTCCGCTGTACTGCGCCCTCCTTTCGACAATGAAAAAACAGTAATTTTAAAATCCATTTGATTTCATTTGATCAATTTAAATTCTCAGGGCGCTATGCATAGACATTTCGCTAGCCCGTGCTAAGAGCGTGCTAAACTAGCCCCGGCTATCGAGTGATTACTTGTATAGGATTCATATTATATTGCTAGCACTGGTTTATAAATACGAAAAAACATTAGTTCGCTGATCATCCACCGGAAGCCCGCGCTAAGAATGTCTATGAATATGGCCCATAGAATTTAAAAATTGTATGGATCTGAGTTTTGAAGAAGATGATACTTCGAGCTAAAGCAAGAGGATTCGACAGTATGGTGGCACTCTTCTCACCTGTGTCGGGATCTTCACACTTCAGAGAAAAGCTATACGACCCGATATCGCTTTGCCTGAATCATTTTACCGAGTATCTGCAGTCTTATTTTTGGTCCAGTCTTATGGGAGAAATTTAACTGCCCTCAAATGATACTTGGCCTCCAAAACAAACCAAAAAATAATAATAAATTTGAATCGCTGAGTTGGAAAAGGGGTCATGTCCTGAAAAGTAAACTGTTCAGGAGAGACAAAAAACTCTGGACATGACCTCTTCTCCAACTCAATACTAATCTAACGCACACTTCTGTGGACGGGACATGACTCCTTGTTATACCAAACAATGCGTAAAGACATAGCATTCAGGTATCGCCAATAAATGCCATTTTGAAAAATGATGGACTTGACCCCTTTTCCAACTCACCGATTCGTTTAAGGTACAAAGTAGTAACTCTGCTTTCCAGTAATGTGGGTTTGAAATCAGGATCGTAACTAAAACCTTGTACTTAAATTGCCCTTTAAATTATTTGTTTATTTTGCACTTTGTGCGTTATCATCCGCCATGTATTAATTTGTGGTTTTTCTTACTATATCACTTAATTTTTTTAAGTCTTCCTAGCTTTTTCTTCGTTTAGTTTGGCATTTTGCTATTTGTTTTGAACTGCTGCCAGCATTTATAATGACATTTCCCGTTGGCAGTTAATTTCTTGTAAATGTGTAACTAGTTCAACTTAAAATTAGTCTAGAATAGATGCGTTTCGTTTCTTTTGTATTCCGAAAAAATATAAGGTCACAGTAGGTCCAATGCTCCTAATAAATTTCATTTCTGAATGTTCAAGTTTCACTTAAAATAATAGATTGGACTTAGTTCTTCCTTTTATTTATCACCTTTATTATGACGACCATTTATTATGTATTACTAGTTGTACCCAATCTTTTGAGCATTATTACGCTTTTCTTGAACTCGTATTTCATTTTGGCGGATCCCTAAAATGTTTTGTATAATTTAGACTGGTAATCATGTTCTACTCATTAAACATTTGCATAATGTAGTGAATTAAACATCTATCTATATTAATAATAAAATCGTAACTTATTTTTCTGGTAATTTTCGCTTTTGCAATAATAATAGGTGAAAAACATAATATATAATTAGCTCTCCAGAGACCAAAAATCGCATTTTTGAAAATTTTGTTTGTCTGTTTGTATGTTCGTTAGCTTTTCACGAGATACTGGCAGAACCGATTTCTATGAAAATTGGTATATAAATTACGTTGGATCTTACTTAAAATTTAGGCTATATGGCATTCAAAATACTTTCTTTAAAATTGGGTTATAAGGTGGCCTGAAGTCAATAAATCAAAATATCTCATTTATTATTGATTTTTTTTTGTAGAAAAATTTTACATTACAAAAACGTCTTTAAAAATGTTTCCGACAAATTTTATTCTATGTGAAATTTTGATAGGAATAATATTTAACGAGATATGAGTTTTAAAATAACAATGCTTTTTATATCAGTGCTGCCTTAGACTAATACAATGAAGTGAAAACAAATGACTCTGCGGTTATTTAAGTCGCCTTGCACAACAAACGGAAGATGTTCAATTAACACTATTGCTATATGGGTATCATTGTAATCCATATGCATGTAAATATTTATCAATATACAGTATAAAGAGAGAGTGTGTCTGTGTTTGTATGAAGTAATCTTAGAAGATACTTAACCAATTTGGATAATTCTTTCACCATTGGAAAGTGTAGGTGCTCTAGAATCTAGAGTCTAGATGGACATAATCTATAATGTCATTACGGTAACTCCAGAACGAATCTAGGACTGAGCACAAATACGCAATACGACAGGATTAAAACAGATCCTTATGCACAGAAAACTTGATATATTGTCGAAACATTTTTATTACTTACGTATTTGAGTGAGGCACGGTAATCTGCAGCCCTACATAAACTTTATTGAGTCCAAAGAAAGTGCTAATTTTATACTACATTTTAATTTCTTTTTTCCACGAAACATAAACGATTTATCCTTTTACTAATAATAAAACAGTAACCTGAATATTTCTGGTAGCAAGTGCAGCGCAGTTCTTCATAAATGAACATCGATATTAAATTTTAGTTTTAACTTTTGAATATAATCTGAAAATATATAAACACAAAGTTATTTTGTACGAGATCGTGCGTATTTGCTTGGTTTCCGCACAAAACCAATCCGCGGAAAGTCTAAAATTCCACATTCAGTATTCCCAACCTAACACACATAACAATTTCCCTCTTCTTACCGCTTAAGTGACATATTGATTTTACTGCTTTAGGCTTTTAACATATTATTTTTAGAGACGTTCAATATAGTAATAATTATAAATTGGAAACTTACCACTGCAATTTCACCTAAATTGCCCTGTTAATTATTGTTTTTAAATACTTGCAAAAATTAAGTAAACTCTACAACTCCACTAAAGTTACTGCATTCGTGATGCATGTAACATTAAGGAAGCCGTTTGTTTTAAGTTCGCATTTATAGACTGGGAGGAAAAAAAAAAGACAGACGTATATGACGGCCTGCTGGAGTATAGTAAACACAGAAAACATTTTAAAGCAACAATATTGAAGATAGATATTTTTGTTTTGCAAATTTGCCGTCATTGAACAGAAACCAAGATGGAGATTTCATTGCAACTAATTAGAAATTCTTCTTTCAGGTATGTAATAAACGATCTTCGCACAAAATAATGTACGATACACGAGCGGTATGTTTTCTTTCAATTCTCGGAAATTAAAAAAGCTCAAATACGTTTCGATTTTTCAAACTTTCCTCGAACATGAAAACTTCAACATACCGCTCTTGTACGCATATTAGGCCCCTACTATTATGTTATGTCATGTCTTTGCTGTGAAAAATGAAGCCAGTTACTTACCACGAGGTTATCAGTGGGATGGTTAATGTTGTTTTGCGAAGTCTAGCTTAATTGTAGGTACTGTAAGTTGCATGTCTACCTCAATATTGTTTACTTATATATTTATTCTTCAAGAAGACCAGCGTGGGACATGTACTGTCACACAAGTATGCTGATGCAGATGACATTAAGTATTATAATGTATAATTCGGAAAACGTCAGGATAAATGGGTGGTGTATGCGATCGAGACACCAACAGGGACGTTGTAGGAAACACGATTTTAAACTCGAATCAGGAGATAATTCTAATAATTCTAAAGACCCGCTCCCACTTAGCGGAATCGAATCGAACAGAATTTCTCTTCACAATGTATTTAAATGGAAGTTAGCAGGAAGCGGCGCGTCGAATCGAATCGAACAGAACAGAATTCATGAACTAGAATATTTATTCCACTGCCGGAACAGAATTTCTTATTTCGGGTATGATCGTAAGTTCTCGTGAAGCCTTCGTGAAAAAACAAATGAACCACATCCATTCTTGGCGGCTTAATTTGTTTACTATTGAAAGTTATTGCTGAAGTAGTATGTATACAAAAATCACAATGTAATATGAACGAAGAAGAATTAATAAATCTTGTGTAGAATTATTCTCTTTTGTATGGCAAAACACAAGAGTACTGTTCGGTTCGATTCCACTAGATGTGAGCGGCAGCAGACTTTTCGTTTCGTTTCGGTTCGATTCCGCTAAGTGGGAGCGGGCCTTAATATTCCCTCTTCTTTTTTGACAGGCAAATTATATTCGGACATTTACAATGTATAAGACAACAATCAGAGTTATGTAATTTAATACTTAATATAGATGTAGGAGGTTTGTTACATTTTTCAGATAATGAGAATGGAATAATAATTATGGTTTTATTTTCGTTGATAGAAAGATAATGTGAAACCATTCTTTTTATTAATTTAAGTCCATTATTTGAATTATTATGTGTATCATAGGCCTACCAGATTTTTCCACCAAAAAGTAAAACCATGTCATCTGCATAAGAATAATGTATGTATGTGTATGTATTTATTCACACTGCAAATGGGTATATACCCGGTGGCAGTGGTAACTAATTACACTCAATAATGACAATTAATAATAAACACAACTAATAAAAAACAATAATTAGTAATAATAATAATAATAATAATAATAATAAAATAATAAGGAGCATCCTAAATTAAATGAAGCATGGTCACTTAAAATAACATTTGAAGTAAATCTAATTTATATCTTAACCCCAAGTTCGAACTAAGACCCACGAGTGTGACAGGTTCATACCTACTTAAGTACCTTTCGGCACTACACTTATTTCGCTGTCAACTCACTTACTGTACTGATTCTACCTGATTTCACTAACACTTCTAACCATTTCACTGTTCAAATACTTTGCACAGCCACTTCACTGACACCAACACACTTCACTTACACAATAGACTTCACTGACACTACACACTTCACTGACACAACACACTTCCTCACTGATAGAACACTTCAAATAACAAGATATCAATTACACCCTTTAAATAGTTACTACCGTCTATTAGTAAAGTCCTTAAGCCTATTTTTAAATACATTTTTGGTTATTGGTAAAGCCTTTAGTAAGTCTGCAGGTAAAGCATTCCAGTCCCTGATAGTACGATTGAAAAAAGAAAACTTTCCAGTATCCGTCCTCTGTCTTCTTTCCCTCAATTTATATGAGTGGTCGTTCCTTGAAGAGTAATTTGGCTGCTGCAACCTATTTTTTTATTTCTCTCCAGGCAGGCTCACCTCTGTATCTTTTGAACACTTGAGAGCCCGTTGTTTTAATCTTTTCCAGTGTCTTTATATGTTCTAATCTGTAAGGATCCCAACATGCAGCCCCATATTCCATTACTAGACGAACTAGTGATTTATATGCAATCTCTTTGGATTTATCAGAGCCTTTCCTTAGTACCCTCATCACAAAGTGTAACGCCCTCCATGCCTTTCCCACTGTGTCAGAAACGTGTTCCCCCCAGCCGAGATCGCTACTAAATGTTAAATGAAATGTTAAATGAACACCATTGTATTGTTGTAAGTCAATTTTTAATGTAATTAGCCTAGTTGAACTTCAAATTTGTCTAAAATATTTTAATTTATCATGCGATATAAAATGTAAGGCCGGCAATCGTCATCACAAATTTAATTTCTGCAAATGCTGTAACCCATCATAATCATCATCATCATCATCGTTCCTACCCAATGCGAGCCTCTGCTTCTCACAAAATTCTCCTCCATGAGTGTCTATCCTTGCCGACCATCGACCAACTCCCAGCTTCTTTAAATCTTCTTCCACATCATCCATCCGACGAAGTCTAGGCCGCCCAATTTTTCTTCTTCCTTCTGGCTTGAACTTCATGATTCTCCTGGGCATTGCACTATCGTCAATCCTTTGCATATTATGTCCTGTCCATCGCAACCCTGCAATTGTAATTGTTGTGATGATAGATTATATTATGTGATATATGGAGCTCGGTTCTTGATTATATTTTACCCACCATTCTCTTTGCTCTTGTATTGGTCCATATACAGAATCTGGCAAAGGAATAGACGATTGCAAATAGTTGGTTACTGAACTCGATAATTTATTTATTGTTTTTTAAATGACATACAATACGTGGGATCATAAAGTATATAGTTTGACATTTATGTCTTGAAAAGGACGTCCACTGAGATGAAAATGTGCTTCGTCTGACATCCATAAAATGTCAATAAAGACTTCATCCACTCGGCATAGTTGGTATAGCGCTGGCCTTCTGTGCTCGAAGTTGCGGGTTCGACCCCGGCCCAGGTCGATGGCATTTAAGTGTGCTTAAATGCGACAGGCTCATGTCAGTAGATTTAGGACAAAACTAAAGTTCTTTCAACCATTTATTATCATAATATACTGCTCTATTAAATCGACTAAACATACTCGTATTGGGAATTAAATCAATGGCTTTCCCAAAACACGCTATGAAATATTTCTTATAAAACAATTTTTATCTCGAAAGGGAAGCAAAATTGTATTAAACTTTGTTTGAATTATATCAAAGAATAACCATCTGAAATTAATGGAATTACTTACGGTTCGCCATGTATATTCTATGTTAATTGTAGTCACTGAGTATAATGAATTGTAAGGGATAACTCTGTTCTGTTGGGAACAGTTACCTAAATAGTAATTAGGTATATAATAATACTATTGCTGCATAGGGTAAAGATTGGTAATATTCTGATATGAGTAATATTGTAATAGTTATTTTTGAGAATTTATTTCAATTTTACTGAGCGAGAGGAGGATCTGTTTTTCGCGTCACCGTATTAAGGAAATGTTCGTGGACAAAACCGATCCTTCTCTTGCTCAGTAAAATTGTAATAAATTCTCAAAAATAACTATCACAATATTACCAACTTTTACCCTTCATTGTCGTCAGATTTTTTGGAGGCATTTCTGAAAATAAAATTCAACTCGTAAAGCACTCACAGCAGAGGTCTGTATCGGACGTTTTCGCTCGAGCGCCAAGTAGTTCATAGCATAATCCGATAATGCGCTACGCACATGTATGATGGGTAAAATTGTCACGAGCGTTAAATC
This sequence comes from Periplaneta americana, assembly GCF_040183065.1. Classification (NCBI taxonomy): domain Eukaryota; kingdom Metazoa; phylum Arthropoda; class Insecta; order Blattodea; family Blattidae; genus Periplaneta; species Periplaneta americana. The sequence continues at coordinate 154,640,461 of NC_091123.1, forward strand.
CTCGAACGGTATAAGCCGAGCGTTAGACATTCATTCTTGTTACAGTGATGAACTGTGTAGTGACATCATAGATGTTTATCATTTCAAAACTTTGCAGTGTTTAACTAACCTCTCCATAGTACAACTACAAAACTTGCTTTAAAATGTAATATAAATGTTGTAGGTAAATGTGTTTTATTTCCCCCCCCCCCACACACACACACACACACAGGAGTGATTTTGTTTTTGCCACATCTGATAGATTTTATTGTATGTAATAATAATAATAATAATAATAATAATAATAATAATAATAATAATCTCTAATAATATCAATCTTTGCGTCTGTAACAGTTGTGCAGCATGATTATTCGTTTTATTATATTTTCTGTGACGTTATCTCTGTACTAATATTGTTATTAATCTATTGCTATATCAATAATATTTTGTAAAACGTTTCTACATTATCGCAGTATATAGGCGGAACACTATGTATGGACCTATCATATTATATATGTGGTAAATCAAATATTGAATAATTATTAATTAGCAATAATAACTGTATATCGAAGTTTTTCATACTATTTTATTTATAATTTCATGTTCCTGTTTTGGTACGTTACATTGACTGTTCCATTAAACGTTTGTCATAAACGCAGAAAATAAAGCCTTATTTTTTACCGTGTGAGCAAAACATACGTGTATCTTATCTGTCGCCTTCCATACAAGACAAGACATGTCGGTGAGATGACCTTGTACTGTGCTTCTATTTATTACGAAGGTATCACTACCGATCGTATCTCACTCGAGGGTGCGACACTCGACCGAGTTCAAGAGAGCGATTTAACTCCAATGCAGCACTCTGACTCACAGAATACAATAAATCTCGGAACGTTTCACCAGTTTGCTGGAGCAATGCCGGACACTAGAACTTTCCTCCGAAGTCAGGACGACTTTGAAGGGTTGCAACCCTCGCTTTGGATGTAAGCAGTCCGCTGTAACTTGCTCCATATCAACGTATCTCCTATCCGCCACTGTTCATGTTAGTTACGATTCCTGTCAATGCTTCTTTCATCACCACCATCTTTGGATGAATAGAAATGTACTTTGGAATTTAGGACGCTTGTTGAGCCTCCCCTCCTCCGTGCAGCCGAGGACGTCGTCAATAGAATTAAGAGTGGAGGCATAGCCAACACTTCCATAACGACAAAATTACCATCTGCAGCAGCAGAATTGAAGCAGGCGAGTGAGGCCGCAACAACAGCATCAGTATGTAGGAGGACGGGGTATGAAACAGTATGGCTTTTATTATGTGGTGCTGTGACGTAACGTGGCCTACGGAAGGCGTGGTGGCATAATGATAGCGAACCAACTATGAAAGATTTGGGTGCGGAGACAAGCGCGGTGGTAGTCTGCGCAGATATAGTAAGATAGTTAAAAAGTTCTAAACCTATGTGTCATCCGCGCTGGAATGTCTTCATAAACACGTTCTGATACACTTATCTATTAGGGGGGGAAACAGTACCGGCATGACGTATGCATTTTAACGCACACGCAGTTTTGTAGTGAGTGAGTGTGTTGGAACTCCTGTGTTCTGAAGTGTGGGATGTAGCGTGTGATGATCGTTTTGTGAACATCTTTTTCTGACGGTGTCGGAAACACTGTAAAATAGCTTTAATGTGAATAATCAACTCGTTCAGGGAGTGTTCTTCTAATGTAGCCATGATGTAATGCCATACTTCTCGTATTACAGAAGAGAGTAATTGTTCTAACAGCGTTCTTCAGCCACACGACTTATTTCGCAGTTCTAAGAAGTAAATAAGGAACCGAGGTGGATACTACGCACATATTGTTGGCACTAGGACTGCGTTCCATTCGGCAGTTCAAAGCCAATCTTCTTCTTTAGAGGAAATAATAGGGAGAACTAAAAAAAAACGTAATTTTGTTTCTACTGCATGTTTACCATCATCTACAGACGCTTTCGGTAAATGTGTGAACGCATGTTTTTAATATCAGAAAATAACAGACGATAATAACCCCGCAATACTCGGTATCAGTTGTAATTTCCCCTCACACCCAGACTTCTCACCTATACTGACGTCATTGGCTGTTTATTAATGTTTTGAAGTATATATTTTGTTTATAATACTAGATATAATGATATACAATTACAGCCGCATAATTATGCGTCTCTGTTCTTAACCACCGATTAGGTTCTAGGTACAACCAAAAAAATTTCCTGAGAAACGTGACTGAATTTATTTTGGTCATTGACCTTGGAAGGTCGTACTTGGTATAAATTCAGCCAATCGCTAGCCATCCCTTTATTATCCACTTTGATGTCCTTGTCAATGTTATGTTCCGCTGTCTGTTTCACAGTGAATAACTGCATCATAACACACATTGAAAAGTTTAGATCTTGTCATTAATGTGGTCGTAATAATGAATTCTCTGGATAAAAGTCAGCTGCATTAATGTATTATGTTTAATGCTGTGTCTAGACTGACATTTGGAATCACGTCGTAGATGTATAATTCTATATTAGATCATCAGCTGAAGTATTTGCAGTAGCTTGTTGTAACTCAGTCACAACAACTTAAAATTCTGTAGTGCTCGGGAAAAGTGACACAAGTCAGTTTCCACAAACCTTTTTTTGATAATTTATTGATAACTTACGGAACATCTGTTCGCTTGGAAAAAAATACATAGGTATTCCTCCCATTACAATAATTCATACAGAAAAAAATCAAATCGACATAAACCAGTGTAAGTTGTCAATAAATTATCAAAAAAGGTTTGTGAAAACTGACTTATGTCACTTTTCCCAGGCACTGCAGAATTCAAAGTGCGGTAGTTCTGAACATCTTGAAATAATTATATAAAGTTCGTTGAACAGTGGTAACGTAATTCGTCTGAGAGGAGTAGGACTTCCGTCAGAAGAAAGCTAAGAGTATATAGGCCCTAGAGTTGGTAAATTTTAGCAGTTAAAAAAATAGCACTTTAAAAATCAAGTTTAGCATTTTATAAGACTTTTAATGTTAGAATTTTGTAGCGTTTTGAGATGGAAAATTTTTATGGAAAGTTTGGTGGTAAAAATTGAAGAGTTCAGAGCCATAGTGGGCCAAGCGCCATATATTAAAAACGGAGAAAACAAGTGTTAAAATTAAGTGATTACTTACTTACTTACTGGCTTTTAAGGAACCCGGAGGTTCATTGCCGCCCTCACATAAGCCCGCCATTGGTCCCTATCCTGTGCAAGATTAATCCATTCCCTATCATCATATCCCACCTCCCTCAACTCCATTTTAATATTATCTTTCCATCTACGTCTCGGCCTCCCTAAAGGTCTTTTTCCCTCCGGCCTCCCAACCTACACTCTATTTGCATTTCTGAATGCTTCCATATGTGCTACATGCCCTGCCCATCTCAAACGTCTGGATTTAATGTTCCTAATTATGTCAGGTGAAGAATACAATGCGTGCAGTTCTGTGTTGTGTAACTTTCTCCATTCTCCTGTAACTTCATCCCTCTTAGCCCCAAATATATCAGTCCAATTCAGATGTTTATTTGAAGGATTCGTAACAAGCTGTTTTTTTACGGTGATGAGTTGTTAGCCCTTCGCCCAACCCCCAAGCTGGAGGACCACTCCTCATCGGCTGTCCGCGACTGCTTATTCAATATATTCACAGCTACCCTCCATATCTGGAGGCCGTCTCCTCGATCCGCAACCTGAGGACGCGCCATGCCGTGGTGATAGGGACCCACAGTACATGGAAAATTAAGTGATTACCACAATTTAATGAAACATATAGCAAGTAATATAAAGTATGCAAATTAAAATATCAATCTTCATTAAACCGTGGTATTCACTTAACTTTAACCCTTGCTTTCTCCGTTTTTAATAAATAGCGCTTGGCCCACTATGGCTCTGAATCCATCAGTTTGTTAACAGGTACATTTTGAAGATTTTTCTGTTGAAATTCTTAAAAATAATAAATAAGTAAATGAACACAATATAACATTACATTGAATTGTGAACATTAAACATGTCAAAAGATATGGTGTGATTTTATCCCGACCCATCTTGTTACTCAATCACAATCACTCGCTATCACATTACACTTTATTTCTGGGTGAACACTGGACCTAAACAGATCGAATAGGTAGCCAATACTTATTCTACCACCAGACAGATTACTTGAAAACTCGAGATAACTATGCAGATAACAAAGCTGGTATCAGGTTGTACTATTTATATTGTGAAAGCTAACATGGAAGGATGACCGAACTATTTGAAAAAAAAAATTAAGAATCTATATGTGGTGGATGGATTCTTATCTACAGTGAGATTAGTTAGAGAAGCTCGAGTTTTCGTCCAAAGCTTTGATAGCCGGCCGGCTCTGGACGAAAACTAGTGTGTCCCCAACTAACCTCACTGTATTTACAAAAGCACAAAAATCTCTCACAAATGTAATTTCGCAGAAACACACACATTTCGCATATTGTATTCTATTCCACATTTTATCGCGGATTAAAAAGCTGCAGTATAACATACTTAACATGTTTTTCTACATAAAATTACATACTTTAACAGCGTTTGGGCAAATTTCGCATTTATCGTGATTGCGAAAATCTACCATATGTAGTACAGTACAGTAGAACCCCGATTATCCGTCACCCTATTAGCCGATTGTCAGATTATCCGACTTTTTTCTAGCTCATTTTTTGTCTGCAGAACAAATTATGAAGTACATTATGTTTCTGCGTAGTTTTTCTACAGAGAGTTATTACAAGTCTTTACTCTTAGAAGTATTACAGTATTAGTAGGAATGCTTTGCTGTCGGCAACAGAAACAGTCTACTTGTAAAATAGTCACTACCTGCTTTCAAAGAAATTGTCCCAAGAACTTCCACAAATTCGTGTATCATTCTTTCCTTATCCTTACTATTCGAGTGGCCGTATTCTACTACTTCTATGCAAAATGTCTTCCACAGTTGACAAAAGAAAACGTATTGTGTTAATTACCGAAAAAAATTATAAATAATTGAGAGGTTTGGGTAAGAAGAAACTGTACGCGATTTAATAATAATAAAAAGAGTGAAGTGCATGATGTATGTAAATCCACAACATGAGACTTCTTCTGCTCCTATCTTTCCGCAGACAGTCATCGTCATCATCATCATCATCATCATCATCATCATCATCATCAACATCAATCTTTGGCCCTTAAGAATCTGTCGTTGACAACCGAAATTTTAGTGAACCCTTGATCCATTACATAGCACGTTAAACACAAGACGAAGAAGGAAATAATGAAATTGTAGGCCGAAGTATTATGCACTTAATTTATTAAATTTTTTATGGTATGGATTATCCGATTTTTTCGATTAACTGTTCAGTCCACCTCCTTCATTACCATGGATAATAGAGGTTCTACTGTATATATTTTTTTTGTTCTTACTGTTATGTTTTTTTTTCTCTCTCTTTTTTTTTAGAAAATGTGTGATTTTCGGACTTGGTGACAGACCGTTTCGTACTGTTACTAATATTTCAATCGAAAAAAAAACTGAAGTCTTACACTATGAAACAGATGAATTAAATTAACTTTAAACAAATAAATTGATCAAGGTACAGAACACGAAAGAGCACGATGAGCTCCCGACATCTACAATGTTGAAAAACTCCTGAATTTGTTCTGGTGTCCTGAACAACAGACAAAAACAACATTCGTTTCGATTGACTGTTGCAATGGTTCGAATTTTGTTGTTTCTGTTATTAAATTGACTTTAAAGTTCTTTCAGCTCATTAAAATTAATTATAAACCTGAAATTTTGGTCTCGAGGAAGGATTAAAAGCTATAGCCCTACTACATACCTCTCTAATATTTTAGGATAAAAACTAAACTTCTTACTTCCTCGTCACTCCGTTGTTGCGCCACTGTGGTTGAGCATAGGACAATGAACCAAGTTTATACATGCGTTATTGAAATGTGAATAATGAGCTCAACACACTGCTGGTACAACAGATCACGACCTCTAAGAAGGCTGACGTATGTAATGAACAAACAGCTCTGGCAGAAATACGAGTAGTAGGTAATTAAAATATGTCTGTAATAAATTGACCTTCAACAATTTTATTTATTTACTCTTTTTTTTTTTTTCGAACTGCGGTAAAGAATTTGGAAAACGAAACTTTTTTTCACACACGAATATGTTTCTAGCGAACATTTTTCTTTTGGTAACATGTTTAATGCTATGAATAGACCTCGGATTTCAGGCTAAATGTCTACTTTTTTTTCTATAGGCCTAGGGATATATTTTATATAAAATATAAACACATGTAAGGTGTTTTATGGTGCCTAAAATGCCTGTTTTGCCCATTCAGACGAGTTTTGGTTTCAGAGTCTAAAAATACCTATTTCTATTTTCTTCATACGTACTTTTAATTTTTTTTCGTGTAGCGATGAAACAGAAAGTTTTATATATCATTGGGTGAGTTTGGTTCAAAGATCTTGTAATAGTTTAGTTGTAGGAATGAAGAAATTCCTGGACAGTGACTGGTTTTGTCGAGCACTTGGGCAGGCATTAGGAATGTGATGAATGTGAAGGATATACTTCTTCCTAAAGAAATCAGCATGACAAATGTTGCTAGGTCTAAATTTAAATATGCATCCATTACTTCGTTATCATTTGAAATCAATTTTCCCATTTGTAAAATGGTTCTAAATAAAAGGCAGAGTTTCATAACATTTTATAGAAAACTTTGTGATGTATTGCAGTGCCAATTATGTACGGTATAGGACAATGTATTGACTGTAAATTAATTGGTTTACTTGTAATATTAACACTTGTATATTAGCAGCCATAAAGCAATGAAACTGATAAATTCATTAATAATTACGTATTCATCATTTAAGACAACAAAAATTTGTCCACTATATACGGTAATGATTAATGCTCACCAATGAATTGCATTTTTATAGTTATTGTGGTTTGAGTGAATAGAAACGCATTTTAGGTGCATAAAATCGTATTTTTAGAAGCCTAAAATTACATTTTTAAGCGTCTAAAATTGTTTTTCTTTTGTCTTTTTGTAATTTTAGAGCCTATTTTAGATGCCTAAAAGTTGGATTTTAAGAGCCTAAAAATCAGAGGTCTATCACATGGATGATTCTCTGTCTATCAGAATGTAAAAGTTCTTAAACCTGTAATTTTAACTCTTATTTTTTTACACATAGCTTACAAATCATTCTACTGATTAGGTATGACGAAAAGGTTCCAGAACTTTCCATATAGACGTACCTATTTCACAATATTTGTACATGACGACATTTACTTGAAATTGAATTTAAGGGATATAGGACTGAGTTCTGAAACCCTTATTTCAAATTCGGCGGATTTGTTGGGTGTGTATATTTAACTAACAGTACCAAATTTGTTTTTCAAGTTTCATTCAATAGTTCCATAGATATTAATTTTCACTTATTGTAATGATATTAAATGTTGCGTAAATTCAAAACATCCCTGACGGCTTCAGAATAATTGTTTCTGCTTTTAGCAATTTTCTGTGAAGGACTTAACATTTCATGATAAAGAAAACTGCGCGTGGATTTTTAAATAATGAGAATTTGTTCATAAGATAAAACTTTTCTTACAAATAATAATTTTTGCTTCATATTTTTTTTTTTTTTTAATTTTTAAATGTTAAAAATTCATATGAAAAGTTTTCGCTAAAGGTCTAATTCCATGCACAGCTTTGTGTATTGGACTAGGCTATACTGAGTATTCTTGCAAAGTTTCATGTAAATCGGAGCAAATGGAAACCGCTGGGAACTTTATTATTGACCAGAAACGTAGTTTTGAGAAAACTTCATTTTTAGTGGGTGTGGTACGTTTAAGAGAGCTGCGCGTAGCATTTTAAAAATGGTCGTCAGACCTTTAAAAGTTGTAGGCGAGGCTAAATATAGGACAGAATGTTAAATGTATAAGATAATTATTTATTTAGAAAACAAAAAAATATTTATTTTTACCATTTTTGCCAAAAATTCAGTCCTAGTGTCCTTTAATATTTATAATCACTTTATTTGTTATTAGAATGGTTGAAAAGCTTTTTAAATAAGACTGAAGATAAGGAAACTTTCCTGAATATGTGAGCCACATTATTGATGACATCTGAGTGTCGTAATGTTGATGGAGGGTTTAAGACTTTTTAATACTATCAGCGCACAGTATAAAGGAAAACGAAATGTTAAAATGTTTTGTGCTATACAAAGAAGTCAGTGGGCATCAAGAATGACTATTGCGAGTGTGCAAATTGAAACATTTAACAGTCTGACATGTAAGGACTAGTGGCAGTAAGATGTGTGTTAGAACTTATAATGGTCCAGAATGTGAGGCGGTGGTGCTACGCCTGCCAAGTGTTGGTGATCCAAAGGAATGAAAATGGAGATGAAAGCAGCAATGGACCCCGGTTCCCCTACCAGCCACCGCGGCATCGTTTGCCGCGTTCTTACAATAAGGTGCAGCACATAATAAATGCACGAACAAATAAAATTAATAAAACTTTCTTAGTTGTAATTCATATTAGCTTCTAAATACGTAATAAGTAAGGCTCGGATAAAGTAGCTGCATCAGGATAAGCTGTATAGGATAGGGCCTTGACTTGGTTCAGACTAAGTAAACACTACCCTCTTCCACTAGCTAAAACTCTACCTGCTGGGAAGAGCGCTCCCCATCCCCTAACTAAAGCATTAGAGCGTATTCCGAATCTCAGCGCTGAGCAATCTGATGGCATCACGGTGTTCCGAGTTTCACTGACGGAGTCACTGATGCTCCTCCGGTGTCGCACCGGTGCTATCAGCTTGCAGAGGTGGTGGCAGTCTCCATCAGTCGCCATCAGTGAATTTGATTGGTTCTTGTATAGGGCGGGAACTAGCAGACGAATGACATCGTGCACTGTAGTGTCATGGCGGTGTGTTCTGCTTTAGTTCTGCTGTATTGTTTGTAATGAGCACAACGTAAAAACAATATGTTATTGGCTTATGAACGAACATGTCAACGGACCAGTTATTACTACCGGTTCAAGAAATAAATTGTTTATGCTCTCTTTTCTTTGAACGAGATGGCAGTACGGAAATTTCGCAAAATTTTGCTAGTTTAGCACAGACAACAACTTATACAGTCGCCATGACAGCCATCGATCCCTCCAGCAGTTTTGTTCCTATTTCGCTGCAGCGTGACGTCATTGTTGTCCACCGGTCCGGTGAGATTCGGAATACGCTGCTAGTGATTGCACAGTGCAGCCGATTGGAACTGAATATACGTCGTCATTACTGTCCGCTGGGGGACATGCGACAATACACGGACCAAGGATGTCTATCCTGATACAACTACTTTATCCGAACGTTAATAATAAGTCTGATTTATTGAACTATAATACTAGTCAGCAATGTATGCAATAGGAGGGGGGAAAGGAACTGGCCACCCTACCCCATTATCTCCTGACATAGTTGCCCCATGAGTAAAGTTTTATAGGTGTCAAGTACGAGGTTCAAACCAGTCTTCGGACTGCTGACTAAACATACATACATAATCCTATCTATAGTGAGCAATAGAAGATCGTAACGGGAACACAATCATGCACATGTGAAAGTTTACATTCAAAATCAAAATTTATTTAAGGGATATATTATAAATAATTGATTAAATGGCGATCATACTCGTGTTAATTATGTAAGCATGTGCGGCTTACAACTGTTTTGGTGCTACTTGACACCATCCTCAGAGCCTTCTGTGTCTCGGCGTCATCTCAACTTCGCTGCCTGCTGTGTGGATGCGTTCGTGTGATGAAGACAACAGGCAGCGAAGTTGAGATGACGCCGAGACACAGAAGGCTCTGAGGATGGTGTCAAGTAGCACCGAAACAGCTGTAAGGCGCACATGCTTACATAATTAACACGAGTAAGATAGCCATTTAATCAATTATTTATATTCAAGTGTTAAAAGTAGTGTACGAAAGGGTCAACATAGATGTATTATATTCAACGATTGATTCTATCTATTCAGAAAGAGTTCTTTGTTGTAGCTAAAGCGGTACCGTTCTAGTTGAAGGAACCTGGGTTCGATTGGCAGCAAGAAAATAAAGTAGAGACTTATTTTCAAGGCCTGTTTTTTTAGCGACAAACGCGAAATGTGACAGAGAAATACACCAAGAAATATATGCAAATTTTGTCATATATGACTGATTTATGACAGTAAATTTGTCGCGAATTTTTGCGACAATCGGCTGTTTTAACGATAAAAACGAACAAAGGCTTTTTCAAAATTATTTTAAAGAAATGTAGTATATTAGTTTTTAATATATTAGTTTCAAAATAATAGAGAGAATGATTATTTGAGAATTCTATTATTCTCTTTAATGGCGTGGCCTACATGGCCATTGATTTTTTTTTGTATAAAATTAAATTAACAAGGCTGATTTACGAAGAGTACATTTGACGGGCCAAGCGCCATACATTATAAACGTAGAAAACAAGAGTAAAAATGAAGTGATACCATAACTTAATGAAACATATAGCAAACAATATAAAGTATACACATTAAAACTAAATGATGTATCAGTCTCCATTCAACTATGGTATTCACTTAACTTTAACCCTTGCTTTCTCAGTTTTTAATAAATGGCGCTTGGCCCACTATGGCTCTGAATCCTTAATAGTTTTATTTCTCCACGAATATTAAAAATGCAATAATGTGTATAAGATTATTGTTAATTAATATTGTGTACATGAGTGTACGACATTACGTCATGAAAACATGATCGCGAAATATTCACGAAATTACTGCCACATTTTTGCCTATAAGTACCTACGATATTTTATTCGTTTTTCACGAAAATTTTGAAAATATTTCACCAAAAAAACTTGGCCCTGTTTATTTGTCACTCATAAGAAATGGGCTTCTGTTTCTTATTGTTTATTTTTCCTGTATTATATTAAAAGATGACATCGCGCCATGTTGACCATATAACCAGGGAGTTCCGCTACTTTTGCATGTCTGATATTGGTTCATTATCATCTCAAAAGTGAGAACGAAACGATTTGAAGAGCCAGTCTTGAAAGTAGTTGTGTTTTTGCTTATGGTGATGGTAGTAGTTGTTCTGCAAGTATTTCCTTATCGCAACGGCATTTACTCCCACAAATATGTTTGACTTATGAGTTTCCATTACGCGCTTCGCACTGTGTACTCTTAGTTGAGAGTAAAGCCTGATATAACAATAACGTAACACATGGCAAACGAGAGAATTGGCTAGTTATGATATCTTTTGTGGTTATAGTGTGATTGGAATTGATGTTCTTCGGTTAGCTATACAGCAGAGAAGTTTGTTTCTCATATGTTCTCACTAACTCTACTTGACAAGTGCAGAGACTGTTTGCAGAAAATTTCCCAGATGTCATATTTCTTAGTCGTTCTACAGTGCATAATCTTGTTACAAAGTTGAGATTTCAAGTGTACCTGCAAGACAATAAGCGTTAAAGAAAGCGACATGTTTTGAATCAGGAAAGCCTCAAACAATATAGGAATTCATTTAAATTATTTAAAACATTTTAAAATAAACCTGTTTATTATGTTTATTTTTAATGTGTTAACAAAGAGCGACAGTTCTTAAGAAACTCTCCAAAAGATTATTTTGCAACTATCTTGTAAACCTTACGACGGAAGCCGGTAGCGGTGCTGCTGACTGTTTTCGCCAAGTTGTTTCTGTAGCATGAAATTCATCGTTCATAGTAATTAATTTATGACTATAAAAACCATGAGTCTTTGAATCTTATACTACTAATAAATCCAGCACCGTAATTTTGACACTGTTTTACATGGTTGTAGGTTGTAGTTGAAATTGGTCTTGTGATCTTTGCATGAAAATATAGTCATTATACCATACCTGTTGATAATAGACCAAAACGAAAGGAAATTTTCACGTTTCGTTCCCTCTATTGTTATCCATTTAAAAAAATGACCTCCGAAGTTGCTATGAACGTAAAGACAAACTTTTCTTTTGCGTTCATGTAATGTACCGGTACGCTTCGTATTAATGTTTCTAAAATTCTGTAACTATCCTAGAGTCAGTCAACATTCTGAACTTTCAGGCCAGTTGAGACAGCAAGTAGTAGTTTTCTAGTCATATACAGAATGTCCCAAAAACTCCGTTCATTTTATTTAAGAGGAGAGGTATACTTTTCTCTAATATAATTTTATACTATATTTCAACGTTTTTGCTCTCAGAATCTGTAAGTTTTTTTTTAATAAAACTTGGCATGCTTAATATATAGGCCTACTATGTGTGCATCACTAATTAATTTTAATGTTTTGAAAACTTAATATTTTTTATTATTTTTTAATTATGAAAATTTGTGGACTACTTTGTTAAGTCGAACAGCGTTTATATGATAATTCAAAAAGTATTTCAGATATTATAATGAAACTTTGCATATGTGTATAATACTATAACATACCATGTGAATAACATAGGCTACTCTAAAATCTTCATGTAGTCATAGTTTATATTTTTTTGATCGAGTATACTACAATACGCTCATTATTCATTACATATGACGTAACTGTCTCTTAATGACATACATTAAAATACTGCTATTCATTATGTTATTGCAACTATCGATTTTCAACTAAGCATATGCGATATTGATTAATATCGTACTCGCAACATCCCGCAAGCCTTGAGAACACCAATTCAAAATGGCAGACGCGAGTTTTGAAAGTGACAAAAAATTTCACAAAATGCACAATCAGCAACGTGTATTTAAAATAAAATATATCTTGTTCATGTTAATTTTAATATTCTAATAAATTGAGTTCACTTCCTGTGTTTTACTGTGTATTGCTTTGAGGTTAAAGTCTCCATACCAAGCTCTGCAAAAAATCAGTAAATACTGTGTGCACACCCACCATCTGTTGCACTACTCGGGAACACGCTGAAAAGACACTCACACTCTTGCCATCTGTTGCAATAATCGAGAACACGCTGAAAATACACGCATGTTCACCATTTCATTATTATAAAGTAACAAGGTAAGATGTCCCGCGCAGTGGCGTCGTGGTCTAAGGCATCCCGCTTAGGACTCGCGTTACGGAATGCGCGCTGGTTCGAGTCCTCATGAGGGAAGAAATTTTCTCATGAAATTTCGGCCAGTGTATGGGACCGGTGCCCACTCAGCATCGTGATGCATTTGGGGAGCTACGATAGGTAGCGAAATCCGGTTGCGAATGCCAGCTATAACGGCTGGGGGGATCATCGTGCTAACCACACGATACCTCCATTCTAGTTGGATGATCGTCCACCTCTGCTTCGACATGTGGGCGTGAGGCCAGCAGCCGGCTGGTCGGTCTAGGCCCTTCACGGGCTGTAGCGCCACGGATTATTATTATTATTATTATTATTATTATTATTATTATTATTATTATTATTATTATTATTATTATTATTATTATTATTAACAAGGTAAGATATTTGTAAAAACTCAAAACTTGGACATTTAAGTATGATCGAACAAAAATAATGGTGTCATCTTGCCTATAATGGTAATTAAGAAGCTTGTTGGATAATATACTATTAAAATGATATAGATCAAATTTTATAAAATACTGTATATATTATGAAAACAATATTAGGTATTTTTCTAAAATAAACTATACAGCCTACATTAAAGATTTTTTTGAGTATGTTGTTCACATGGAATAACTACGTATAAATGCATGCAAACTTTCATTAAGATGCGAGTGCATTTTACTCACGCCAATTTATCATACAAAAGCTGTAGATGTGTACTTTAAAAATTGACACCTGAACAAGCTAAATGCAGAGTAGATATGTCTTTAACTTATCGCTAATTCCATGGACGTTAGGTTTATCAGGCCAATTGTCACATGTGATGAAAAACTGGTATATTACGGCAGCCCTAATATCTCAAAAGAATATCTCGATCCCCATCAGCCTGCCAAGTCGTCGTTAAACAAAATTGATCCTATCCCAAAGTAATGTTATGTGTCTGGTGAAATTTTGAAAGTTTGATTCAGGGAGTCTGTTCGAAACGGACGTACAGTCGATGATGCAGATCTTTATTCTCAATAACTATAACGATTTCATGGAGTTTTGAGACGGAGGTACCCGACATTAGTTAATCGAAATAGAATTCTCTTGCAAGAGAACAGTGCGAGACCCCATACCGATCGAACAGTCATGAAAAAAATCCAAGAATTGGGAGGAATCAAACTGGTATCACACGCCGGCGTATAGGCCTGATCTTGTGCCTTTAGATTGCCATCTATTTCGATCCATGGTCCACTTCATGGAAGAAGTTTCCAAAACTTGGAAGCCGTTGAAATGAGTACCAGCGAATTTTTCTCATCAAAAACCAGAAACTGGTACCGTCGCAGGATAACAAATCTCGCTAAAAGGTGGCTCAAGACCATAGAATGTAATGGCCTTTATTTTGAGATTAGATTAATTTCTTGTCGCAACATACCCCAACTAAAATGTTTCTCCAAAACCGACATTACTTATGAGCAGGCTTCGAGACTTTGGACCCGATACAATAAGTTTACTGTGCATGCACTATAGGTTGTTGACTCGCTGCAGGTAGATAGAGATGTGTTGAGGTAACAACGTTGCTATTTAGAGTAGAGTACGGTAGTATGGGGAAACACACACATATGTACATTCTGAAAGTAAATATACATTACACAATGATAATGTCAAAAGAATATGAAAAGTATTTACTCCCCTGTCTTTTATAAGCATTTATGTTTAATTATACACAGTGTTAATGGTGGAAATAAGCATGTAGCAATTTTAATTTTTTCATTTATCCTATTGGTCGTCTTTAGGTAGTGCAGTTACAGTACCGAATTGCAATGTACTACAAGATACATTCTCAGTGTCTCAAACGTAAATATTTTTCTGTTACCTGCCAAAGTTTGTACTGTAGAAAGCTGCGCTCTACGTCGCATGACGTGATAGGAGCAAAACGTAAAAATCTAACATCATTGCAGTCTCTAAGAGACAGTCCTTTATTCTCGGGTGACTCAATGTCCACTAATTTGGTGTTTATGTTACACAATGTTCCATATCCGTTATTTTTTACATAAAATTGATTTCCACTTCTGTTTTACACGTTCAGCAACCGGTGTACTTGGTGTCTCAATTCTCTGCATCATTTTCTAAATTAATTTGAGGGCTTCCGGCATCTCTTGCTGTGACTTTTCTAACCGTGTAATAGTTTCAAACACAGTTTGAAAATGGGTTTGTATGAAAACCAAATTATTCGTCAGAATCTTCAAATTCAGAGCATTTTCCTTTGCGTATTTGTTGTCATTCATTCTACAGTACCCCCACCCACTGTACGCTTTACCACTATACTTAGTACGCCGTTACGCAGATTTCCCACTGAACTGCTCTATTGGGTCCGAAGTCTCGAAGCCTGCTTATGAGACACTCGAAGTGTAAGTAGCCTCTCAGAACAAAGCAGCTTCAATTAAGGAAACCCAGTATTAACAGAATTGTTAGATGTGGGCTGAGAAAAAGGCGTCGTCGCTGAGGCCTTCGACCTCATTAAATCTTGACTTGGCAGTTACTGACAGAAGTAAATACCATATTTAGAAACAATTTTTAAGTGCGTGTAAAGCATATACCTCAATTACACGTTATTAACATGCAAGTTGAATATACAGTCTGATCCGTTTGGGTATGGATAATATTAATTTGTTATTATAAAGCTATTATATAGTAGGAAAATTTTCTTGCTGATCATATTATGATTAAAAGATGGGAGTTTCCATATATGACAATCAACAATGCATAATCTGAAAGGACAAATGAAAATCGTAGATGATTAAAATGGCTACTAAAAATTAACAGCGGGCACAATGTGTTCTTTAGTATACTAAATTTGAGAGTGTTGAAAGAGTTCAAAGGGAAATTCGACGTGAATATGGTGTGCTTATGTACATAAATACAATTCCATAATGTTGTGTTATCAAACAGTTGTAGAAACAGGTTCTGTGTTAAAAAAAAACATGCAGGAGGTCGCAGGCGAAACCCAGTACGAGAAGCAGCTATCTCTTCGCTTGGTCCCCAAACTCCCCAGATCTAACCCCTCCTGACTTCTTCGTGTAGGATTTTGTTAAAGACATTGTCTATTCACAGAAACCCAGGAACATTGATGATCGGAGAGTAAAAATTACTCAAGCTTTTCAACAAATCACTCCTCTTATGTTACAACGGACATGGGCTGAACTGCATCACCGTTATGAGTTGTGCAGGGTGCGCAATGGGGGTCATGTTGAGCTCTGAGAAATCTTCCATGTTTCAGTGTTGTATGCACAAAGTTTCAACGAATAAAGTTCAGTACATTTTTATTAGTGATGTAAAGTCCACATTACATAATCAAAGTGGATAAAATAATAATAATAATAATAATAATAATAATATTATTATTATTATTATTATTATTATTATTATTATTATTATTATTATTTCATATTAATGAGAATGTTGTATTTCTTAAACATAACTTTGGTATTACATTTTACTTACATTTAGAATTATGAAACGTCATTTTATTCTTAATAAGCATCCGGAGCATTTCCCAAACTGCAGCATTGGACATGTTTCAGTATTCTTTTGCAACATTCCAAAGCGCCTATCTGTTACAATATTAAATTGTATCCTAAAAAAAAAAAAAAAACTTTCAGAATCGGCACTAGACACTAAATAGCAATTGAAATTCCTATAAATGGTGATAATTTGCGCATATATTTATTTATATTTCGCTATTGGGATCGCATTTCGCAATTTATCGTTATTTTATCTAAGGATTATTTATTACGTAACTCCTTATTCCTGCGTACAATAGAAATCAGTTGCACATCTAACATTTATTTTCGTGATTATCTCGA
The DNA here is from genome assembly GCF_040183065.1 of Periplaneta americana. Lineage (NCBI taxonomy): Eukaryota > Metazoa > Arthropoda > Insecta > Blattodea > Blattidae > Periplaneta > Periplaneta americana. The sequence goes on from NC_091123.1 coordinate 154,657,410, forward strand.
TCTCCGTAAATAACTGCTCTGACATGGACAACGCATACCATTTCCTGCTACAGATTGTTTTGGCTACAGTCTAGACCTGTGTGAACTATGCTTTGCTCGTGTCTTGTTAATGTCGTCATCTTTGTTGACGTCTGCTGAATCCATATCGTAAATACGGTGTAACTCTACACAGATTGAAGCGGTATTGGACATGTAAAGATGCCTGACAACTGATTTGCAAGGACAGTTGTGGAGTGCGATGTTGAAGGCAAAAAAAAGCTTGAAAGGTGCTGCAGAAAGGAAGCAACATCCGTCAATGTTTACGTTATTTGCAGTGGCGTAGCGTCAATGTAAGCTAAAAAGCTCAGCTTCCCCAGTTAATAATAATTTCATAATAAACCTGCAATCTATGGACAAAATGATTTATTAATTTTAATAGAATTTATATTTACGCGTTAAATATTGTGATGCGGCAGCTCAGGATGATTCGTGATGCAGCAGTAAACAAGAAGCCTGCACACACCAGCTTCCAAGCAGACTGGTTTCTTACATTCATTCTTCTGTGTAACCCACCCCGCAGATTTTCCATCCCTTTCTAACTAAACTACCCTGGTCGCAAGGCTCGCAGGAAGCTAGCTTTGACATTTAAAATAAGTAGTTTCCGAGTTATCCTTTTTCGTCAGTTGTGTTCAGTTGAAGTGTTAATGTGCATTGTGGCTGATATAATAAATAATGACTGAAATAACAGTTCCTGACACCAATTTACTTGAATTTTTTAGGACAGTTCTATTATCAAGATTGACTTACGAACAAAAGTGTGATCTAAAAAACAAATGACCGACTCCCTTGCTGTCAATGAAGGACACAACCAAAAGACAGACGCATACTTACGTACTGTATCTATTGACCGTTAATATTGTGATCCCTCTAACTATGGCAGGGAGTGAGCTAGTGTTATACTATACGTGTCTATTTGATGTGTAAACCGTGAAATCATATTTTACTACGTACCATTTGAGGTCATGCCTTATTGGTGTTACTTACGATGTTCCAACCAATCTTCGACTGCTGACTTGACATTGACTACTATTTATTTTAAGACTATATTTTTGTAATATGTTTTCTCATATTGCATGAAAGACAACTTGAATTAGCTTCCCCTGCTCAAAATTTCATGCTACGCCACTGGTTATTTGTACATGAAACTTCCACAACTATTTCGATGGCGAATTGCAACTGTTAAAAATATTTTGTGGTATTAATAGAGAGATTATTATATAGTCTCAGAGGAATCTCACGTCATAGCTTAGTGATTTACGAAGGTTATTTGCTTGCCCGTCCGATTGGAGCAGGCGAACACGCGTACGTGATAACACGCAGAGAGAGCGCTAAGGAATGTCATTCAATATGCACATGCTCTGCAAGACGTTCCGAATCAGTCTGCCCAGCCTTCTAGTTCTTTTTTGTGCGTAATTATTAATGTTGTACCTACGGAAGGCTTTCTTCTTCTGAAAGAGTGCGGTATTCTAAAGAATAAGTCGGCAGGAAATATTCAAATGTGTGTAGTTGTATGCTGCAACGTAAGTAATTTAAATGACGTAATTATTTAGATAACTTAAATATAGGCTATTAGTTTTATTCGGAATAAAGTAGAGCATATGTATTGTTTGCAGTGGCGTAGCATGAAATTTTGAGCAGGGGAAGCTAACTCAAGTTGTCTTTCATGCAGTATGAGAAAACGTATTACAAAAATACAGTCTTAAAATAAATAGTAGTGAATGTCAAGACAGGAGTCGAAGATTGGTTGGAACCCCGTAAGTAACACCAATAAGGCATGACCTCAAATGATACGTAGTAAAATATGATTTCACGGTTTACACATATCTCTTAACAAATAGACACATATAGTATAACATTAGCTCACTCCCTGTCATACTTAGAGAAATCACAATATTAGTATCATTACGTAAGTATGCGTCTGTCTTTTGGTTGTGTCCTTCATTGACAGCAAGGGAGTCGGTCATTTGTTTTTTTAATCACACTTTTGTTCGTAAGTCAGTCTTGATAATACAATTGTCCTAAAAGAATTAAAGTAAATTAGTGTCAGGAACTGTTATTTCGCTCATCATTTATTATATCAGCCACAATGCACACTAACACTTCAACTGAACACAACTGACGAAAAGGGATAACTCGGAAACTACTTATTTTAAATGTTAAAGCTAGCTTCTTGCTAGCCTTGTGACTAGGGTAGTTTAGTTAGAAAGGGATGGAAAATCTGCAGAGTGGATTACACAGAAGAAACCAGTCTGCTTGGAAGCTGGTGTGTGCAGGCTTCTTGTTTACTGCTGCATCACAAATCATTCTGAGCTGCCGCATCACAATATTTAACGCGTAAATATAAATTCTATTAAAATTGATAAATAATTTTCTCCATAAACTGCAGGTTTATTATAAAATTATTATTAACTGGGGAAGCTAAGCTTTTTAGCTTACATTGACGCTACGCCACTGATTGTTTGTTGTAATAGCTTTTCTGTGAGCTCGTGTTAATAAGTATTCCTACAAATTCAGGTTCTTTTAATACAAACTAATGATAATTTGGAGTGTTGAGGTAATATAATTTAAGGTCAGTCTTCGATCTCGCTACACACCACACGGGAGAGAAAATACGTATTTAAATCATTGAAAATAACCTCAAAATTGTAGCCAACACGAGAAAGCTATAAACTCACCCAACAACCCTCCCCAAATACAAAGACCTTCATTTCTTATATTTCCCGACCGATGTTCTCAATTACTCGATACGGTATGTAAACACTCACACATACTTACTAAAACGCACAAAAAATTATAGCAATACTAATTCTTTATAGCCAATATCTCTATTGTGTAGGCCTAAATCCTGTAACATTGTGCCTCTCAAATAGTATGTATAATAGACACTTCACAAATCTTTTGAAGATTGCTTTCATACGAAAGCATTGTTGTATTACGCGGAAAGTACTCCTTTAATTTTGTGTACCTATTACCAAAAAGCGTAATATATGCAAGGCTACCAAAATCCTGAACAATCCAAACCTAACCTGTTACTGATCCTCGATCTTACGAAATTCTTTTACTTATTTTTCCAGGCATATGTAAAAGTTATACATCTCTAAGTTGTTCATCATGAAATAACGTAACACAAATCAGACATCAGTTCCGTGTGTGGTGTGTAGCGAGATTGAAGATTCAGTATATTTAATTGTATTATTCTATCCATTTTTATAATGATTACAAAGCTACCGGCGTAGCTCAGGCAGCGCGTTTGCCTGCTGATTCGAAGCTGCGCTTTGGGCGTGGTTTCGATTTCCGCTTGAACTGATTACCGGGTTGAGTTTTTTCCGAGGTTTTCTCCAACTATAAGGCGAATATCAGGTCATCACACGGCGAATCCTGGCCTCATCTCGCATCACCAATTCCATCGACGTTAAATAACCAAGTAGTTGATACAGCGTTGTTAAAACCGACTTACTAAAAAAAATTACATTATCGTTACTTTCAATGACTGGGTCTTGCCAATACCGTCCTCACTCTTGTGTTGTGTTTAAGCAACATTTGACATTAAAAGTTATCTATATAGGTCTATACTGTGCCCAGCGAAAGAATAATACGTTAACATGAAAAAAACACATTAAAATATTCATGTGTCGGTGTTATAGATCAATTTACAGTATATTTATATTGCGTAATAGCTTAATTTCACTTTCTGTATAATCGTGTCATTTCATTGCTAACATCTTTGTTCTGATGTCATTTATTGCAGACATACTCATCTCGAGACAGCAGTAAAGATTCAAACCAGAGATCCAGTCATCTTCCACCCAACACTACACTCCAGCGGCATGTTAAGGCTAACAGAAATGTACACATACCAAGGTATGTACTGAAACGTGTATTTTAAGACAATTTTATTGCTGATGGTCTGAGAAATAAACAAGAATTTAGTAGTTACAGCTCGATTCAACGATCTTGGTCCTTGCCCTTGTTTGGCTAGTAAGTGAGCTGTGTGTTGCGTCATAAGTAGACTTCGTTGAATTGCCGCACGCAGCATGCTATCAAGTTGCCGATGTACGGTAGTATAGAGGAGGTAAGCGACCGCCCGGTCTCGTAGCATAAGCAGTTCATGTTAAGAATTGTGACCGGTCCAAATAGATAGAGCAGCTACAGCTAATGTATACCTATGTAAGCACTTGCTTTTGCATTACTGTGGTTGGAATAGTCAAAGCTTAACATTTGTTCGGGGCAGACAAGAATTAAATCAAACATGCTACAATGAGAGTGTTGCTGTTCCAAATAATTGCCCCTGGAATACACTTACTCCCGCAACCACTCTTGACCCGTTGGGGAACGTGGTTGGATGCTGTTCATTATTATGCAGAACATTACGGAAAAATAATGGAGGTAATTGATGCAATGGATAGCACAGACAGTTCCGCTATTGCAGCTGTAAAATCTTTGCCTTCTGAACAGCTATTGGAAGATATTCTGTTCATTGATTCTAATTTTAAAATCCTGTCCAAAAGCATCATCCTGTTAAAATCGTCTAAACTACAACTCTCAGAAGCCCTTAATGTAGTGGATAAAGTATCACAAACCGTTATCCAGAATAAAAATTCACTAATTTCAGAAAAAATGAAATGTAAGTTGAGAAACATTATTGATAAAAATGTTGCCTATTCACAACTTTGTACTATAAATGATGTGCTATTAGGTCACGACAAGACATCTGAAGTTGGTGTACTAAAAAGTAGTGACTTTCCGTTCTTCAAATATGTACGTATTACATCGTGTGATGTTGAACGTACATTTTCCCAAAATAAAAATTGTTTAAGTGACCATCGGAGGAGGTTACTTTGCAATCGCGCAAAATGTACGTAACTCTTAACTGCAATGCACATATTCAAAAATGATGTATCTTACATTAAATTTTAAGAGTTAATATATCTCACTATAAAATAATTGTGTATTTACATGTTTAGACATTTCCTACTTCAAAGATCATTCATTATATTTCTTGAATGCAGGATGCAGGTTTTATTGTAACCGCAGTATACTGCTCAGTGTTTACATTATAGGCATACTCCATCCGTTACACGCCCCATTCTCATACAGTCTATACCGCGTGCGCAGTAAACCTTGCGATTCTCGTGGCAATTCCACGAAGTCTATTCATAAGAAAGAAATTTAATCACAAACGTGCATAGGAGGAGAAGAGGGGAGAGAAATAATGAAAATAATATCTATGCTCGTAAGAAAATATATCATGATGACGTTGTTTAGTCAGTAGGCATAGTGGTTAGTAACAGGATGTGTGGAAGAATATTGTGTTCTTAAGACGGAATATAGGAGTATACTGTGACAGAAGGAAGTGTTAGGTGTTAATGATTGTGCGGCCTGACCTATGCGACCCAGCCCGCCAGTAGTAATGAGTAAAGGCTGGTTCACAATAAACCGGGAACGAGAACCAGAATAAAAACTAGAAGCAGAGGACGTGAATATGAACATTTTTTATTCACAATAAACCGAGAACGTAGACGACTATGCATATCGATATGCATGTCAATAACGATATGTAAAGTCGATATTACGCATTCTGATGTTATTTGTGTATAATTGACCAATGGCGTTCTCTCATGAGTACAAGGCAGCCAACATAAACACAGGTTAACCAACTTCGAAATTTCAACTGAAACATTTCACTAGGTACGGTACTATAAATATGTCCATGCATCTTTATTATCACAACCTATTTTAAGTCTACCAAAACATAAAATAATTAGAGAAGAAACATTTTTAATAGAACAAAAATCAACACAACAGTAGTTATTGAATTGAAGCATGAATAAGTGTGTGTAATACAAGTAATACAGTAATAAAATATGATTCGCTTCCGATCGGTGTTCAAAGATGCAGCTATTGAAAGTCACGTATTCTCCTTCATTTTCTCATCTTTATACGAGGCGCGCCGCTTATGGTAAACGTGAGGATTTTCCTCAACATTCAATATTAGAATGTCATAAAATAAAACTTGCTCCATGATGCACAGCACAGTGCAAAATAATGCATAGGTTATATCACGGTTTTTTTGCTACAAAATATACGAAGACAAAATAGCTTTTAGATGGCATTAGAATGAATCTAGTGGGCTGTGATCGGAAACGTGAACGCCAAAGTTGAAACTTGGCCAACTTTCCGTTCCCGATCTCGGGCTCCGGCAAACTTTTCGTTAATTGTGAATGCTCAGATTTAAATGTACACATTTTAACAATTTTACAGTTTTCGTTTACGTTCCGATTCTCGTTTCCGGTTTATTGTGAACCAGCCTTAACTCGCTCACAGTCTACTGTACTACCAAAACTTCTGTGGCGCTAGTGCAGTACTTATCACCTACCAGCTAGGGCGTGGGATTGCCAAGCTACTTGGAACTGGAGTACGATTCTCATGATTGCGTCAGTTACTGTTGCCATGTCTGATGAAATCATAATTGAGGATGTGAAAACTATGTTATGTCGACCACTATTCGAGAGTAGGTGACAACACTGGAGACACTAGAGAGAAATTCAACAAGCTGATAATGGCGAATTGGGACTTAGCGTCTGGGGGTAAGGTCGGCCAGATGATGTCAGTCGATCTACAGTAGTTCGCATATTTTCCGCATCGTCAAAAGTTTTGGCGCATAATATATTTACTTTTTGTAAGGACGAAAATCCCAGAATTAATCTGGTAACGGTTATAGTTTGAAACTTTCTATGCGGATCTTTTCCGAATGTGATGGATGAAAACAATAAAAATGGCTGTTTACGGTAGTTACCTAGGTGATAACTCCAATAGAATACTCTGATAAGTGAACGTATTGACATTTTTATTAAAGACATGTAGTGTTAATGAAATTTTAACTTATATTAATTACTAAAGATATGGTAAATTGTCAACACCTGTGGAGTAACGGTCAGCGCGTCTGGCCGCGAAACCTGGTGGCCCGGGTTCGAATCCCGGTCGGGGCAAGTTACCTGGTTGAGGTTTTTTCCGGGGTTTTCCCTCAACCCAATACGAGCAAATGCTGGGTAACTTTCGGTGCTGGACCCCGGAATCATTTCACCGGCATTATCACCTTCATTTCATTCAGACGCTAAATAACCTAGATGTTGATACAGCGTCGTAAAATAACCCAATAAAATAAAATAAAAATATGGTAAATTTGTTCTATAAGCAACTTTCCTCTGTTAATTGAAAGTATGTTGATAATTTACCTTTAGTTAGTGGCTAGTTTCGGCTTGATTTCAGCCATCCTTAGATTTCAGACTATTCTGGAATAATGGCACTCAACACTAACTAGCTTGCACATCATACAATGTAGGTAGAGTTTAGGAAAAGAGATCTATCAAGAAAATAAAGCATTTCCGGACCCATGTTGATATAACATATTTTTATCTTCTACATGTGAGGAATGTTTCCCTACAGTTTTGACATTCGTTTTTGTTACATCCTGTGTTGTTTATTATTCTGTGATATTTATTTAGCAGTTTCACAATGCCTTGGGTATCTTACTGCGCCAAAATTATACTATTATCGCCTTTAGTAACCTTTGAGACCCTGTTTTCGCATTGGACCTTACTATTACAGTATCCAAGCGATTTTTTTTTTTTTTTTTTTGCTTTCCTTCTTTCTTTTATAGTAGTCAACCCAAATTCGTTCTTAGAAATCCTGTCCTTTGCCATCATTTTATATGACCAATTTTAAAGAATTAGATAAGAGTACACCATAAATCATAACAGTAAAAAGCTTATAGTCTAATAACTAATAACATCGCATCAATTTATTGAATGTAAGAAGTTGTGGAACCACAGGAATGGAGTTTTAAGTATGTTATTTTAATTATTTTTTATTTAAAATTCTACGCCATTTACTTTCGTTTCAAAGCTATCTGGTTTGTGTTTCTGTTCCATTATTGTTGTGAGAAATAGTCTCTAAATGATGTGTCGTAATGTCAGCCCATTATTATCTGTAATACAAAGACATCATTTTAATTTTACTAACATTTCTAATATTAACCTGGCTATACCTTTGCTACCCCATTCCACGACTGGAGTTCGATGATACTGCCGTAAAATACAAACAAATCACTTTACTAGGTATAGGAGGGAAGAAAAGTAGTTCATCCATTTACGTAAACTAGGAATTATCGCGATTTTTTGTTTGATAATTTTTATTAGGTTTTTGTTTAATCAAAATCCAGTACTATATTAACAATAAGTGTTTTTACTCATGAACTGAGGTATCCATTCGGACTTATTCATTATGCAGTGTATATTATACTGTCTACAACACATTAGCGTACAATTTAGAGAATGAAGTTAAATTGAATCATAATATGGATATTTAAACACGTTTTTGAAAATGGTGGCCGTTCATTTCGGTACAGGCTTCAGTTCTTTTGTGCATATTATCGCACTATAAACTATTGTAACTAATTCCAATTACCAGTTTCGTCCTTCGTACTAGTAACTCATGTGGAAATAATTCTGTACTTAATCTATAAAAGATTACCTGACTTACTGTAAATTCAATCTTCACTTCTGCCCGATCCGAAAAGATAAAATTACTTAGATACGCTATCTACTTTCCATCCAAGTAGTTACGTCGCAGGGTCGTAGAAAGAAAGGAGGTTTTTTTATTTAAGTTATTTGAAACAGTTGTATAATATTACGTAGACGCCCAATTCCTAACAGAAATTAATGTTTTCAGAAAAGAGTTAAGACAGCCCAGCCACTAGCCTTTACAGAGGCGCGAGCAGAAGTAGGTGGGGAAAATCGGAATGCGACGTAGGCAAACGGACAACAGTACCTGTACGAAAATATGATTCAATATTGAAAACTCGTTCGTCACTGAAAAACGCGAATATATTTATGGAACGTACTATACTCACTAACTCACTACTGTTTAGTATCACCGTAAGGCACTTTGACTGCATACGCGGCCTTGGTTCTGAGTGGAGGACGATTAGAAGTTTACTAGTAGCAGGGGTGGGAGTGAAGTACATTAAAAAGCTCAGGTACAATAAAAATTGAAGTAAAAATAAAATGATGTCCCTGTACAAGATGTTAAACACTTCTGTGCTAGATTGTAGCACACAAATTTCTACTCACTCAAATTGAAAAGTATCATAGATCCCATAATTTATATATTTTCTGTTTCCTGGTTATAGCCAATCTGGAAATGTTTCATCTTTACTTTTGAAAGAGGTGCACCATTTAGTTTACATTTCATGGCTGTCAGACAGCACAGTATTTATGGATTGCCATTAGGGACATTTGCCAACTAGCATTCCTATGTCATACAACCTTGTCCTAATGACTTTCTTTTAAACCTGTGCTCATTTAGTTTCAGAAATGTGTCTTCTGATGTTTTCAATAGCAACTCACGTCAGGTAAACACCAAAGATGGGTACAGTTCCGGTGATTAAAATGAAGAATGACGTTTTATCCTGACATAGACGAATTTCATTTCAAGTCATAATAGAAAACATTATTTCTAGAAGGCGAAGGAATTGTTTGTTTCAGCTAGATTTGTAAAAGCATCAGACAACCAATAAGCGCAAGCTAATTGTATATGGTCATGAAATGTTGTCTCTCCTTGAGCAAAGATAGAAGTGTTTCAGGTTTCGAATTACCAGAGAGAATTAAAGGGTGTCCTCTCCTAATGTAAACATAGCCTCTCGTGTAAAGGAATAATAATTATTACTATACTTTTTAAGAAAACATGAAGCTGCTATTCATATAACACTTAAGGGGAGGGGATGTTTTTTTTTTTGGTGGAAAATGAGTAAATTAAAAAAAAAAAAAAAAAAAAAAGAAAGGAAAAATTCTTTAAAATAATCTGTGATATGTGTGGAATGCATAGTATAACATTTTGTGGGTATTTGTGCCCATATCGGATGTTGAGTCGCCACTTTTAAACATCCTGCGTTATGGATTTTTAAATCACTCGCCCACTTTTATTGTTGTTTCCGGTAAATTAAATTTAAAAAAAAAAATTTTTTTCTTTAAAATACCCTTTGATATGTGTGGAATGCATTGCATAACATTTTGTGGGTATTTGTGCCCTTATCGGATATTGAGACGTCATTTTTAAACTTCCTGCGCTATGGATTTTTAAATCACATGCCCGCTTTTATCGGTTTCCAGTAACTTCATTTTTTTTTTTTTTTTGCTACATTGCCAGACAAAAATGGATATAATTTCTGAACTATTAAAGATACATGCATGAAATTTAGAACACAAATTCTTTAGACTATAAGGAAACTTTTCTCTGTAACAGAATTTTGTTAATTGATTTCATTTTAAAAATACGTCCGTTTGTTTGCAAGAAAGGAAATCAGAAATTTGTTATTAAATTTTAATTCTTTATTTTACAAACGTAGGGACTAATATCAAAATTCTGTTACAGACAGTTTGTAGAACATGCTTCTGCAAATACATTGCAAAAAACTGTTTGTATCTATCTTTAAAAATGGTTTTAGTACAATTCTGCATTAGGTATATTTTTTCAAATTTGGGTCCCCAAATATTTTTTTTTTTTTTCAAAATATTTTTATTTCGTTGAGTTGCCACAGCTATGAGCTCTCTACATACAAAAAATTAATATTTTACACCAAATAGGAAAAAAGTTTTAAAAAATACCATCCTCTCTCCTTAACAAATTATCGAAATTCTTTATCGCAACTCTAGCTGACAAAATAAAAGAATCCGTGTTTGCTTATTTCAGTCATTACAAAAATACCTTATACTTCATTGCTATGACTGCGACTGCAGAGTATAATGAAACAAAATTTCATAAAACTTTTCTCACTACAAACTAACTTCAGGGGCATGTCCAAAAATAATTATTTATTATTTGAAATGGAACATATCTGTGGTATAGAGTATAAATAATTGATGTTTGCCAATGACAGAGCAAGTTATCTAAATCAGTATTCTGGATCCTGAAGAAACTCATTTGTAAGCTCATGTAAATTTAAGGAGGTTAAAATGACAGTGAATAGAAAATCTCTATAACAGATTCATTGACAAGAGTAAATCTTGATCATATTCATTTTGTGCTTTGGAGAATTTAGCACACATTTTCATATAGAATGGCAAAGAAATATTGTAATTCTGTGTCATTATGATAAATATGACTACAATCTTAGAAGTATTTTTTATTAATAACGGAGAAAGAGAAAATTCTGTAAGATCAAAAATTAATATCATGTAGAAGTAAATTTTATTGTTAAACGAGCAGATTTCACTAGATTTACCGGAAATTGTCATA